>NC_041389.1:227077000-227186189 GCF_002162155.2 Triticum dicoccoides | reverse complement strand
TATAGTAGGTTTAACTCCAATATAAATAAATAATGAGTTCATTACAGTACCTTAAGTGGTGTTTTTTCTTTCTTGCACTAATGGAGCTCATGAGATTTCCTGTTGAGTTTTGTATTGTGAAGTTTTCAAGTTTTCGGTAAAGATTTGATGGACTATGGAATAAGGAGTGGCAAGAGCCTAAGCTTGGGGATGCCCATGGCACCCGAAGATAATTCAAGGACAACCAAAAGCCTAAGCTTGGGGATGCCTCGGAAGGCATCCCCTCTTTCGTCTTCGTCCATCGGTAACTTTACTTGGAGCTATATTTTTATTCACCACATGATATGTGTTTTGCTTGGAGCGTCTTGTATGATATGAGTCTTTCATTTTAAGTTTACCACAATCATCCTTGCAATACACACCTTTTGGGAGAGACACAGATAATTCAGAATTTATTAGAATACTCTATGTGCTTCACTTATATCTTTTGAGCTAGATAATTTTGCTCTAGTGCTTCACTTATATCTTTTTAGAGCACGGCGGTGGTTTTATTTTGTATAAATTATTGATCTCTCATGCTTCACTTATATTAGTTTGAGAGTCTTTTACAACAGCATGGTATTTGCTATGGTTATAAAATTGGTCCTAGAATGATGGGTATCCAAGTTGGTTATAATAAAAACTATCATAGAAAGTGCGTTGAATACTATGATCAATTTGATGCTTGATAGTTGTTTTGAGATATAAAGGTGGTAATGCTAGAGTCATGCTAGTTGGGTGATTATGAAATTGAGAAATACTTGTGTTGAAGTTGGAAAGTCCCGTAGCATGCACGTATGGTAAAAGTTGTGTAACAAATTTGTCGCATGGGGTGCTCTTTTGATCGCCTTCCTTATGTGTGGAGGTCGGGATCGCGTGATGGTTAACTCCTACCAACCCTTCCCCTAGGAGCATGCGTAGTAGTACTTTGCTTCGAGGGATAATAAAACTTTTGCAGTAAGTATATGAGTTCTTTATGACTAATGTGAGTCCATGGATTATACGCACTCTTACCCTTCCATCATTGCTAGCCTCTACGGTACGTGCATTGCCCTTCCTCACCTTGAGAGTTGGTGCAAACTTCGCCGGTGCATCCAAACCCCGTGATATGATACACTCTATCACACATAAACCTCGTTATATCTTCCTCAAAACAGCCACCATACCTACCTATCATGGCATTTCCATAGCCATTCCGGGATATATTGCCATGCAACTTTCCACCATTCCGTTTATTATGACACGTTTCATCATTGTCATGTAGTTGACATTGTATTTGTGCTGAAGCCACCATGCATAATTTTTCATACATGTTACTCTTGTTTCATTGCCCATCCCGGTACACCGCCGGAGGCATTCATACAGAGTCATATCTTGTTCTAGTATCGAGTTGTAATTCATGAGTTGTAAGTAAATAGAAGTGCGATGATCATCATTGTTAGATCATTGTCCCCTATAAAAAAGAGAAAGGCCGAAAAAAAGAGAAAGGCCAAATAAAAAAAGAAAGGCCCAAAAAAAGGGGGGACGATGTTACTATCCTTTTCCACACTTGTGCTTCAAAGTAGCACCATGATCTTCATGATAGAGAGTCTCTTATTTTGTCACTTTCATATACTAGTGGGAATTTTTCATTAGAGAACTTGGCTTGTATATTCCAATGATGGGCTTCCTCAAAATGCCCTAGGTCTTCGTGAGCAAGCAATTTGGATGCACACCCACTTAGTTTCTTTTGTTGAGCTTTCATACATTTATAGCTCTAGTGCATCCGTTGCATGGCAATCCCTACTCCTCATGTTAACATCAATTGATGGGCATCTCCATAGCCAGTTGATTAGCCTCGTCAATGTAAGACTTTCTCCCTTTTTGTCTTCTCCACACAACCTCCATCATCATATTCTATTCCACCCATAGTGCTATATCCATGGCTTACGCTCATGTATTGCGTGAGAGTTGAAAAAGCTGAAGCGCACTAAAAAGCATGAACCAATTGCTTGGTTGAAACCGGGGTTGTGCATGATGGGAGTATTTTGTGTGACGAAAATGAAACATAGCCTAACTATATGATTTTGTAGGGATAAGCTTTCTTTAGCCATGCTATTTTGAGAAGACATGATTGCTTTGTTAGTATGCTTGAAGTATTATTACTTTTATGTTAATATGAACTTTTATCTTGAATCATTTGGATATGAACATTCATGCCACAATAAAGATAATTACATTGAGAAATATGCTAGGTAGCATTCCACATCAAAAATTCTGTTTTTATCATTTACCTACTCGAGGACGAGCAGGAATTAAGCTTGGGGATGCTTGATACGTCTCCAACGTATCTATAATTTTTCATTGTTCCATGCTATTATATTACCCGTTTTGGATGTTTATGGGCTTTACTTTACACTTTTATATCATTTTTGAGACTAACCTTATAACCGGAGGCCCATCCCAAGTTGTTGTTGTTTTGCCTATTTCAGTGTTTCGAAGAAAAGGAGTCCAAACGAAATGAAACCTTCGGGAGCGATCTTTTTGGAACAAATGCAATCCAGGAGACTTTGAGTGGATGTCAAGAAGCAGCCGAGGTGGCCACGAGGGTGCAGGGCGCGCCCTAGGGGGCTGGGCGTGCCCCCCTCCCTCGTGGGCCACTCGTGGCTCCCCCGATCGACTTCCTTTGCCTATATATATCTACGTACCCCGAAAACATCCAGGAGCACCACAAAACCCTATTTCCACCGCCACAAGCTTCTGTACCCATGAGATCCCATGTTGGGGCCTTTTCCGGCGCTCCGCCGGAGGGGGAATCGATCACGGAGGGCTTCTACGTCAACACCATAGCCTCTCCGATGATTTCTGAGTTGTTTACCATAGACCTTCTGGTCCATAGTTATTAGCTAGATGGCTTCTTCTCTCTCTTTGAATCTCAATACAAAGTTGTCCTTGATCTTCTTGTAGATCTATTCATTGTAACTCTTTTGGCGGTGTGTTTGTCGAGATTCGATGAATTGTGGGCTTATGATCAAGTTTATCTATTTGAATCTCGTCTAAATTCTTTTATGTACGATTGGTTATCTTTGCAAGTCTCTTCGAATTATCAGTTTGGTTTGGCCTACTAGATTGATCTTTCTTGCAATGGGAGAAGTGCTTAGCTTTGGGTTCAATCTTGCGGTGTCCTTTCCCAGTGACAGCAAGGCACGTATTGTATTGTTGCCATAGAGGATAAAAAGATGGGGTTTATATCATATTGATTGAGTTTATCCCTCTACATCATGTCATCTTGCCTTATGCGTTACTCAGTTCTTATGAACTTAATACTCTAGATGCATGCTGGATAGCGGTCGATGTGTGGAGTAATAGTAGTAGATGCATAATCGTTTCGGTCTACTTGTCGCGGACGTGATGCCTATATACATGATCATGCCTAGATATTCTCATAACTATGCATTTTCTATCAATTGCTCGACAGTAATTTGTTGACCCACCGTAATACTTATGCTATCTTGAGATCAGCCACTAGAGAAACCTATGGCCCCCGGGTCTACTTTCCATCATATAAGTTTCCAATCTACTTTATTTTGCAATCTTTACTTTTCAATCTATATCATAAAAATACCAAAAATATTTATCTTATCTTATTATCTCTATCAGATCTCACTTTCGCAGGTGGCCGTGAAGGGATTGACAACCCCTTTGTCGCGTTGGTTGCGAGGTTCTTGTTTGTTTGTGTAGGTACGAGGGACTTGCGTGGCCTCCTACTGGATTGATACCTTGGTTCTCAAAAACTTAGGGAAATACTTACGCTACTTTGCTGCATCACCCTTTCCTCTTCAAGGAAAAACCAACGCAGTGCTCAAGAGGTAGCAAGGGGCATAAAACGATAGCGCTCATTGGGAGGCAACCCAACTTTTATCTTTTTTGCCTTTTGGTTTTATTGTTGTTTTTATTAAAATACCCAATTATACCTCTGGTTAGATGTGTTTTTGGGGTTTAAATTAGTGTTTGTGCCAAGCAGGGCCTTTGGGTTGATTTGGGTGAAAGTTGATTTGATCTCGCTGTAAAACAGAAACTTATGCACTCACGAAAATAGTTTTCATAAATCACAGAAACATTCTTTTGAGTTGATTATTTTTGCATAAGATTAATATACAAATTACTCAGGATTACCCAATTTCTCAAGATTTTTCGAGTAACAGAAGTATTCTAAATATCCAGATTGCTATAGACTATTCTGTTTTTAACAGATTCTATTTTCTTTGCGCTGTGTGCTTGTTTTGATGATTCTATGGTTTTCTTTGATGAGTTTTTGCCATAGAAAAATTGGAATACAATAGATATAATGCAAAAATAAAATATGAATAGGTTTGCTTTCTTATACTAACGGATCTCACGAAGGTTTTGTTGAGTTTTGTGTGATTGAAGTTTTCAAGTTTTGGGTGATCTTACGATGGATGAAGGAATAAGTATTAGCAAAAGGGTAAGATTGGGGATAACCGAGGCACCCCAAGATAATATTTTGAAAGGATCGAGAAGAGGTGTCTAGAGGGGGGTGAATAGACTCTAAGTAAGAAAAGTTGCAGTTTTTAATCTCTTTAAGTTGAAGTGGAGTTTGGCACAAGTTTTAACATTCTCAATACATATCAAGCAAGCATGACAAGAGTATATGAGCAGCGGAAAGTAAAGCATGCAAATTGCAAGAATGTAAAGGAATGGGA
The DNA here is from genome assembly GCF_002162155.2 of Triticum dicoccoides. Taxonomy (NCBI): domain Eukaryota; kingdom Viridiplantae; phylum Streptophyta; class Magnoliopsida; order Poales; family Poaceae; genus Triticum; species Triticum dicoccoides. Next base: position 227,181,468 of record NC_041389.1, on the reverse strand, counting down.
TTGGAGTGTGCAAACGCAATTTGGAGACACGGAGATTTTTTATCCGTGGTTCCGATAGGTGGTGCTATCGTACATCCACGTTGATGGAGACTTCAACCCACGAAGGACAATGGTTGCGCGAGTCCACAAAGGGCTCCACCCATGAAGGGTCCATGAAGAAGCAACCTTGTCTATCTCACCATGGCCGTCGCCCACGAAGGACTTGCCTCACTCGGGTAGATCTTCACAAAGTAGGCGATCTCCTTGCCCTTACAAACTCCTTGGTTCAACTCCACAATCTTGATGGAGGCCCCAAGTGACACCTAACCAATCTAGGAGACACCACTCTCCAAGAGGTAACAAATGGTGTGTTGATGATGAACTCCTTGCTCTTGTGCTTCAAATGATAGCCTCCCCAACACTCAACTCTCTCTCACAGGAATTGGATTTGGTGGAAAGAAGATTTGAGTGAAAAGCAACTTGGGGAAGGCTAGAGATCAAGATTTATGTGGTAGGAATGGAATATCTTGACCTCAACACAAGTGTTGGTGGTTCTCTCTCAGAAAATGTATGTTGGAAGTGTAGGCATGTTCTGATGCCTCTCTCCATGAATGAAGAGTGGGTGGAGGGGTATATATAGCCTCCACACAAAATCTAACCGTTATACACAACTTACCAAACTCGTTGGGACCGAATCGTGAAACTCGGTCAGACCGATTTAGTTCATAATGTGACCGTTAGGCATTTCGGTGGGACCGATATGATCAACTCGGTAGGACCGATGTGCTAGGGTTAGGGTAAAGCCTCAACTTGGTTTGACCGATTACACAAACTCGGTGTGACCGATTTGGGTAAAAAGCGAAACAGAGAGTTGGCCAGGCAAACTCGGTGGGACCGATTGCATACCTCGGTGGGGCCGAAATTATTGCAATAGGCAACAGAGAGTCTGCAAGCCCATCTCGGTGAGACCGAGATCCCATTGGTGAGACTGACTTGATTAGGCTTTCTGGCAGTGGCTATGTCAAGAGAACTCGGTGGCGCCGGATAGAAAGATTCAGTAGGGCCGAGTTTGACTTTTGGTTTGGGACATATGTAGATGTGAGAAAGTGGTTGAGGGCTTTGGAGCATAACACTAAGCACTTTGAGCAAGCAAGCCATTAAGAAACACCTCATCCCCTCTTAATAGTATTGGCTTTCCTATGGTCTCAATGTGATCTTGGATCACTAAAATTAAAATGTAGAGTCTTGTGCTTTGAGCTTGAGCCAATCCTTTGTCCTTAGCATCTTGAAGGGGTTCCACATCCTCTAGTCCATGCCACCCCATTGTTGAACTTATCTGAAACATACTAGGTAAGAGTATTAGTCCAATAAGAGATATGTTGACATTAATTACCAAAATCACCCAGGGAGCACTTGTGCTTTCAATCTCCCCCTTTTTCGTAATTGATGACAACATACATCAAAGCTTTAGATAAAGATATAGAGAATGACAAGTAAAGCTCTGGAGAGACATGTAACATGCATAGGACCCCCCTACATGTATGCAATCATGTAAATATGGAATATAGGAGCATGTGAATGCATAAGCATGACAAAGTAAGCAATGTGTTACATGTATCTTGGCTATATGCATCAGAGCAAATGATGTGATTATAGGAAATGTACCTTCATGCTCATGAGTCCTTCTTGCAAACAGTATGTACATCAGCAAGAAATCCTCATACACATGACTGTGATGCATATACTTACCTTGTGGTCTTGAGTTGGCTTAGGAAGGAATGAACCTGCGTAAACAAGGTTAGATAACACAGATACACCTACTAGCCAGATCAAACAAAAGAAATCACAAGAGTACCAAGACTGGGATGACATGTAGAGAGTGAGTACTGAGTACCCCATTGGATATAGACATGTCCCCAAAGGTAAAGATGTGCAATGAATTCAAGGATTTCCTTCCCTTAGATGTCTTGCTCCCCCTGAATCTAGCATGAGATACTGGGAGAAGATAGGGAACAGAAAATCAGAGCAAAGAAAAGGAACAAAGCTAATGCAAACAATCAAATATGAACATGTCTTTCCCCTCTTAAAGACATTTGACTTCTCTCCTCTTGAACACCAAGCATCTGGGGTCTCTCTCTCCCTGAGTATTCTCTCTCCCTATATAAATTATTAAGCTTTGATGTGATCTCTCTCTTCCCCTTTGACATCAATTTCCAAGAAGGGTTCTTCTGGATTTTCTTTACAAATGGGTTTGGTCCTTGAGTCACAGAACAGAGCAGCAAGTCAAACGTGATGCTGGTAGAGGACAAGAATCATTAAGTGGAGCTGGATCAAAAAGAATGCAGGAACAAGTGGCAAGCTGTCTTTCCTGCAGTGAAATTGGTGGCACCGAGTTGTGTGCTTCGGTTGCACCGAAAGAATTCGGTTGGACCGAAAACAACAGACCGGTGTGACCGAGTTCATCACAGAGAAAACACTTGTCACCTCAGCTCACTAGTCAAGTAAGATCTGACAAGGATTTGCAAGGAATTAACCGAAAGATTTGCAAAGAATTGGATGCAGGGAATGTAGAACAAAAAGAAACAGAAAAGAAATCTAGATGAAGTTTTTTTTGAAAGGGGAAACAGATATGCATGAGACAAATGCAAGAGCACAGAAAAGAACACAAGAGAACTTCATCTAGAATTGGTCAGCGACAATGTCACCTATGTTAGAGTATATTGTCTTAGGAGTCAAGTGAGATCACTTGATCATAGGTCATACTCATCGTTTAAGCTCAAAATGGGGTTACCATTTTTCGTTTAAGCATTTTGATGTATTCACATCTTGTTGAGTTGCTTTGACTCATGACTTGGAGTAAAGCTTCTCTAATATGGAATAACATACCTTGGGTGGTGGTGTTGATCGTGATCATGTAGTTGAACTTGTGTGGGTTGCTCAAGGTTGATGTAGCTCATCAAGAGTTGGGAGCTCCACTTGGCATTTGAGTTCATCTACCTACATGGGTTAGTCTTGCAAGGAAGAGCACTTGTGTATCCAAAATGACAATAATAAAACTCAATATAGAATTTGTCAAAGGATATGTTTGAAGGGTTTCGTGCTTCCTTGTCTTCAACTATCATTGTGTAGAGACTTGGTGATGTAGAAATTTGCTCAAGATGTGAGTGGGTTGCAATCTCATAGATTTAGATTCATCCAAGTACCTACAAGGGTTAGATAGCATGCAAGGGTGCAAATATATCCAAGACATATAAATAGCAACATGAAAGAAATATCAAGGATTAGTCAAAGGCTCATGCCTTGCATGTATCCAAATGGAGTTCCTACTCCAAGTTTGAAGCATCAATGATGTTCAATTCACCTCTCAAATGGCAAAAGACTTTCTCATCAAGCGGTTTGGTGAATATATCCGCTAATTGCTTATCGGTGCGAACATGCTTAAGATTAATGTCCCCTTTGGCAATGTGATCTCGAATGAAATGATGATGAACTTCAATATGCTTAGTTCGAGAGTGTTGCACGGGATCATGAGCAATTTTGGTAGCACTTTCATTGTCACAAAGCAACGGAACATGTTTCACATATATCCCATAATACTTGAGAGTTTGGGTCATCCAAAGTAATTGAGCACAACATGAACCAGCGGCAATGTATTTCTCTTCGGCGGTGGATAAGGATACCGAGTTTTGTTTCTTGGAGGACCAACACACAAGAGATCTACCAACAAATTGACAAGTACCCGAAGTGGAATTTCTATCAACCTTATCTCCAGCATAGTCCGAATCAGAGTAACCAACAAGATCGAAAGAAGACCTCTTAGGATACCAAATGCCAAAATTTGGTGTGTGTATTAAGTATCTCACTATCCTTTTCACAGCCTTAAGATGATGTTCTTTAGGGGCCGCTTGAGGTCGTGCACACATGCACACACTTAGCATAATATCAGGATGAGAGGCACATAGATATAACAATGAACCAATCATGTAGCGGTAAACCTTTTGATCAACCGGTTCACCATCTTTGGTCAAATCAAGATGTCCACTAGTAGGCATGGGTGTAGTCATACCTTTGCATTCTTGCATATTGAACTTCTTGAATAAGTCCTTGGTGTACTTTGTTTGAGAGATAAAGGTACCTTCCTTAGTTTGCTTGATTTGCAAACCGAGAAAGAATTTGAGCTCACTCATCATAGACATCTCAAACTTCTCTGACATTAGCTTTCCAAACATCTCACTAAAGTGAGGGTTAGTCAAACCAAATATAATATCATCAACATAGATTTGGCACACAAATAGTTCTCCATTAACCCTTTTAGTAAAAAGAGTATACTCAATTTTTCCAATTTCAAAGCCTTTTTCAATAAGGAACTTGGTCAAGCATTTATACCACGCTCTAGGAGCTTGTTTAAGACCATAAAGAGCTTTGTGAAGTTTGTAAATATGATTAGGTTTCTTAGGATTGACAAAGCCGGGAGGTTGCTTAACATAAACTTCCTCCTCTATTTCACCATTTAGAAAAGCACTTTTAATGTCCATTTGGTACAAGGTGATATCATGGTGATTAGCATAGGCAAGTAAGATGCGAATGGACTCAAGTCTAGCAACGGGGGCATATGTCTCACCATAGTCCATACCTTCGACTTGAGTGTAGCCTTGGGCGACGAGACGTGCTTTGTCGCGAACTACTTGTCTATCTTCATCTTGCTTGTTGCGAAATACCCATTTGGTACCAATGACATTGTGGTTATTGTCGGGCTTCTCGACCAATGTCCAAACTTGATTTCTCTCAAAGTTGTGTAGATCTTCATGCATGGCGTTTATCCAATCCAGATCTTCCAATGCTTCTTCAACCTTCATAGGTTCAATGCTAGAGATGAATGAATAATGTTCACAAAAGTTAGCCAAACGAGTTTTAGAGCGAGTGATTCTCCCGGTTTGGATATCATTGTAGATTTGCTCGACGGGATGGTCTTTGGCGACTCTTGCTCAAACTCGTGGAAGTTTTTGCTTGGATCTGGGTGGAACATCTTCTTCATCTTGTTCTTCTTCTTGGCCTTCTTCATTGTTGACGTTGTCGTTCTCTTGTCGTGGTGGAGAAGGAGGTTGTTGATGTTCATCTTGGTGTACTTCCTCGTTTTCTTTGTTTTGGTGTGTCCCACTTGTGGATGCTTCCGTATCAACTCTTGGTTCACCTTGTCGTGAGGTGGAAGCTTCCACTTGGATGAACGAGGTACTCTCCTTCACCTCCATTGGACGAATCTTGCCAATAGACAAGTCTTGGATTGCTTCCGAAGGATCTTTGTGTCCTACATTAATTGGCAATTGCTCTACTTGCGAGCCGTTAGATTCATCAAACTTCACATCTATCGTCTCTTCAACCTTTCGGGTGAAATTGTTGGAGACACGATAATGTGAGAGTTTGAGCCATAACCAAGTAGGAAACCTTCATGAGATTTAGGAGCAAATTTAGAACGATGATGCTTATCAAGAATGTAGCACTTTGAGCCGAATACTCGAAAGTATCCAACTTGGGGTTTGTTACTGGTGAGGAGATGATATGCCGTTTTGCCAATCAGCTTGTGAAGATACAAGCGATTTGTTGCATGACAAGCTGTCTCAACCGCTTCCGCCCAAAAGTGCTTTGGCATCTTGTACTCATCAAGCATCATTCTCGCCATTTCGATGAGAGTCCGATTCTTCCTCTCAACAACTCCATTTTGTTGAGGTGTGTACGTAGCCGAGAACTCATGTGAAATCCCTTCTTCGTCAAAAAAGGTGTCCACATTTGCGTTCTTGAACTCCATTCCGTTGTCGCTGCTAAACTTCTTGATCTTCACTTCAAATTGAATTTGGGCCTTCCTAGCAAAGTTTTTGAAGATCTTTTGGACCTGGGATTTATCATCGAGAAAGAACACCCACGTAAATCTCGAACAATCATCGACTATGACTATACCAAAAGAATTTCCACCGAGACTTTTGTAAGTGTTGGGACCGAAAAGATCCATGTGAAGTAGCTCGAGCGGCCTTCTTGTGGTCATGATGTTCTTCATGGGATGCCTTCCTCCAACCTGTTTACCTGCTTGACAAGCGCTGCAAAGTCTATTCTTATCAAATATGACATTGTTAACACCGAGGATATGATTACCTTTAATGAGCTTGTCAAGGTTTCACATGCCCACATGACCTAACCATCTATGCCACAACCAACCTTTAGAGGATTTAGCAATTAAGCAAGTTCTAGGTTGAGCCTTTTTAGTGAAATCAACAATGTAAAGATCACGTCTACGTATACCGGTAAAGACCATTTTATGATTGTCTCTTCGAAACACTTGGCAATCTACTTCAGTAAATAGGACATTGAAACCGAAATCAGCAAGTCTGGATACTGAAAGTAAATTGTACCCAAGAGATTCAACGAGCATGACCTTTTGTATGGAGATATCATGTGAGATGGCCACCTTACCCGGGCCAACCACCTTACCCTTTGAGTTATCACCTAAAGTGACATACTTTCGAGGGTCGTCATTTTCAGCAAGCTCAGGAAACATATCTTTATCTCCAGTCATGTGATCGGTACATCCACTATCAAGAACCCATTCCTTTCCTCCTGCCATGTATCCCCAAAGATTTGCCATAAGACCAAAGTGTCTCATTGCATCATCAAGATCAAAGTCACTATCATCATCCTCATCATAGTATCCATGTTCAACATCGTCATGTGATGGATCAATTCCTAGAGAGGGTGATTCATTAGAATGAGTTTGACAATGATCTTCTTTATGAATTCTAATAGCTTAGGAAATAATATTGCTAATAATTCCAACATCTCCTTTGGCACGCATAAGATTTGTAAGCTCAAATAGACAATCACCAAATTTAGGATCATTGGAATTCATCTTACTCAAGGCAATACACTTATGGAGAATTTCATCTAGATTTTGCAAGGAATAGTTTGGAAAATGTTCCTCAAGAAATTTGCATATTGTGTAGGCACACTTAAGAGTAGGCAAGCAACCTATCAAGTTTCTAGGCAAACCTCTAGTGATAAGATCAACAGTTCTAAGATTGCGAATCATGTCAATTGACTCATCAAGGGTAGGGTGCATAGGATCAACATGAGGTGCACAAGGGCTAGTAATGTACTTGTTCAAATGATATGAAAATCACAAGCATCTCATTTTTCCACTCATGAAAATACTCCCCATCAAGTATAGGCACTCTATGTCTAAGACTCCCCAAAGTAGACTCATCCATCTTCCTCCAATGGTGTTTAAACCAAAGCAATGGAGACCAAAGCTCTAATACCAATTGAAAGGATCGAGAAGAGGTGTCTAGAGGGGGGTGAATAGACTCTAAGTAAGAAAAGTTGCAGTTTTTAATCTCTTTAACTTGAAGTGGAGTTTGGCACAAGTTTTAACATTCACAATACATATCAAGCAAGCATGACAAGAGTATATGAGCAGCGGAAAGTAAAGCATGCAAATTGCAAGAATGTAAAGGGATGGGATTGGAGTGTGCAAACGTAATTTGGAGACATGGAGATTTTTTATCCGTGGTTCCGATAGGTGGTGCTATCGTACATCCACATTGATGGGGACTTCAATCCACGAAGGACAATGGTTGCGTGAGTCCATGGAGGGCTCCACCCACGAAGGGTCCATGAAGAAGCAACCTTGTCTATCCCACCATGGCCGTCGCCCACGAAGGACTTGCCTCACTCGGGTAGATCTTCACGAAGTAGGCGATCTCCTTGCCCTTACAAACTCCTTGGTTCAACTCCACAATCTTGAGGGAGGCTCCCAAGTGACACCTAACCAATCTAGGAGACACCACTCTCTAAGAGGTAACAAATGGTGTGTTGATGATGAACTCCTTGCTCTTGTGCTTCAAATGATAGTCTCCCCAACACTCAACTCTCTCTCACAGGAATTGGATTTGGTGGAAAGAAGATTTGAGTGGAAAGCAACTTGAGGAAGGCTAGAGATCAAGATTTATGTGGTAGGAATGGAATATCTTGACCTCAACACAAGTGTAGGTGGTTCTCTCTCAGAAAATGTATGTTGGAATTGTAGGCATGTTCTGTTGGCTCTCTTCTTGAATGAAGAGTGGGTGGAGGGGTATATATAGCCTCCACACAACATCTAACCGTTACACACAACTTACCAAACTCGGTGGGACCGAATCGTGAAACTCGGTCCGACCTATTTAGTTCATAATGTGACCGTTAGGCATTTCGGTGGGACCGATATGATCAACTCGGTAGGACCGATGTGCTAGGGTTAGGGTAAAGCCTAAACTCGGTTTGACCGATTACACAAACTCAGTGGGACCGATGTGGGTAATAAGCGAAACAGAGAGTTGGCCAGGCAAACTCGGTGGGACCGATTGCATACCTCGGTGGGACCGAAATTGTTGCAATAGGCAACAGAGAGTCTGCAAGCCCATCTCGGTGAGACCGAGATCCCATCGGTGAGACCGACTTAATTAGGGTTTCTGGCAGTGGCTATGTCAAGAGAACTCGGTGGTGCCGTATAGAAAGATTCGGTAGGGCCGATTTTGACTTTTGGTTTGGGACATATGTGGATGTGAGAAAGTGGTTGAGGGCTTTGGAGCATATCACTAAGCACTTTGAGCAAGCAAGCCATTAAGAAACACCTCATCCCCTCTTAATAGTATTGGCTTTCCTATGGTCTCAATGTGATCTTGGATCACTAAAAGTAAAATGTAGAGTCTTGTGCTTTGAGCTTGAGCCAATCCTTTGTCCTTAGCATCTTGAAGGGGTTCCACATCCTCTAGTCCATGCCACCCCATTGTTGAACTTATCTGAAACATACTAGGTAAGAGTATTAGTCCAACAAGAGATATGTTGACATTAATTACCAAAATCACCCAGGGAGCACTTGTGCTTTCATATTCAAGAAGTATAAAGCATCTAAGCTTGGGGATGCCCCCGAGTGGCATCCCCGCTTTCTTCTAAGAACCATCGGTATTTTACTTGAAGCTATATTTTTATTCGTCATGTATTATGAGTTTTGCTTGGAGTGTCTTGTATCATATGACTCTTTGCTTGCTTTTCTTTGTGTTCTAAGTCCTGAATCCTTGCTAGACACACCTTTCTGAGAGAGCCAAAAATTATGTTATGCTTGCTCCTATGCTTCACTTAAATTTTTAGAGCCATGGATTTGCTCTAGTGCTTCACTTATATCTTTTTGAGCATGGTGTGCTTTGTTATTTTTGAAGAGATGGTCTCATGCTTCACTTAGATTTATTTGGGAGTTAGTAATATTTTTAGAAATTCTCTCTTGCCTCACTTAGATTATTTTGAGAGAAAGAAAAAATTATGCTCAGGTTCTTCACTTATATTTGTTTGAGCTTATCAAAAGCAACATATGAAAATAGTCCCAAAGTGATAGATATCCAAGGAGGATATAATAAAAACTTTCATGAAGATTATTGGACAAAATAAACTTGATTCTTAGTAATGGTTTTGAGATATGACGATACAATATGTGAGTCATGTCGATGACTAATTGTGCTTTAGTAAGAATATTGATGTTAAGGTTTGTGATTCCCTGTGAAAGCACGAAAGTCAATAGTTATGCAATGAAATTTATATCCTACTTATGGTCCATTATTCGGCGTTACTTATGCTTAATGCTTGGGTACGAGATTTTTTGCTTTTTGGTTGGTCGCTTCTCAATCTTTTTGCTAGCCTTCATTTTGCCCTAAGTATGATCACTACTTGTGTATCCAAAACCCTTTAAACTAGTTTTGCCTTATGAGTCCACTATACCTACCTATATGCAATATTTCCATGCTGTTCTAAGCAAATTTGCATGTGCCATCTCTAATTTTCAAAATAAATTTCTCTTTTGTGTGCTCTACCGCTCACGAGGCGGTGAAGGGTGGCCAATATTTTCCATGCTAGATGTGTTATTCTCACGATGAGTGTTTATTCACTTGTCATTGCACGAGAGTACGCAAAGGTATTAGGGATGCCCAGTCCTGAAATGAAAAATGAATTTACTTTATGTTGTCAAATAATAAATTCCTTGGAAAGTGTTGGTATGGAGGGCAACCGTGGATTCGACTAGCCATGGAAAGTGAAAGTAATGGTGGAAAAAGGAATAAACTTTATTTTTTGTTTGGGAACCGCCTATGATGTATCTAGCATGGGAAGTGTTGGGAGCTCTAAGTCGTTTTCGTTGCTGGGAAAAGTATGCCTCTCAAAATTGTTTTTGTCTCTCAATTTAAGCTTTGAGCTCTGGCACCTCTACAAATCCCTACTTCCCTCCGCGAAGGGCCTCTCTTTCACTCATGCAATTTTTATTTTGAATTTGAGTCTCCATCTTCTCTTATAAAGCACCAACTAAAGGGCACTATGATCGTATTTGAGCATTGGGTGTAGCTAATATTGGAGTGTGTTTCATGAATGGATCAATGATTGAGCATAATGGGCTAGGGATAACTTGCTTTAGTGTTAATATTTTGAAAGACATGGTTGCTTGTTGGTATGCTTGAGTATTAAAGTCTTCATGTCAAAACTAGACTATTGCTTTGAATCATATAAAAGTCCAAATGTCCATGGTATAAAGAAAATAAATGTGATGAACATGTTAGGCAGCATTCCACATAAAAATTCTGTTTTTATCATTTAACTACTCGTGGACGAGCATGAATTAAGCTTGGGGATGCTGATACGTCTCCAATGTATCTATAATTTTTGATTGTTCCATGCTGTTATATTATCATTCTTTGATGTTTTATAATCATTTTATAGTCATTTTTGGTACTAACCTATTGACATAGTCCCCAGTGCCAGTTGCTGTTTTCTGCATATTTTTTACATCACAGGAAATCAATACAAAACGGAGTCCAAACGCAACAAAACTTTTTGAGGATTTTTTTTGGGCCAGAAGACATCCAGTGGGCCAGGAAAGCACCTGGGGATGCTCCGAAGGGAGCACAACCCACCAGGGCGCGCCTGGGGGCCCAGGCTCACCCCGGTGAGTTGTGCCCACCTCGGGTGCCCCCTGAACCGCCTCTTTGCTCTATAAATACCCCAATATTACAAATACCCTAGGGGAGTCGACGAAAATCAATTCCAGCCGCCGCAGAGTCTAGAAACACCAGATCCAATCTAGGCACCATCACGGAGGGGTGCATCATGTCCATTTGTGCCTCTCCGATGATGCGTGAGTAGTTCTTTGTAGACCTACGGGTCCGTAGTTAGTAGCTAGATGGCTTCCTCTCTCTCTCTCTCTTGATTATCAATATAATGGTCTCTTGGAGATCCATATGATGTAAGTCTTTTTGCGATGTGTTTGTTGGGATCCGATGAACTTTGAGTTTATGATCAGATCTATGTTTTTATCCATGAAAGTTATTTGAGTCTTCTTTGATCTCTTATATGCATGATTGCTTATAGCCTCGTATTTCTTCCCCGACATTTGGGTTTTGTTTGGCCAACTTGATCTATTTATCTTGCAATGGGAAGAGGTGTTTTGTGATGAGATCGATCTTACGGTGCTTGATCCTAGTGACAGAAAGGGAAACGACACATATGTATCATTGCTATTAAGGATAACAAGATGGGGTCTATTTCTACATAAATAGATCTTGTCTACATCATGTCATCGTTCTTATTGCATTACTCCGTTTCTCCATGAACTTAATACACTAGATGCATGCTGGATAGTGGTCGATGTGTCAAATAATAGTAGTAGATGCAGGCAGGAGTCGATCTACTAATCTTGGACGTGATGCCTATATAATGATCATTGCCTAGATACCGTCGTGATTATTTGAGGTTCTATCAATTGCCCAACATTAATTGTTTTCCCACCATTTGCTATTTTTCTTGAGAGAAGCCACTAGTGAAACCTACGGCCCCCTGGTCTCTTTTCATCATATTTGCCTTTGTGATCTATTTTCCTTTGCATTTATTTTCTGATCTATTAAACCAAAAATACAAAAATACCTTGCTGCAATTTACTTGTCCCGCGATCTATTTATCCTATCTACCACTTTTACCTCATGTTATTTGCCTATCTTGAGGCACCGTACCCGAAAGGGATTGACAACCCCTTTAACATGTCGGGTTGCGAGTATTTGTTATTTGTGTGCAAGTGTTGTTTACATGGTGTGAGGAGGTTCTCCTACTGGTTCAATAACCTTGGTCTCATCACTTAGGGAAATACCTACCGTCGCTATACTGCATCGTCCCTTCCTCTTTGGGGAAATACCAATGTAGTTCTAGCAGACATCACCCCCACTGGGAACTGTTCATCCAACCCCCAACAACGCTCACTTTTCTTCAAGAGGTAGCAGGTTCGATCGGCTTTATTTAGTAGCAGTAGCGAAGGAATTGCTCAATCTGGTTCAGTTAAAGCCAGGGATCGATCGATCGCTAGGGTTCAGTAACGCATAGCCAGTGCAATCACTCGGGTTCAGTAGGCGGACGCCTTGCTCGGGTGCAGTTAGAGCCCAACGCCTTGCACCCCATGCACATACGTGTACGAGAGAAACGCGCAATCCCTCCGTGCATCACTCGGCCGCGACCACCCACCGTAACCGAGAACTCCTTGATATTTTCCTTGCCCTTGCTTCTACCACGGTTTTTCCATCATGGACGGCCCAAAGAATGTTATGCAGCTGCGTCTCCGGCCCGCCCAGGATGAAAATCCCATTATCATATTTTTTGTCATATAAGTAGGAGCCCACCACATCTATGATGATACCATGTTTTGTCGCAATTATCGTCATAGAAGTGTCATAAGCATGACAAAAAAATTCGTTCGGCCCAAAATGTCTCGGATGTGTCTTTTTTTGTAGGGGTCATTGAGCGAAGAGAACGGTGGTAAGGATAGTCCACGGGATCCCAAGTCATCGTTGCTCTCAAGAGCTCGTTTGGTCAACTCTTGGGATTGAGAGTTTGACGAGTATACGCGAGTACCTCCACAAAACAAAGATAAAGGGAAAATTGTGTGTGCGTGGTATATGTACACATCATCCATTATAATGCGCACGTGCTTGTGTTGGTTAACACCAAATAACCAATGCTCAAATAGATGAGATGCGTGATATAGAAACATGTCATCCATCATGATGGGTTTGTTGTTATGTATGGCATAATGGAGACTCGAATTGTTTAATGCATCATGAGAAACATGTAGATCATTGTTATTCATGGAAGCATATGATGCACGCAATTATGGAATCATGCAAAGTATGGGATGCATCAAAAACTCCTAATATGTATGAGGACACTATGGGGGTCTCCTCATGAGCATTAGTGGAAACATCACATGGAGAATATTGACAACATCCGAAATAAAGCATATTCGGTTCTATGTGATCATGGTATGGTATCGTAGATGAATTGGGCAAATCATGTAAAGGAAGCATGGCAATATCATCACAATAAAAACAAAAGCCAATACCATCATCTCGTCATATATGCCATAAGGGCATATGGGATTTATTTTAATGGGGCATGCATAGGTACTATGTTGAGATTGAAATGATGCAATATGGGATATCTCACTCATAGCATATGACAATTTAATGGATTGTCAAACATGATGTGACACAAAGAATTTTCACATGATATCCTATGGAGCATAGCATCACAACTAGGCAACTCAACGTGCTCATCATCATATTCATCATAAATTGGTAACTCATGTGTAGGATTGAAAGTATGTCTAGAGGGGGGTGATTAGACTACTTGACCAAATAAAAATCTATCCTTTTCCCAATTTTAGTTCTTGGCAGATTTTAGCAACTTAGCACGGTTCAAGCAATCTTAGCACAATTCAAGCAAGCATGCAAAGAGTATATGAGCAGCGGAAAGTAAAGCATGCAACTTGCAATAATGTAAAGGGAAGGGTTGGAGAGTGCAAACGCAATAGGAGACACGGATGTTTTTGTCATGGTTCCGATAGGTGGTGCTATCGTACATCCATGTTGATGGAGACTTCAACCCACGAAGGGTAACGGCTGCACAAGTCCACGGAGGGCTCCACCCACGAAGGGTCCATGAAGAAGCAACCTTGTCTATCCTGCCATGGCCGTCGCCCACGAAGGACTTGCCTCACTAGCGGTAGATCTTCATGAAGTAGGCGATCTCCTTGCCCTTACAAACTCCTTGGTTCAACTCCACAATCTTGTCGGAGGCTCCCAAGTGACACCTAGCCAATCTAGGAGACACCACTCTCCAAGAAGTAACAAATGGTGTGTTGATGATGAACTCCTATCTCTTGTGCTTCAAATGATAGTCTCCCCAACACTCAACTCTCTCTCACAGGATTTGGATTTGGTAGAAAGAATATTTGAGTGGAAAGCAACTTGGGGAAGGCTAGAGATCAAGATTCATATGGTAGGAATGGAATATCTTGGCCTCAACACAAGTGTAGGTGGTTCTCTCTCAGAAAATGTATGTTGGAAGTGTAGGCACGGTCTGATTGCTCTCTTAAGGAATGAAGAGGAGGTGGAGGGGTATATATAGCCTCCACAAAAAATCTAACCATTACACACAACTTGCCAATCTCGGTGGGACCGAATTGAGAAACTCGGTCGGACCGATTCAGCAAATCTAGTGACCGTTAGGATTTTCGGTGGGACCGACTTGCAACTCGGTAGGACCGATATGATTAGGGTTAGGGCATAACGTAATCTCGGTGTGACCGATTACACAAACTTGGTGAGACTGATTTTGGTAATAACCTAACCAGAGAGTTGGCCAGGTAAACTCGGTGGGACCGATTCGCTTATTTCGGTGAGACCAAAATGTTACGAAAGGGAAACAGAGAGTTTACATTGCAATCTCAGTGGGACCGATCACTCATCTCGGTGGGACCGAAACGTCACGAAGGGAAACCGAGAGATTACAATCCCATCTCGGTGAGACCGAGATCCCCATCGGTGAGACCGATTTGCCTAGGGTTTGTGGCAGTGGCTATGACATCTGAACTCGGTGGCGCCGGATAGGAAGAATCGGTGGGGCCGAGTTTGACTTTTGGTTTAGGTCATATGTGGATGTGAGAAAGTAGTTGAGGGCTTGGAGCATATCACTAAGCACTTTGAGCAAGAGCCTCATTAAGCAACACCTCATCCCTCCTTGATAGTATTGGCTTTTCCTATAGACTCAATGTGATCTTGGATCACTAAAATAGAAAATGTAGAGTCTTGAGCTTTGAGCTTGAGCCAATCCTTTTGTCCTTAGCATTTTGAGGGGTCCACTTTTCTCATCCATGCCATGCCAATCATTGAGCTTTCCTGAAATATTTATCTTGAAATAGCATTAGCTCAATGAGCTATATGTTGTTAGGAATTACCAAAACCACCTAGGGATAGTTGCACTTTCAATCTCCCCCTTTCTGGTAATTGATGACAACATATAGATCAAAGCTTTGGCAAATGATAATAAGATTGAAAAACATTGTCGCTTTGAGAAGTATGTGAAACGCAAGAGCTCCCCCTAAATTTGTGCATAGTTTAAGATTTGCTTTGGACTGCAAATGCACAAAGAGTTAGGATCATGGGTTACTCTTCCATGTCACATACATCTTGGTGGAGCGCTCGAAATGATAATAATTAAATACATGCACTCATACCAAGGAAAGTGAATGATCATTTAGAGATATAAAAGGATAATGTCATCCAACAAGCATTAAGGTAGCATATGATCGAACACATGATCATCCAAGTATCACACAAAAGCATAGAGTAACTCAAGCAAGCAAATGACAAAGTTCAACCACCAAAAAGCAAAACAAGGAGAACAAAAGCAACACTCTCTCTCGAAGCCTATGATCTATACATTTTCTCCCCCTTAGGTAACAAGTTACCCAAAAGTTCATAAAAATGCATAGTTCTAGATCGACTCTCGTGCTTGGTCTTCAGGTGGTGGTGTAGATAAGACTCCAAGGACGAAGGCATCAGTTGATGTAGATGGAGCTGGTGGAGTAGGTGCTGGAGCTGGTGGCACTGAAGCTGTAGCTGGTGCAGATGAAGTTGCTCTGGTGTCTATAACTGGCGCAACAGCAGATCTCTGACCTCTGGGCACTCTAGCAAATGCATCAGTGGTAGACTTGCCCTTCTTCTCCTGCACTTCATCCTGAAGTTGCTCAACAACTGACTGTATCTTAGTGACCTTCACATCTAAATCATAGAACTTCTGCTCCATGATCCTCTCCAAGTTCTCCTAATTTTGAGTCAGGGTGGCCAATCCCTTCTCAATCCTCAGAGTGGAGGCAATCAAGTAGCCAAACTGATCTTGCTTGCTCTTCAGAAGATACTGAGATGCCTCATCAATGGTTGGCATCTTTGCAGCCTTTTCAGTCCTTGCCTTCTCCTTCTTTGCTTGTGCTTGCACAGAAGATGGTTCATTATCATCCATTACCACAGTGTTATCCTTAAAGTCTGGGTAGATGGGCATGTGATCCTTGTCCAAAAGATATGTGCCAGTGCCCATCTTGGAGTTGATTAGCTCCTGGATCTGTGGGGCATACCCACAACTTCTCTTCTGATCTGCAGCTGTCCTCTTGATAGTTTCCACAATTAGGCTTATGACTTTAAACTTTTGGGGCACATCAAATATGTGAAGCAGGTTAATTGCATGGCCTCTGATCATCTTGTGATCACCTGACTTTGGCAAAAGAGTATGCCTAAGGATCTAGTTGATTGTTGGCAATCCTGACAGAAGGTAATGTATCGATCCAAATTTGTGTGTCTCAAGAGCAGCATCTGGGATCTGTCTGTACATACGTGCCATGGAGTTATGATCCTTCTTCTTCTTGGCATAGACATCCAAGTCATCCTCATTCTACTTAGGAGCATTGATCAATTTTGCCCATTCTTCAACTATTGACTGGTACCTAGTACCTTCAGACATCCAGACAATCCTTCCATCTGGGTAGAAGTGAGCTGTGGAGTAGAACTGCATAATCAGCTCATCATTCCACTTTGTGAGCTTCTGCCCAACAAAGTCCTCTACTCCACAAGACTTGAAACTATCATAGACTCCAGGATAGTGTTCTTCATTTTCCCTGATGTACTTCCAGTCCACCCATCTCATATCACAGACTATTGGCTTCTTGTCAAGCAACACTGTCTCATAGAAGTCCTGCTGTTCCTTTGTATGGAACCTGTAGTCCACAACAGTTCTTCTCCTGACTGCATAGGGATCAGTCAATCTCCACTGTCTGAGTCCTGCATCCTTCCTGAGCTTCATGTCCTCAGCTACTGGATGAGCATCATGGTGATTTGGAATTTTGGGCTTCAACTTCCTCAAGACATGTGACTCATCATCTTCTTCTTCAATGGCTGCTTCAGGCACTTGGGCCTTGTTCTTCTCTCCAGCACGAATATTCCTGGTGTTCCTCTTGGGTGCAGACTTGTGTTTTGGAGCAGCTGCCTTGGGAGCTCCTTTGGGCTTGGATGGAGCAGCCCCTGACCTTATAGCATCTCCCATAAGCTTTTGAGCTTTAGGTGTTGGTGCAGCAACCTCTTCCTCTTCTTCTTCAGAGTCTCTCCTCACAGAGGGCTTGCCAAGTACTTTGGTAGTAGTGGTTCTGACTCTCTTTTTCTTCTTGTCTTGGCCAGCAGCTTCATCTTCAGACTCAACGATGAACTTCATGGTTTCACCAGTGGCAACCTTCCTAGGTCTGGAAGTGGGAATCCTTCTTGCAGGTGCCTTCTTCTGCATTCCTAGCTTAGTGGCAGCAGTTGTGCCATATTCCTTCTTTAGAACTTTATTCTTGGAAGTGGCCTCATCTTCAACAGCCACATAGTCCTCATCCTCAGAATGTGAGGTTCTCTTCTTTCTGGCCCTGGTGGCTGCCTTAGGCAAGTTGCTGGGTGTGCTCCTGCTACCATCATCATAGATGCTAGAGGGACTAGTGCCCTCACTCATATGAACCTGCTCCTCGGACTTGTTCTGACTGCCACTCTGATCTGACATGATGCAAACACTGACAGCAGACCCTGTGAATAGATATAGATGAGATAGATAGGATGAGCATCACAAAGTACAGAGGTTTTTCCAAAAAGAATGAGTCAAAAACTTAGTTTTAGTTTTCCACAGAAAGCATTTTAGATCTACCGATTTGGAAACTTGGTGATACCGAAGCAGCTTTTGGAACCTAAACTAGTGAACTCAGTCAGACCGAGTCACAGTTCGGTGGCACCGAGACTGCTAGGGTTTCACAAAGTCCTAAACTCGGTCACACCGATTTGCAATTCTCGGTCAGACCAAGAATCACATGTGCAACGGCCTTAGCCAAATCGGTGGCACCGAGTTCTACAACTCGGTTGGTCCGAGATGATTTCGGCGGAAACCTAACCCTAAATTTTCAATCCACGACTAAACTACAGAGTGATTTTGCTGGATAGAGTGATCTCAATCGTGGCAAGATACATGGCAAAACAATGTGCTAGGAATTGGAGTGAGATTAGCACAAGGATCAAGTCCATACCCTAAGTGTGGCGATGGACTTGCTATGGCGGCAACGGTGGAGACGATTCCCGTTGACGGCAGTGGAGACCAGTGGTGGGAGGCAGCTGGCGACGAGGAGAACGATCCGGAGACCCAGGAAGGCAGAGCAGGCTGAGCGCGGGCAAAGGGGTTCGGAGAAATTTCCAAATTTTGGCCCGGGGATATATATAGCCTGACCCTATCGGTATGACCGAGTGCAACAACTCGGTGGCACCGAGATGCATAACTGCAAGCAATTACTGCAACTCGGTGTGACCGAAAAGTTCAAATCGGTTGCACCGAGATTGAAAACCTAGATGGACTTAGTGATCTCGGTATGATCGAAATGGATGAATCGGTCAGACCGAACCGCACAAATAAGTTTTGGATGTTTAAGTCTATGACGGATCGGGGACTCTGAGTGCTCCTCACATAGAGAGGTTCGAATCTGACTTGATCAAACTTTCTGATGTAGCATGAATAGAGTTTGAGACAAGAAAATCATAGATAGCTAGAGAAGGTTCTTAGGCATACTTGTCCATCCACTTGGCAAAAGAAGAATCCAAACAATCAAAGCAACAAGTGGATGTCCTCGAATGAGTAAAATATGCAACCAACATGCTCACACAATAAAATGGCAAATGAAATATGTGGCAAAGCATGCACAACCAATTCTAGCATCTATCAATCAATTGGCGATGACTAGGTCATCTATATATGAGTATATTGACTTAAGATTCAAATGAGAACATTTGATTATAGGTCATACTCATCGTTTAAGCACAAGTGGGGTTACCACTTTTACATAAAGCATTGTTGTGTTCACACCATTAGAGTTGCTTTGACTCAATTCTTAGAGTAAAGCTCCCCCTAGATGTGAGATCCCCCCTTAGAGGGATGAACTAACCTTGGGTTTTGTCGATGATGACTTCATGTAGGTGTTGAAGATGTGGATGCTCAATGTTGATGTAGATCATTTGAAGCAATCCTTTGGAGTGAGTTGCACTTTCAATACCTACACGGGTTAGTCCCACAAGGAACAAACAAGGATATCCATAGACATAGAGTGATGCACACACAAGATGATGTCTATG
Source organism: Triticum dicoccoides (assembly GCF_002162155.2). NCBI lineage: Eukaryota > Viridiplantae > Streptophyta > Magnoliopsida > Poales > Poaceae > Triticum > Triticum dicoccoides. Next base: position 227,161,918 of record NC_041389.1, on the reverse strand, counting down.
AAAGCATTAGGTTACCTTGTCCCTTGTCTTACCAACAAGAGGGTTTGTGACTCCTTGAACTAGTGCAGGATGTGGAAGTAGATTGCACTTGTTCTTGCCAAAATTATAAGAGTGAAGTATGTTGGTGGAGTCACCCTCAAGAACTCTCTAGTTCTTCTTCGGGATCCACATCATCTTGATGGGAATCCTTGGAGCTGTAGTCGTACTTGATGAAGTAGAACTTGATGTAGTCTTGGGAACCCACTCGACCAAGGCCTTAGGAGCTTCTTCAAATGCATCAATCTCCTCTTGAAGCTTATCCTTGCCTTTTTGCTTGTGGTCTTGTGGTGGAAGATCATCTTGAGCTTGTGTCCCTTTGAAAGAAGTGGGATCATACTTCTCTTGTTGAGGAACAAACTTCGTCTTGGGGTATTGATCTTCTTCCCACTCAACTCCATTGGTATTGAACTTTCGTTCAAAACCAACACCTTGGTTCTTCTGATGCCTTCCTTGCTTGCGTACAATTTCCTCGAATTGCTTACTCCCGGTAAGGCTCTTGTAAACACCTTTCTCTATAATTCCCTTCAATAAGCTATTTTCTTGCTCAAGTGTAACTTGGCTAAGAGGATCATTAGTGGAACCAAGAGAACTACTAGAAGCAACAACATTGGATTTAGCATGATTATTGTTACTACTAGAGGAAGAATCTTTCTTCTTCTTGTTACTAGACTTGACTTGAGGCATGTAAGTGGATAAGAGTAAATGCTTGGCAATGTAAGAAGAACTTTTCTTGCGAAGATCATCATTGATTGCCTTTAAGAACTCATGCTCTTGCTCAAGGTTGAGCTTTTCAAAGCGTAACTTCTCATGAGTCCTTAAAAGTTCTCGATGATCTTATAAGATAGTTTCATGAGCTAACTTAAGAGTGTTTAGTTCTTTAGTTAGAAGCTCAATCTTCTCCTTATCATTGTCATTCGTTTTATATTGATTAGCATGATTAATTGACATTTCATCATAGTATTCGTCACTAGAGTTGTCAACAAGTAAATCATCATCACCTAACAAGTCATCTTCATCACTATTGAAATCAACATACTCGGGGTGTGATGCCTTTGGGCCTTTAGCCATGAAGTATCTTCCAAGTCCTTCATTTGGTGAATCAAATATGTCGTAGGAGTTGGTTGACACAAGTGCTAGACTGGCAACACCTTCATCTTGAGTATATTCGGAGTCGGAGTGATAGCTTCTCTCAGAGTGATTGTCGGAGTCGGAGCCGGATACCCATTCACCAACATGAGCTTGATGTCTTCGTTTTGTGTAGCTCCTTGATGACTTGTCCTTCCTTTCTGAATCCTTGCTTCTCCGGGATGTTCTTCGTTCATAACGGTCATCTCTACTCCTTCTCTCTCTTGATGGTGATTCTTCTCTTCTACTTCTTCTTTTTGGAGAATCTTCTCTTCTCTTATAGGGTGCCGTACACTCATTGGAATAGTGTCCGGGTCTTCCACAATTGTAGCAATTTCGCTCTCGACTAGAAGATCTTTTGTCATTGCAGGACCTTAACTTGGAACTTCTTTCTTTGCTCCTACTCTTGTAGAACTTGTTGAAGTTCTTCACCATTAGGCTCAATTCTTCATTGAAGGTTTGTTTCTCACTTGATGACGTGGGGGCTTCACATGAGGCTTTGTAAGCACCACTTGACTTGTTGTGGAGCTCCTCCTTATCCTTGAGTGACATCTCATGAGCAACAATTCTTCCAATGACTTCGTTGGCTTGAGATATTTGTAATTGGGCATCATTTGGATCAATGTGCACAGGTATCATATTTTCCGTCCAAAGTTCTTAGGTTCTTCTTGATGATGAATTTGTCGGTCATCTCTTCACTTCCTAAGCCGACAATCTCATTTGTGATAAGAGCAAGCCTAGAGTACATTTCAGCGACACCTTCACCATCCTTCATTTTGAATTTGTCAAGCTGACTTTGAAGCACATCCAACTTGGATTCCTTGACGGAGTCGGTACCTTCATGCATATCAATCAAAGTATCCCAAATTTCCTTTGCATTCTCAAGACGGCTGATTTTGTTGAATTCTTCGGGGCACAATCCGTTGAAGAGGATATCACAAGCTTGAGCATTGTATTGCAGCATCTTCAACTCTTCTGCGGTAGTTTCACGGTTCGGTTCTCTCCCATCAAAGAATTCACCTTGCAAGCCAATACACACAATAGCCCAAACGGCGGGGTTATGTCCAAGAATATGCATTTTCCTCTTATGCTTCCAACTAGCAAAATTAGTACCATCAAAGTAAGGACCTCTATGGTGCTAATTTCCCTCGCTAGACGCCATACTCTCCTAGGTTGTGAAACCAAGGCTATGACTACCAAAAGTTATGGAAATCAAAGCAAATGGAGACCAAAGCTCTGATACCACTTGTAGGATCGAAAGTATGTCTAGAGGGGGGGTGATTAGACTACTTGACCAAATAAAAATCTATCTTTTTCCCAATTTTAGTTCTTGGCAGATTTTAGCAACTTAGCACGGTTCAAGCAATCTTAGCACAATTCAAGCAAGCATGCAAAGAGTATATGAGCAGCGGAAATTAAAGCATGCAACTTGCAAGAATGTAAAGGGAAGGGTTTGGAGAGTGCAAATGCAATAGGAGACACGGATGTTTTTGTCGTGGTTCCGATAGGTGGTGCTATCGTACATCCACATTGATGGAGACTTGAACCCATGAAGGGTAACGGCTGCACGAGTCCACGGAGGGCTCCACCCATGAAGGGTCCATGAAGAAGCAACCTTGTCTATCACACCATGGTCGTTGCCCATGAAGGACTTGCCTCACTAGCGGTAGATCTTCACGAAGTAGGCGATCTCCTTGCCCTTACAAACTCCTTGGTTCAACTCCACAATCTTGTCGGAGGCTCCCAAGTGACACCTAGCCAACCTAGGAGACACCACTCTCCAAGAAGTAACAAATGGTGTGTTGATGATGAAGTCCTTGCTCTTTGTGCTTCAAATGATAGTCTCCGCAACACTCAACTCTCTCTCACAGGATTTGGATTTGGTAGAAAGAAGATTTGAGTGGAAAGCAACTTGGGGGAGGCTAGAGATCAAGATTCATATGGTAGGAATGGAATATCTTGGCCTCAACACAAGTGTAGGTGGTTCTCTCTCAGGAAATGTATGCTCGAAGTGTAGGCACGGTCTGATTGCTCTCTTAACGAATGAAGAGGAGGTGGAGGGGTATATGTAGCCTCCACACAAAATCTAATTGTTACACACAAGTTGCCAATATCGATGGGACCGAATTGAGAAACTCGGTCGGACCAATTCAACGAATCTAGTGACCGTTAGGATTTTTGGTGGGACCGACTTGCAACACGGTAGGACCGATATGATTAGGGTTAGGGCATAACGTAATCTCGGTGTGACCGATTACACAAACTCGGTGAGACCGATTTTGGTAATAAGCTAACCAGAGAGTTGGTCAGGTAAACTCGGTGGGACCGATTCGCGCATTCCGGTGAGACCAAAATGTTACGAAAGGGAAACAGAGAGTTTACATTGCAATCTCGGTGGGACCGATTGCTCATCTCGGTGGGACCGAAATGTTACAAAGGGAAACAGAGAGATTACAATCCTATCTTGGTGAGACCGAGATCCCTATCGGTGTGACCGATTTGCCTAGGGTTTGTGGAAATGGCTATGACATCTAAACTCGGTGGCGCTGGATAGGAAGAATCGGTGGGGCCGAGTTTGACTTTTGGTTTAGGTCATATGTGGATGTGAGAAAGTAGTTGAGGGCTTTGGAGCATATCACTAAGCACTTTGAGCAAGAGCCTCATTAAGCAACACCTCATCCCTCCTTGATAATATTGGCTTTTCCTATAGACTCAATGTGATCTTGGATCACTAAAATAGAAAATGTAGAGTCTTGAGCTTTGAGCTTGAGCCAATCCTTTTGTCCTTAGCATTTTGAGGGGTCCACTTTTCTCATCCATGCCATGCCAATCATTGAGCTTTCCTGAAATATTTATCTTGAAATAGCATTAGCTCAATGAGCTATATGTTGTTATACCAAAACCACCTAGGGATAGTTGCACTTTCATCATGACATGAGGAAGTCGCACTAGCATGAAGCATGGTAGTAGGTGTGTCAAAATCATGCAAGCAATCATTGGTAAGATAGTCCCCTAGTTGGACAAGTGAAGCACCATCACCTATATTACCTTGAGAGCTCCGCTCTTGTGTTGTAGGTGAGGTTGCAAAAATTGACACTTGGTCAATAGCTTCATCAACTTGATGGTACCATGTGGGGGTGCAATATCGTCCACCATGACCAATGGTTTGCCCATTGGAGGTATGGACTCATCGAGGATTGGCGCTTCATCTTGTTGGAGATCTAGCTCCAAAATGGAAACACACTTGGAGTAGAGGGTAAGTCATTAGAAATCATAGTGGCCTCACATGTCGTGTCAACTACCTCACTCACTGAGTGTTTTGGCTCACTCACTCCCTCAAGGATGCACTCACTCATATGGTTGGCGGACTCACTCAAATGGCTCTCAACCTCACATAGGATGTATGGAATGCTCTCGTGTGTGGGGCTAGTGGTGGTCACACTCATCCTCTCATAGGAAATGCTCGCAATGTCATATATGGTGGAGTCACTCATGGCACTCATGTAGTGGTGGCTCTCCTCACATGGCAATTGGGGTATCTCATCATATGTGGGTGTCAGAGAGATGTAGGTGCAAACGTCTCCATGCTTTCTCTTGAACTGATATGATTTGAAGCGTGTCTCTATTTTGATTTGGCAAGACAATGCAGTGACCATAGGACATAGATATATGTTTGTTTGACACTTTTATAATGTACTACTTGGCAATAGAAGACTTGGTAGTTTAATCTTGTCCACCTTACTAATGAATTGGTTCACTGAAATGATTTCATATACTAGTACATGCTAAACCTGTTATGTGTCTGCTTGTTTCTTCTTTTAGAATGCTGACAGGATATTGGGGAAGAGTGCCTTATTAAGCAATGATAAAGGAAGTAATGCAGATGTGTGGCATGCTCTCTGTGTGGGGCTAGTAGTGGTCACACTCATCCTCTCATAGGAAATGCTCGCAATGTCATATATGGTGGAGTCACTCATGGCACTCATGTGGTGGTGGCTCTCCTCACATGGCAATTGGGGCATCTCATCATATGTGGGTGTCGGAGAGATGTAGGTGAAAATGTCTCCATGCTCAACTCCAATCGCCGCCTTAGTTGAAGGGATTGTCCCATGCTCAACCTCCTCATCCATAACGTCTCCAAAGATGAATGTCGTAGGATGTGGCAAAACATCACTCTCCTCCGAGATCAAAGATAAAGTCTCATGTGCGCACGCGTAGCTTGACTCGGAGTAGGGGACATATTGAGGCGTCGTCTTCATGTTGTTGAAGAGGTTCATTCTCGTTGCCTTAGTCGAAGGGGATGGACCTTGTTGGACCGTCTTTTCGCCGTCTCGTAAGAGGCCCATATGATGTGGCACCTCATAGCTCGTCTGCATAACTGAAGGGAATTTCCCATGCTTGACCGTCGTCCTTGAGGGGCTTCCTAAGATGGAAGTTTTGCCCTTGCTTGTAGGTGGTTGCCTCATTGTTGAAGATGTCGATGTAGGCAAAATCGTGGGAAGTAGGAGAAGATGTCATACGTCCAAAGGCGAAGATGCTGAAGTTGTGGTGGTAGCCATAGCTTGCTCTTGGTGGTGCTTGTCTCGCGGTCTTCTCTTGTGCTCTTGAAGCTTGGCCTTGGCATGTAGTAGAGCTTGTTCGGACTTGTACGTTTAAGCTTGGCGATCATCTTCATGATGTTGGTGTCATTGTCGTGCTTGAGCTCGTAGTAGATGTCGGTCGTCATCATCGTGCACATGATGCTTGAAGATGACTTGCCCTTCATGACGATGTTGATCATGATGATCGCCATCGAGATGTGGACGTGGACGACTTGCGCTTGCAACTTTTTTGTGCTCCGAGGACTTGTGGCTTAAACATCACCGCCGTGAAGATGACAAAGGGGAAGAAGACTTGTAGTCGACCAACACTTGTCGTAGCTCCTCCATATGTTTGTTTTGGTAGTCGAACAAGTTGTCGATGTATTCCCTTTTCCTTGCTTCCAATTGTCATATGTTGGTGGCGATGTTCTCGAGGTCTTGGATGGCTCGTTGTAGTCGAAGTTGGGAGTTGTGGTGTTGTAGTTGTTCACCCGTTGTTGTCGTGGAAGATCGGAGATGAAATGCCTTTCCTATCCATCACAAGACTCGAGAAAATATGAGTGGAAGAAAGGAGAGATCTATACCAAATGTACCTTGACCGATGTTGAGAATGGATCAATGATCACTCAATTATGTAATAAGGAAATAACACAATTGGTACCGATCTCGTCAATTTCTCATACCTACGCAAGTAAGGCTTTTGGTGGAGCTTGGTGAGGATAGTGGCACAAAAATTTGGTGCAAAATGTTAGCAATAGTCAATAATGTTGAAAGAGATTCACAAATTCGCAAGCAAAACAAGTAGACCAGTAGCAATATGTGGCACACGGAAACACACACACACACACACACACACACACACACACACACACAGAGAGAGAGATAGAGATAGATAGATAGATAAATGGGGTCGTGTAACCAAGGAATGAGAACAAAATGTGGAATCCACGGAAAACGCTCGTGTTGCACAACTCAAGAGAGACGCTAGCACGATTGCTCAATAGGCGGATACAACACTTGTGCACAACCTATAAGATGCAAAATGTATGGACTTCTATTCCAAGTATGCTATGTATGTATGATTCCCGGTGTTTCTCTCAAGATGATCCAAGATGATCGGATAAGACAATCTTATATGCAATGTGGCAATGCTATGGCTATTGCTCACAAGCTCTTTGCATTTCTCTTTTGCTTAAAAGCTCATTATTTCTTTCTTTTTGTATGGTCACTATGCACAAACCAAGATAGCAATTGTATATATACGGGAACAATCTTGTGACACAAGAGATGAGATGATACCAAGATGATACACTACAAGAATCAGGAACTTTGCCATCAGCCATGGCTGACGGCAAAGGCCTTTGTTGTTAGCCAGCAGACGGTAACACGTTCGGCTGAACAGGCTACGACAACGGCTTCTCTGTCGTCTGCTGGCGGACGGAAAAGATGCAAAGGTCTTTGCCATCCGCCGGCAGACGGCAAAGATCCTGGACGGCACACGTGTCAGCCTAGGTCTGTTAAGGGGTTAACGTCATGCTTTGCCATCTGCTGGCAGACGGCAAAGACCTTTGCATCTTTGTTGTCTACCAACGGACGGTAAAGAACATTGAATATTTGCCGTCTGCCAGCGGACGACATAGCGTGCCACATGGCAACACCTGGGGGCTGGCCTATTTGGTTGCTTTGCCGTCCACTAACAGATGACAAAGATGCAATGGTCTTTGCCGTCTGCCAGCGAACGACAAAGCATCCAAATAGCCAGCCTACTGCCCCAGGTTGCACAGGTAGCTGACACGTGGCATATTTGCCGTCTACTGACTGATGCCAAAGAGCTTTGCCGTCTACCAGCAGACGGCAAAGAGCCTGTATAGCCCCTGTTTTTTTCTTAAATTCATTCAATTTCACAGAATTTCATAGATATATATATACACATATGAAAATACTTTCGACAAGCATACCAACACATATACATACCAAATCATATCCCTGTCATATGGATATGATCATCCAACACATATACATAGCAAATGGTTTCATCTAACACATATACATAGCCCACATATCCAACAACAAGCATACAATGGTTTCATCCATAGATACATATATAGGTAGCAAGTTTGACATTGTTCATCCTACAAAATCAAAACAATAAGGAAGCATAAAGAGAAGAGTAGACTCCATCAACGCAAGCTTCCTCATCTAAAGCAAATCTGCAAATTGGGAAAGAAGCAAGTTAGAAGAAGAAGAAGAAGACTAGCTAGAAGAAGAAGAAGAAGAAGAAGAAGAAGAAGAAGATTTTTTTTCTTCTCCTATTTTTTCTCCTCTCCTCTTTTTTGTCTTCTTCTTCTTCTAACTAAGGTAGGTAAATATGCCATTTTATTGCTAAGCTAGGTAAAAATGCTAAGTTTAGGTCATTTTAGAGCTAAGCTAGGTAAATAGGTCATTTTGGAGCTTACTAAGGTTATTATGTCATTTTCGAGGAAAGTAAGGTAAGTCTATATCATTTTGGAGGTAACAAAGACTATCATGACATTTTTGAGGAAAGTAAGCTAAGTATAGCTCATTTTTTGTCTAACTTAGGTAGTTATGCCATTTAGGAGTAAAGTAAGTCAAGAATGCATTTGTTAAGCAAAACACTAGAGAAAACTTACCCTCATCACAACAAATGCGATGAAGATCGCAACTAAGGTAACAATTGATCCAACGGCATAATGATACCAAGCCTCATTATCAATGACATATTGTCTAATCTTATTAATCTTCAAGCGCATTGCATCCATCTTCAAGCGCTTTGCATTCATCTTCATCTTGTAATCATCGACCACATCGCCAACATACAACTCTAATTTCATCTTCTCTTCTTCAATTCTTTTAATTTTTTCTTTCAAATACTTATTTTCTTTTTCAACTAAATTTAACTTCTCGACAAGAGGGTCGGTTGCAAATTCCGGTTCACATACCTCCTAGATTAAAATATCTCTATGTCAACTTGATGGCCATAATTGTCAAAAATGTGAAATGCAACAAATAGTTGTAAAAGAGGATTTACCACATCTGAATCATAAAGCGGGCGAGGGCCGACGGGGACGGATATCAAGACCATGGCACTATGTATAACAAACAATCATACAAAGTAAGAAAATTGTACAAGTAACTATACAAATCATACAATCATACAAGTAACTATATAAATCAAGTACAACACAAATTTTTTAATACCTAGTAATAATCTGGATTGTTGGGTTCAATAAATGCTTCGGGATCAATAAATGCATCATCATCATCACTATCAGTAATGACGTGCTCACCATCATCATTAATAAATGCATCATCATGTGGAAGGCCACCTCTACATAATCAGTCAAGCATTGATAGGTCATTCGTAGCAGTAACCTCTTCTAGTTAAGGTTGTTCTTGTTCCAGCTGAGGGGTGAAGTCGGGTTCACTGTCGCTGTCTACTTCAATGTTCTGGGGTGAAGTAGAGCGGTTCTTGAAACATTTTTTGGAAAGACATGTTTCTTGGAAGAATTCTAATTCATATGTGTCTGCGTTAATGTGAGGTTCATAATCCTCTTCATTGGGGGGAGGTGGTTGATGTCTGCTAGAACTACGTCGGTATTTCCCCAAAGAGGAAGGGATGATGCAATATAGCGACAGTAGGTATTTCCCTCAGTGATGAGATCAAGGTTATCGAACCAACAGGAGAACCTCCTCACACCACGTAAATAACACCTCCACACAAATAACAAATACTCGCAACCCGACGTGTTAAAGGGGTTGTCAATCCCTTTCGTGTACGGCGCCTCAAGATCGGCAAAATAACATGAGATAAAAGGGGTAGATAGAATAAATAGATCACGGAACAAATAAAGTGCAGCATGGTATTTTTGTATTTTTGGTTTAATAGATCTGAAAATAAATACAAAGGAAAATAGATTGCAAAGGCAAATATGATGAAAAGAGACCCAGGGCCGTAGGTTTCACTAGTGGCTTCTCTCGAGAAAAATAGCAAACAATGGGAAAACAATTACTGTTGGGCAATTGATAGAACTTCAAATAATCATGATGATATCCAGGAATTGATCATTATATAAGCATCATGTCCAAGATTAGTAGACCGACTCCTGCCTGCATCTACTACTATTACTCCACACATCGACCGCTATCCAGCATGCATCTAGTGTATTAAGTTCATGGAAAAATGGAGTGATGCAATAAGAACGATGACATGATGTAGACTAGATACGTTTATTATGAAGATATAGATCCCATCTTGATATCCTTAGTAGCAACGATACATACGTGTCAGTTCCCCTTCTGTCACTGGGATCAAGCACCGTAGGGTCAAACCCACTACAAAGCATCTCTTCCCATTGCAAGATAAATAGATCAAGTTGGCCAAACAAAACCCAAATATCGGAGAAAAATACGAGGCTATAAGCAATCATGCATATAAGGGATCAAAGAAGACTCAAATAACTTTCATGGATAAAAACATAGATCTGATCATAAAACTCAAAGTTCATCTGATCCCAACAAACACGCCGCAAAAAGGCTTACATCATATGGATCTCCAAGAGCCCATTATATTGATAATCAAAAGAGAGAGAGAGAGGAATCCATCTAGCTACTGACTATGGACCCGTAGGTCTACAAGGAACTACTCACGCTTCATCGGAGAGGCACCAATGGAAGTGGTGAAACCCTCTGTGATGGTGTCTAGATTGGACCTAGTGGTTCTGGACTCTACGGCGGCTGGAATTGATTTTCGTCGACTCCCCTAGGGCTTCTGAAATATTGGGGTATTTATAGAGCAAAGTGGCGGTTCAGGGGGCACCCGAGGTGGGCACAACCCACCAGGGCGCGCCTGGGCCTCCTTGCGTGCCCTGCTGTGTGCTGCTCCCCACGGGGCACCCCCAAGTGCTTCCTTGGCCCACTGGATGTCTTCTGGCCCAAAATAATCCTCCAGGAGTTTCGCTGCATTTGGACTCCGTTTGATATTGATTTCCTGCGATGTAAAAAACACGCAGAAAATAGCAACTGCACTGGCACTATGTCAATAGGTTAGTACCAAAAAATGATATAAAATGACTATAAAATGATTGTAAAACATCCAAGAATGATAATATAACAGCATGGAACAATCAAAGATTATAGATACGTTGGAGACGTATCAGCATCCCCAATCTTAATTCCTACTCGTCCTCGAGTAGGTAAATGATAAAAACAGATTTTTGATGTGGAATGCTGCCTAACATGTACATCACATTTATTTTCTTTATAGCATGGACATGTGGACTTTTATATGAGTCAAAGCAATAGTCTAGTTTTGACATGAAGACTTTAATACTCAAGCATACCAACAAGCAACCATGTCTTTCAAAATATCAACACTAAAGCAAGTTATCCCTAGCCCATCATGCTCAATCATTGATCCATTCATGAAACACACTCGAATATTAGCTACACCCAATGCTCAAATACGATCATAGTGCCCCTTAGTTGGTGCTTTATAAGAGAAGATGGAGACTCAAATTCAAAATAAAAATTGCATAAGTAAAAGAAAGGCCCTTCGCGGAGGGAAGTAGGGAGTTATAGAGGTGCCAGAGCTCAAAGCTTAAATTGAGAGATAAAAATATTTTTGAGAGGCATACTTTTCCCACCAACGAAAACGACTTAGAGATCTCAACACTTTCCATGCTAGATACATCATAGGCGGTTCCCAAACAAAAAATAGAGTTTATTCCTTTTCCACCATTACTTTCCCTCCATACCAACACTTTCCAAGGAATTTATTATTTGACAACATAAAGTAAATTCATTATTCATTTTGGGACTGGGCATCTCTAATACCTTTGTCGTAATCTCGTGCAATGACAAGTGAATAAACACTCATCGTGAGAATAACACATCTAGCATGGAAAATATTGGCCATCCTTCACCGCCTCGCGAGCGGTAGAGCACACAAAAGAGAATTTATTTTGAAAATTAGAGATGGCACATGCAAAATTGCCTAGGATGGCATGGAAATACCACATATAGGTAGGTATAGTGGACTCATAAGGCAAAACTGGTTTAAAGGGTTTTGGATGCACAAGTAGTGATCATACATAGTGCAAAATGAAGGCTAGCAAAAGAGATTGAGAAGCCACCAACCAAAAAGAGAAAAATCTCGTACCCAAGCATTAAGAATAAGTAACATCAAATAATGCACCATAAGTAGGATATAAATTTCATTGCATAACTATTGACTTTCATGCTTGCATAGGGAATCACAAACCTTAACATCAATATTCCTACTAAAGCACAATTACTCATCAACATGACTCACATATCATATCGTCATATCTCAAAACCATTACTAAGAATCAAGTTTATTTTTTCCAATGATATTCATGAAAGTTTTTATTGTATCCACTACAAAAAAATACACTTCCATGATGATACGTGATTGTCACAATAGGTCACGTCTTTTGTCATGCGTGTACATCCATGACGATTTTATGACAGAATCAAGATAGTCATACCTGTGCTATCGTAGAAGTGTTCCATGTGATTACCAAAATTATCATCAAGGAAGTGTCCACTTCCATGACGATAAATCACGCGTTATAAAAGTGCTTTCGTCAAGGGTGACCGACACGTGGCATCCATCATAACAGGTCGCTGTTAAGCTATCGGGTCCAATTTTGGATCCGATAACCCGTTAACAGCCCGGACCAATGGGGATTTTCAACGTGTAAAATTCTCATTGGCAAGAGGAAACACGTGTTGGCTCACCGTTGGGACAGATGTTAGCCACTCATTGGACAGGAGGCACCTATGATATGTCGACATGTGGCACGGCCCAATAGAGTTCGGTGAAAAGGTCGGCCCGTTTGACTTGGTCAAAAGGTAACGGGCCGGCCCACGGAAAGCCTGTTAACGGCCTATTCGTATATAGCCCATTTACGGCCCGCTAACTCCCGTCCCGTTATGGCCTATCAGAATTAAGCCCAGTAGCTTCATCTGGGCCGTCCAATATGATTCCAGCCCGTTGTAACTTTCGGCCCATGTATGGCCCATGATGTCTTTCGGCCCATATGAGGCCCTCTGTAACTCTCGACCCATTAAAGGCCCGAGATGAAACTGGCCCATAATGAATAGCGTATCGCTTTATACCCATTCACGTCCCATTTATTCTGTCGGCTGTCTCCAGCCCGTGTTAACTTTCGACCTTCTAAGGGCCCATTTATTCTTGGGCTCATTTCTAGATTTCGGTTAGTTAAGGTCCGTTACTGGCCTGTTCCGTTTGTTGGCCAAATCCAGCCCGTGGTTACATTCGGCCCGTTTGTGGCCCATTAACCCGTTGGGCTATTTTCATAGCGTTATCAAATATGGCCTTTAACGGCCCTTTATTGTCCATGAATAGTACGGCCCATGTTTTGCGAAATGATTATACGCCCCGTAGAAGGCCCATGGATCCTACGGCCCGTAGAATACCAATGGATCCTACGGCCCGTAGAAGGCCCGTGGATCCTACGACCCGTAGAAGGCCCACGGATCCAATGGCCCGTAGGAGGCCCATGGTTACAACAGTCCGTGTGTTAGCATGATTATTGTGGCCTAGTTACCAAAAATAGGTTATTGTGGCCACTGGAAAAACGCAGAAAAAGAACTGTAGTGACTACAAGCAAACAACTAAACAAGACAATAAGGAAATAAATAAGCAAGCAACTAACACTAGCCTATTACAGCTATTACACATATTACATCCACTGCGCATCAAAGTTCACCACCAGTGCAAATATAGGGAACAAAGCAGCATATTACATACACTGGCCGTCAAAATTGGCCACCAGTGCAAATAAACGAGGCAGCAAAACAAGTTCATAACTAAAACAACTTTAGAAGAGCTCAAGAAACGTTATCCTGGGTATCCACCATGCTGGCAATAAGCTTAGCAAGCTTATTAGCTTTGTCTTGTTTGGCGCTAAAATCCTCCAACACTTGCTGTTGCACCAGAAAGTATGCATCTAAATGCTCTAGGGACTTCCGCAGTCCTTCGACTTCTTGTCGCAGCACAATTGATCGATGTCTTTCAGCTTCTAGTTGAGACTCAAGAAACCGAACTGATTCAGACAGTGAGTTTGAATAGCTTGTGCAAGCGGTAGTGGCCAGTTCTTCAAAAAGTAAACCAAGACAGGACTTTGGGTTGCCTCACTATCTTCAAGATAGTTTTCCTTAGCTGTTTTATCAGCTTTATTGGAGACCAACAAGGATGTCTCATGATCCTTAACCTTATCTGCATTACTTCCTTTATCATTGCTTAATAATGCACTCTTCCCCAATATTCTATCAGCATTCTAAAAGAAGAAACAAGCAGACACATAATAGGTTTAGCATGTACTAGTATATGAAACTCATTTCAGCGAACCAGTTCATTAGTAAGGTGGACAAGATTAAACTACCAAGTCTGCTATTGCCAAGTATTACATTATAAAGGCATCAAACAAACATATATCTATGTCCTATGGTCACTGCATTGTCTTGCCAAATCAAAATAGACACGGTTCAAGCAACACTGAAAGAATACAAAGCATGGGAAACTACACCGCACACCAAGATTTCTGATGGGTACCATGGGTCTACATGTACAACAACACTATTGGCCCTGTTATGATGCTAGTAATGTGCATGATATGAGAAGTCAACTATATACACAATTGAAATTGAAATCAACAGAGCTATTTATTAGAGGAAACCTGTTAAAGAAACATGTGTAAACGTACCTGTTGTGCCATTGGAGTTTCCATTGGATCGTTCAATTTAAAAATAAGTTTGTACGAGTAAATACAGTGATACAAGAGCAAAGCAGTATGCACGATAACAATGGAATCTTAAATGAGAATAGTTGTTCTTCAGGTTTAAGCACTTGTTCCACATGAACAGAGTATAGTAAGATGCAAGCATATAGTACTTAAAATAAAATGAGCTCATAGACCTTACCACATTCTTGGTTTGGGACCAGTAAAGAACAAGGCGTTCCCAGTCATCATCCAGTAATTGTGTCTCAGGAGAACGTCAGGGAATTTGATGAGTTACTTTGCCAGTGAAGTATGTTTTCTTCAGGTAATTCCGATACTGCCACCAAGCATTCTTGAAGATAGCAGAGGTATTAGCACAGGTTACCTCATCCCGAGTTTCCAAATCGGTCCTTCCCTATAGAGAAAATGAGAAAATTTGCTGTATTATAACCATCATGGAGGTAGAATGTATGGGACAAAGCAAAGTAATTGCCATGAATAACATTACTTACACATAACTCTTGGACAAACACCTGCAACTGGCATTTTCCTTCATCTTCAATATAATATTTCCTTGATGGGAAGATACACACATAGGATTTAACAACATCAAATGTGATATATGCTAAACTATGAGTGGCTGGTTGTGCTTCCTCCACAGGAATAGGTGTACTAACTGGTGGAGTTGGGGTTCGCCGTGGTAGTACTGGCGCTTTGGACACTGGAGCTGCCTTACTAACTGCTCTTGTTTGGGAGCTCTGTGGTGGAGATGGTGCTGTGTCAACAGGAACTGGGTTACTATCTGCTCGTGTTGGGGTTAGATTGGGTGAAGCTGGTTCTCTGTCCATCACAATAGGGGTAAAATCTGCGAGAGTCTGGGTTATGTGTGGTAGGGTTGGTTCTCGTGCCTGTACAACCGGGGTTCTATCTCCACCAAGAGGTAGCACTGTTTTATTTTAAGACCGTGTTTTTACTCCGCTAGATACTACCGTCACCCGCTCCAATTCAAATGGCTGATAAACATGAAACATAGTTGAATGTACAGACATTGTATGAGAGACAGATGCGATACATAGTGTGGAAAAAAGAGGGCATTAAATAGTTGACATGTATATTGTTTAACTAAAATGGATAGCATGACATAATTTCACATATATGATGTCTATCTAAACTGGATAGCATAGCATAACATAATTCAAAGGTATGATGACTAACTAAACATGATCGCATGACATAATTCACATACATGTTATCTAAGTAACTAGGATCGCATGATTTAATTCACATATGTAATTTATATGCTAAGTAGAGGGCATTCGCATATATGATGTTTGAAGTAAGAACATGGTGTTCAGTATTGTGTATATGATGTCTAAACTATGCAATGCAAGACACCATATGCATGATATGAGCAGTAGAACCGTGCCAAGTTAGAGCATACACCTCGGTGGGGGAATATGACTGGTCATCTATCTCCGAATCCATCTCCGAGGAGCTATCGGGACCCAGCAAGAGATCTGCTTCGATAGGTAGCACTGTCTGCTTTGAAGGCCTTGTTGTCACTCTAGATTTTTCCATCATCCTCTCAAATGGCTGATTCACGGGATGAGTAGTTTAATGTACAAACATTGTCGACAAATGGAAATTTAATGAAGAAAAGGATGGGATAGATATCATTCAAATATATGATGCCTGGTTACACAGGATGGCATTGCACATTTCACATATATTATGGCTGGCTAAAGACATGAGACTGCATAATTTCCATATATGATATTGAAACTAAACAGGTGGCATTACAGAACATGTATAAACTAAGTAGATGACATATATGATGTCGAAAGTAGGCACTGCAAGGCAACATATGCATGATATGACTAACATCATCATGCCAAGTTAGAGCAAACACCTTGGCGGATAAAAAGGAGTGGCCAGCTGCATCTGAATCCGCCTCAGAACAAATATCTTCCTCTGGATTACAATCTGGAGAAGGGGGGGAGGGTTTACGATTGAACCCACCATGGAGCGATGTCTGCATGACATTGTATTGCCGCGCAAAACTCTTCTCTTTTTCTCTACATGTTTAGCATGATGCTACCTCTTGAGCACTGCGTTGGTTTTCCCTTGAAGAGGAAAGGGTGATGCAGCAAAGTAGCGTAAGTATTTCCCTCGGTTTTTGAGAACCAAGGTATTAATCCAGTAGGAGGCTCCTCAAAAGTCCCTCGTACCTACACAAACAAACAAGAACCTCGCAACCAACGCAATAAAGGGGTTGTCAATCCCTTCATGGTAACTTGTAGAAGTGAGATCTAATAGAGATAATAAGATAAGATAAATATTTTTGGTATTTTTGTGATATAGATTGGAAAATAAAGATTGCAAAATAAAGATAGATGAAAAACTTATATGATAAAAGATAGACTCGGGGGCCATAGGTTTCACTAGTGGCTTCTCTCAAGATAGCATAAGTATTACGGTGGGTGAACAAATTACCGTCGAGCAATTGATAGAAAAGTGCATAGTTATGAGAATATCTGGGCATGATCATGTATACAGGCATCACGTCCGCAACAAGTAGATTGAAATGATTCTGCATCTACTACTATTACTCCACACATCGACCGACTCCTGCCTGCATCTAGAGTATTAAGTTCATAAGAACAGAGTAACGCATTAAGAAAGATGGCATGATGTAGAAGGACAAACTCAAGCAATATGATATAAACCCCATCTTTTTATCCTCGATGGCAACAATACAATACGTGCCTTGCTGCCCCTGCTATCACTGGGAAAGGACACCACAAGATTGAACCCAAAGCTAAGCACTTCTCCCATTGCAAGAAAGATCAATCTAGTAGGCCAAACCAAACTAATAATTCGAAGAGACTTGCAAAGATAACTAATCACACATAAAAAAACTCAGAGGATATTCAAATATTTCTCATAGATAAACTTGATCATAAACCCTCAATTCATCGGATCTCGACAAACACACCGCAAAAAGAGTTACATCGAATAGATCTCCAAGAAGATCGAGGAGAACTTTGTATTGAGATTCAAAGAGAGAGAAGAATCCATCTAGGTAGTAACTATGGACCCGAGGGTCTGTGGTAAACTACTCACAACTCATCAGAGAGGACTTGGAGATGATGTAGAGGCCCTCCATGGTCGATTCCCCCTCCGGCGGAGCACCACGAAGGCTCCAAGATGGGATCTTGCGGATACAGAAGGTTGCGGATGTGGAAATAGTTTTTCTGGTGCTCCTGGATGTTCTCGGGGTACGTGGATATATATAGGAGGAAGAAGTAGGTCGGTTGAGCCACAAGGGGCCCACGAGTGTGGGGGGCACGCCCACCCCCCTAGGGCGCACCGGGCACCCTCGTGGCGGTCTCGTTTGCTGCTTGATGTCCAGTCCAAATCTCCTGGATTGCATTTGTTCCAAAAAGATCGCTCCCGAAGGTTGCATTACGTTTGGACTCCGTTTGATATTCCTTTTCTTCGAAACACTGAAATAGGAAAAAAAACAACAATTCGGGCTGGGCCTTCGGTTAGTAGGTTAGTCCCAAAAATGATATAAAAGTATAAAGTAAAGCCCATAAACATCCAAAACAGATAATATAATAGCATGGAACAATCAAAAATTATAGATACGTTGGTGACGTATCAAGCATCCCCAAGCTTAATTCCTGCTCGTCCTCGAGTAGGTAAATGATAAAAACAGAATTTTTGATGTGGAATGCTACCTAGCATAATTCTCAATGTGATTTTCTTTATTGTGGCATGAATGTTCAGATCCAAATGATGCAAGACAAAAGTTCATATTGACATAAGAAATAGTAATACTTCAAGCATACTAATAAGGCAACCATGTCTAAAGAAATTTCATCCCTACAAAATCATATAGTTAGGCTATGTTTCATTTTCATTACACAAAATACTGCCATCAAGCACAAGCCCGGTTTCATCCAAGCAATTGGTTCATACTTTTTAACGCGCTTCAACTTTTTTCAACTCTCATGCAATACATGAGCGTGATCCATGGATATAACACTATGGGTGGAATAGAATATGATGACGGAGGTTGTGTGGAGAAGACAAAAAAGAGAAAGTCTCACATTGACGAGGCTAATCAAAGGGCTATGGAGATGCCCATCAATTGATGTCAACATGTGGAGTAGGGATTGCCATGCAACGGATGCACTAGAGCTATAAATGTATGAAAGCTCAACAAAAGAAACTAAGTGGGTGTGCATCCAACTTGCTTGCTCACGAAGACCTAGGGCATTTTGAGGAAGCCCATCGTTGGAATATACAAGCCAAGTTCTATAATGAAAAATTCCCACTAGCATATGAAAGTGACAACATATGAGACTCTCTATATGAAGAACATGGTGCTACTTTGAAGCACAAGTGTGGAAAAATATAGTAACATTGTCCCCTTTTTTATTTTCTTTTTTTCTTTTTTTGGGCCTTTCCTTTTTTTATTTGGCCTTTCCTTTTTTTCTTGGCCTTTATTATTTTATTTTATTTGGCCTTTATTTTTTTATAAGGGACAATGTTCTAATAATGATGATCATAACACTTATATTTATTTACAACTCATTGATTACAACTCGATACTAGAACAAGATATGACTCTATATGAATGCCTCCGGCAGTGTACCGGGATGGGCAATGAATCAAGAGTGGCATTTATGAAAAATTATGCATGGTGGCTTTGCCAGAAATACAATGTCAACTACATGATCATGCAAGGCAATATGACAATGATGGTGTGTGTCATGATAAACGGAACGGTGGAAAGTTGCATGGCAATATATCTCAGAATGGCTATGGAAATGCCATAATAGGTAGGTATAGTGGCTGTTTTGAGGAAGATATAAGGAGGTTTATATGTGATAGAGCGTATCGTATCACAGGGTTTGGATGCACCGGCGAAGTTTGCACCAACTCTCAAGGTGAGAAAGGGCAATGCGCGCACTGAAGAGGCTAGTAATGATGGAAAGCTAAGAGTGCGTATAATCCATGGACTCACATTAGTCATAAAGAACTCATATACTTATTGCAAATGTTTTATTAGCCCTCTAAGCAAAGTACTACTACGCATGCTCCTAGGGGAAGGGTTGGTAGGAGTTAACCATCGCGCAATCCCGACCTCCACACATAAGGAAGACAATCAAAAGAGCACCTCATGCAACAAATTTGTTACACAACTTTTACCATACGTGCATTCTACGGGACTTGCCAACTTCAACACAAGTATTCTTTAAATTCACAATTACCCAACTAGCATGACTCTAATATCACCACCTCTATATCCCAAAACAATTATCAAGCATCAAATTGATCATAGCATCCAATTCACTTCCTATGCTAGTTTTTATTATACCCAACTTGGATGCCCATCATTCTAGGACCAATTTTATAACCATAGCAAATACCATGCTATTCTAAAAGACTCTCAAAATAATATAAGTTAAGCATGAGAGATCAACAATTTCTACAAAATAAATCCACCGCCGTGCTCTAAAAGATATAAGTGAAGTACTAGAGCAAAATTATCTAGCTCAAAAGATATAAGTGAAGCACATAGAGTATTCTAATAAAGTCCAAATCATGTGTGTCTCTCCCAAAAGGTGTGTACAGCAATGATGATTGTGGTAAACTAAAAAGAAAAGATTCCTATCATACAAGACGCTCCAAGCAAAACACATATCATGTGGCGAATTAAAATATAGCTCCAAGTAAAGTTACCGATAAACGAAGACAAAAGAGGGGATGCCTTCTGGGGCATCCCCAAGTTTAGGCTTTTGGTTGTCCTTGAATTATCTTGGGGTGCCATGGGCATCCCCAAGCTTAGGCTCTTGCCACTCCTTATTCCATAGTCCATCAAATCTTTACCCAAAACTTGAAAACTTCACAACACAAAACTCAACAGGAAATCTCATAAGCTCCGTTAGTGCAAGAAAGAAAACCACCACTTAAGGTATTGTAATGAACTCATTATTTATTTATATTGGTGTTAAACCTACTATATTCCAACTTCTATATGGTTCATACCGCCCGATACTAGCCATAGATTCACCAAAATAAGCAAACAACACACGAAAAACAGAATTTGTCAAAAACAGAACAGTCTGTAGCAATCTGCAACTTTCGAATACTTATGGAACTCTAAACATCCTACAAAAATAGGAAGTCCTGGAAATTTGTCTATTGATCTACTTCAAAAAGAATCAACGCAAAAGCACATTCCTGTGATTTACTAAAATTATTCTCGTGCGTGCAAAAGTTTCTGTTTTTCAGCAGAATCAGATTAACTATCACCGTAGATTATCCTATAGGCTCTACTTGGCACAAACACTAATTAAAACATAAAACCACACCTATAGGCTCTACTTGTGTCTCCTCCGGGGTATGATGCGACCCCCCTTTTCGAGGTAGTGTTCCAACTATTCCCTCTATGACTTCATGCACAATACTGGGATCAATCTCGATAAAATTTCCTTTGGCATTGCAATCCAAGAGTTGTCTATGGGACATATTTAGTCCAACATAAAAATTGCTAAGAACAATTCTAAAATTCACCTCTAAAGTGCAGTTACGATAAGATTCCTTCATCCTATACCAAGCATCTTTCAAGTTTTCTCCTTGCCTTTGCTTGAAGTGAAGAACTTCAAACTCGGGAGACAAAGGAGTAGATAGAGAACTAGCCATGACGACAAGCACACAAGAGACAAGTGAAAAAGAGGCGAACAGAAAAGAGAAGGCGAATAAAATGGCAAGGATGAAGTGGGGGATAGGAAAACGAGAGGCAAATGGCAAATAATGTAATGCGAGGGAGATGAGTTTGTGATGGGTACTTGGTATATCTTGACTTGAGCGAATACCTCCCCGGCAACGGCGCCAGAAATCCTTCTTGCTACCTCTTGAGCACTGCATTGGTTTTCCCTTAAAGAGGAAAGGGTGATGCAGCAAAGTAGCGTAAGTATTTCCCTCAGTTTTTGAGAACCTAGGTATCAATCCAGTAGGAGGCTCCTCAAAAGTCCCTCGTACCTACACAAACAAACAAGAACAAACAAACAAACAAGAACCTCGCAAGTCAATCCCTTCACGGTAACTTGCGAAAGTGAGATCTGATAGAGATAATAAGATAAGATAAATAATTTTGGTATTTTTATGATATAGATTGAAAGTAAAGATTGCAAAATAAAGATAGATGAAAAAATTATATGATAAAAGATAGACCTGGGGGCCATAGGTTTCACTAGTGGCTTCTCTCAAGATAGCATAAGTATTACGGTGGGTGAACAAATTACTATCGAGCAATTGATAGAAAAGTGCATAGTTATGAGAATATCTAGGCATGATCATGTATATAGGCATCATGTCCGCAACAAGTAGATCGAAACGATTCTGCATCTACTACTATTACTCCACACATCGACCGACTCCTGCCTGCATCTTGAGTATTACGTTCATAAGAACAGAGTAACCCATTAAGAAAGATGACATGATGTAGAGGGATAAACTCAAGCAATATGATATAAACCCCATCTTTTTATCCTCGATGGCAACAATACAATACGTGCCTTGCTGCCCCTGCTGTCACTGGGAAAGGACACTGCAAGATTGAACCCAAAGCTAAGCACTTCTCCCATTGCAAGAAAGATCAATCTAGTAGGCCAAACGAAACTGATAATTTGAAGAGACTTGCAAAGATAACTAATCACACATAAAAGAATTTAGAGGAGATTCAAATATCTCTCATAGATAAACTTGATCATAAACCCACAATTCATCGGATCTCGACAAACACACCGCAAAAAGAGTTGCATCAAATAGATCTCCAAGAAGATCAAGAAGAACTTTGTATTGAGATTCAAAGAGAGAGAAGATGATAGAGGCAAAGGTGTCCCGTCTTTCGATGAGATGATGGATATTGCTTTGGTGGCAGTCGACTTTGACGATCCGACTACGAACGTGCGTGGACGTCGCGCCTTAGCAATCGCTAAACCAACTCCGAGAGGTTATTGACCACGCCGGAGCACGATCAACCTGATCACGAGGGTCTGTTTCCTGCGAGCAAACGAAGAACAAGCAAGAAACTGAGATTGCAATCTGGATATTGCGAATATAAGATGAAAGCTTTATTGATCAAGGTGGGGTTCTGTGACGCCTTTGTCTGGTCGTTGAACACAAACGAAGTACGCGAAGTTGCAGCTATGGCGAACTTTTAATCTAAACAAAACCCAAAGTCTAAACGGTGCCCTAAGGGCTGTATATATGGAGGAAGAGAGGGGGAATTTCGTGGCCCTTGGTGGAGGGGTCCGAAATCAACCCTATCTCTGGTTTCCCCACACATACGGACTCTAAAAATAGCCTATACTTATGTATTTCGAAATTACATGGGCCTGGCCCAATAAAAAGGTGACGCAGCACCTATAATAGCCTCGGGACGAAATTTATGAAGTGGCATCTTGTATATTTCGTCCAAGGCTTCATGCACCCATTATGGTGGCTTCAAAGTCCTAAAATCATCACTTGTAACTCCGTTCTTGTTCTTGCTCCAATGTTCATCCTTCTCCAAGCTAGGCCCTTCATTTGTAAGAAAAACAAATGTATCCAATTTAGGCAGCATCATATTCTCATGAACATTAGAATCATTACCAAGAAACGAAAGTACCTGATAATTTAATTGGCGTGCGCGAGCTCTAGTAATTGGTCCCGTATATGTAGCAGTAGGGCATGTGGGTGTAACAATGGTATTGATGTCCTCATCATCCTCCCCTTCTTGAAATGAAGTCGTCCTCGACGGAAGCTCATCTTCCTCACCCAAATAAGGCTTCAAATCTGCAATGTTAAAAGTGGGACTAACCCCAAAATCTGCAGGCAGCTCAAGTTTATATGCATTATCATTATTTTCTCTAACACCTTAAAGGGACCATCAGCACGTGGCATTATCTTTGATTTGTGCAAATCAGGAAATCTATCCTTACGCAAATGTAACCAAACAAGATCTCCAGGTGCAAACACAACATGTTTTCTACCCTTATCTCCAGCAAGTTTATATTTAGCATTCATACGCTCAATGTTTTCCTTAGTTAACTCATGCATTTTTAAAATCAATTCAGCATGTTGTTTAGCATCAAAATTAACCTTCTCCGAAGATGGAAGAGGCAACAAATCAATAGGTGCACGAGGTAGGAAACCATACACAACTTCAAAAGGGCACATCTTAGTAGTAGAATGCAATGAACGATTATAAGCAAATTCAATATGAGGCAAGCATTCCTCCCACATTTTCTTATTATTCTTCAAAACAGCCCTAAGCATAGTAGACAACGTTCTATTGACTACTTTAGTTTGTCCATCAGTTTGGGGGTGACAAGTAGTACTAAAAAGCAGTTTAGTCCCCAACTTAGCCCATAAACATCTCCAAAAGTGGCTAAGAAATTTAGTATCACGATCTGAAACAATAGTATTTGGCACACCATGCAAGCGAATAATTTCACGAAAGAACAAATCAGCAACATTAACAGCATCATCGCTTTTATGACATGGTATAAAGTGTGCCATTTTCGAGAATCTATCCACGACAACAAATATGCTATCCCTCCCCTTCTTTGTTTGAGGTAAACCTAAAACAAAGTCCATAGATATATCCTCGAAAGGAACACTAGATACAGGCAAAGGCATATATAAACCATGAGGATTGAGTCGTGACTTAGCTTTTTGACATGTAGTGCATCGAGCAATAAAACGCTCAACATCCCGTCTCATCTTTGGCCAAAAGAAATGTGTAGCAAGTATGTCCTCCGTCTTTTTCACGCCAAAGTGTCCCATTAATCCTCCTCCATGCGCCTCCTGCAACAACAAAAGACGAACGGAGCTAGTTGGAATGCATAGCTTGTTAGCACGAAACACAAATCCATCGTTAACGACAAACTTGTTCCACATTCTACCTTCTTTACAATTCTGCATTACATCTTTAAAATCAGCATCATGCACATATTGATCTTTGATGGTCTCCAAACCAAATATTTTGAAGTCAAGTTGTGAAAGCATAGTATAGCGACGAGACAATGCATCAGCAATAACATTTTCTTCTCCCTTCTTGTGTTTAATGACATAAGGGAAAGTCTCAATGAATTCAACCCATTTAGCATGTCTACGATTCAGTTTAGCTTGACTTTTAATATGTTTCAAAGATTCATGATCAGAATGTATAACAAATTCTTTGGGCCATAAATAATGTTGCCATGTTTCTAAAGTCCGAACAAGAGCATATAATTCTTTATCATAAGTAGAATAATTCAGACTAGGCCCACTCAATTTTTCAGAAAAGTATGCAACAGGTTTGCCATCTTGTAATAACACACCTCCTAATCCAATTCCACTAGCATCACATTCAAGCTCAAAAGTCTTATTAAAATCAGGAAGTTGGAGTAAAGGAGCATGTGTCAACTTATCTTTCAATACCGAGAAGGCTTCTTCCTGTGCGGTACCCCAAAGAAAAGACACATCTTTCTTTGTAAGCTCATTGAGAGGTGCAGCAATGGTGCTGAAATCTCTCAAAAAACGCCTATAGAATCAAGCGAGGCCAAGAAAACTCCTCACTTGTGTGACCGTTTTGGGCTGCGGCCAACTCTCAATAGCTTCAATCTTGGCTTTATCAACTTCAATTCCCTGTGGAGTAACAACATAGCCAAGAAAAGATACTCGGTCGGTGCAAAAGGTGCACTTCCCAAGGTTACCAAACAAACGTGCATCACGTAGAGCAATAAAAATAGCACGTAAATGTTCCAAATGTTCTTCCCAAGATCTGCTATAAATCAATATGTCATCAAAGTAAACTACCACAAATCGTCCAATGAAAGAACGTAAAACTTCGTTCATTAATCTCATGAAAGTACTAGGTGCATTAGTTAACCCAAAAGGCATGACTAACCACTCATATAATCCAAACTTAGTTTTAAATGATGTTTCCCATTCATCCCCCAATTTCATACGAATTTGATGGTATCCACTACGCAAATCAACTTTGGAAAATATTGTAGAGCCACTCAATTCATCAAGCATATGATCTAGCCTAGGAATAGGATGATGATAACGAACAGTAATATTATTAATGCCTCTACAATCAACACACATACGTGATGTACCATCCTTTTTCGGCACTAGAATAATAGGAACAGCACAAGGACTAAGGGATTCGCGTATATAACCTTTGTCGAGAAGCTCTTGTACTTGACGCATAATCTCCTTCGTCTCCTATGGATTGGTACGGTATGGTGCACGGTTTGGCAGTGAAGCACCGAGAATTAAGTCGATCTGATGCTCAATCCCTCGAATAGGTGGTAATCCCGGTGGCACGTCTTGTGGAAAGACGTCAGCGAACTCCTGTAAAATGTTAGTGATAGCAGGAGGCAAAGAGGAAGGCACGCCCTCGAATGAAAATAATGCCTCTTTGCACACAAAAGCATAGCAAACAGATTTGTTGAAATCTAGCTCATCAATATTTGGTGGCAAATAAACATGCACTTTTCAATTTAATTTCAGAAGCAACACTAGATGGTTTATTATTAGGCTTCATTTGTTGCTCAAATTCTTTTGTCACAATCTGATTTTCACTCTTATTCTTCTCTTGTTTTGCTTTATTAGCTCTATTAATATCATCTTTCAAAATAGAATCAGGAGTCATAGGAAGCAAAGTAATATTTTTATCTTTATGAACAAGAGTATACTGATTGTTTCTACCATGGTGTACAAAATTTTTATCAAATTGCCATGGTCTACCAAGTAATAAGGAACATGCTTGCATAGGTACCACATCACAATCAACATAATCAGCATATGTAGATATACTAAAATGCACACGAACAGTGCGTGTTACCTTAACCTTGCCGCTATTGTTGAACCATTGGATGTAGTAAGGATGTGGATGTGGTCTTGTGGTGAGAGAAAGCTTCTCCACCATCTCCATGCTAGCCAAGTTGTTGCAGCTCCCTCCATCTATGATGACGCGCACAGAACGTTCTTTCACAACTCCCTTGGTATGGAACAAATTGTGCCTCTGATTTTGCTCAGCTTGTGTGACCTGCACACTCAAAACACATTGAGCAACTAAACATTCATACCTGTCAGCGTCTTCAGGAGCCATGTATTGCGTCTCATGATCAGAATCATCTCCACCATGTTCTTCACGTGTAATAAGAGCCAAAGTCTCCTCATCATAGTCACTAGCGGACTCATATCCACCTTCCGCGGTAGCAATCATCACACGTGGAGATTTGCATTCTCTCGCATAATGACCTCCTCCCTTACAACGACGACAAATAATATCACTTGTGTGCCCTGTTGATGCCATGGAAGAAGAAGAACTCTGTGCAGGCCCAGCAGGTGCGCTCTTGGCAGATAATGGTGGTTGTGCCTGTTTTCTTGTATCACGACTGGAGGAGGCACGTGATTGAGGTGCTGGTGCAGTTGAAGTAGAAGATGCACGCGGTGTCCATGATGAAGGTCGGCCTGCAGAAAAGTTAGTTCGCGCCAATGCTTGTCGATCCTGCACTTCACGTTCAGCTTTACAAGCAAGATGGAATAAACGAGTGATATTAGTATACTCCTTATAGTCTAGAATGGTCTGAATCTCTCTATTTAATCCACCCAGAAAACGTGCAAGCATAGCTTCATTGTCCTCAACAATACCACATCTAATCATGCCAGTTTGTAATTCCTGATAATATTCTTCTACAGAATTTTTTCCTTGTCTTAAGCACTGTAATCTCTGAAGCAATTCACGTTGATAATATGGTGGAACCCAACGAGTACGCATAGCAGTTTTCAAAGCAGCCCAAGTAGTTGGAATAGGATATAATCTACAATGTTCAGACCACCATACACATGCAAAACTAGTGAAAGCACAAACAGCAGCGGCAACCCGTCTCTCCTCGGGATATTGTAAACATGTAAATCGTTGTTCAGTTTCTAACTCCCAAGTAAGATATATATCAGGAACATATCTACCCTCGAAAGGTGGAATATTCAATTTTAGTTTAGGAAGATGGTCATGATCTCGTACCTCAGGGAAAGCCCTACCATTGTGATTATTTGCATGTGGACGACCTGGTGGTTGTGGTGCAGGTGGTTGCACGTAGTTCTGATTTTGAGCAACCTCATCCTCGTAATCTCCCACATAATCATCCTCCTCCGCATCAGCAGCAGGAGCCACAGAAGTATCAACAGCAGCACCAGCAGTTTGGCCCGACTGAAGAGGGACACGGCTCGCTCGGCGGAGGGCTGTTTCCCGACGTGGAGGTAGTCGGTGTTGTTGCTGTTGTTGCAGAGGTGCGGCAGGAGCAGCCGGTGGTGGCGGTGGAAAACGCGAAAGCAATTCAGCAAACTTGTTATCGAGCTTTGTTTCAAACGTCTTCTCCATGCCATCTATCTTCTCCATGGCCTCTTCAAATCTGTTTATCACATCTTGCACCTGTACACTCATCATTTGCTGAAACGTATCATGAAGCTCCTTGTTCGTCAAGTTCTCCCAGTCAGTCTCGTCGGCTTGTGATCCTGGCATGGTTAGCAGCAATAGAAACACACAAGAATATGATCCTAGAGACTACTAACAAGAGGTGGTGGTGGGTGTCACAAATCCGTCAAGCAAATCTCAAATTCTTACCAGTTCTTACCCAGCAGCAGGCGGTGCTCGGCAACCGTTGTAGTCAAAAACTCTCAAAGCTTGGATAGAGCGATTACCAGGGAGAGTCAAACGCACGACGTAGATGTATGTGGAGCTGGGAAGGCTTATAATATGGTAGCAAAAAGGGTCAGCAACAATCAATTCAGAGATGCAAAGTTGAATAAACGCTCAACGACGGTACTGTGTTGGTCCTAGGCTAGACTGTGCTAGAGACGCGAGCCTAGAACACCAACAAAATCACGGCGCGGCACGTAAACAAGGGAAAAGCACACTCTGGAATTTTTTTTTCGCTCTTTTTTTTGCGCTGTTTTTTTTTGCGCTGCTTTTTTTTTGCGAAAAATCACTATAATGGCGAGTGTCTCAAAACTCTTCCCAGGTCAAACTGACAGGATGGGCACAAAATTTTTGTTGACAAATTTTTTTTTCGACTGCCCGAACCCAAAAACTGGAAACGGGTCAAAAAAAACTTTCCATAACGGCGACTGTCTCAATACGCTTAGAAACACCTAAAAATAGGATAGCCAGAAATTTTTTCGACAAGTGCGTTTTCGAATTTTTTTTTCCGAAACCTACTCCGGCAAGGAAACACGAATCGGAATCTAGATGGATCTCGAAAACAAACCTAATATGACAAGAACTCGGATTGGTGGTGGATATATGGTAGTAGATGGCAGCGGTGGTGGTATATGACAGCGGTGGTGGTATATGGATACGGATTCGAAGCGGTGGCGGATAAGCGGCGGTGGTAGATGGCAGGGGTGATGATGATGGTGCGGCGGCGGCGTGACAACTTATGACCAGAACTCGAAACTCTAAAAGACTAGACTCTAAGACCAGCAACTAGACACGATGATGCAACCGCAAATTCAACAAAGCAAAACCCTAAAAAGATTATGCAAAGGCTCAGATTGGTTCGGATATGATGAACTAACCCTAATTTTTTTTGTGGCTTTTTCGTGGACTGTAGGTATGAAGAACAGACTCGATCTAAACTACGAAAAACTGTAAAATCTCACCGAGCAACCTGGAAATCTGATACCACTTGATAGAGGCAAGGTGTCCCGTCTTTCGATGAGATGATGGATATTGCTATGGTGGCAGTCGATTTTGACGATCCGACTACGAACGTGCGTGGACGTCGCGCCTTAGCAATCGCTAAACCAACTCCGAGAGGTTATTGACCACGCCGGAGCACGATCAACCTGACCACGAGGGTCTGTTTCCTGTGAGCAAACGAAGAACAAGCAAGAAACTGAGATTGCAATCTGGATATTGCGAATATAAGATGAAAGCTTTATTGATCAAGGTGGGGTTCTATGACGCCTTTGTCTGGTCGTTGAACACAAACGAAGTACGTGAAGTTGCAGCTATGGCGAACTTTTAATCTAAACAAAACCCAAAGTCTAAACGGTGCCCTAAGGGCTGTATATATGGAGGAAGAGAGGGGGAATTTCGTGGCCCTTGGTGGAGGGGTCCGAAATCAACCCTATCTCTGGTTTCCCCACACATACGGACTCTAAAATAGCCTATACTTATGTATTTCGAAATTACATGGGCCTGGCCCAATAAAAAGGTGACGCAGCACCTATAATAGCCTCGGGACGAAATTTATGAAGTGGCATCTTGTATATTTCGTCCAAGGCTTCATGCACCCATTATGGTGGCTTCAAAGTCCTAAAATCATCACTTGTAACTCCGTTCTTGTTCTTGCTCCAATGTTCATCCTTCTCCAAGCTAGGCCCTTCATTTGTAAGCAAAACAAATGTATCCAATTTAGGCAGCATCATATTCTCATGAACATTAGAATCATTACCAAGAAACGAAAGTACCTGATAATTTAATTGGCGTGCGCGAGCTATAGTAATTGGTCCCGTATATGTAGCAGTAGGGCCTGTGGGTGTAACAATGGTATTGATGTCCTCATCAGAAGAAGCCATCTAGCTAATAACAATGGACCCGAGGGTCTGTGGTAAACTACTCACAACTCATCGGAGAGGCCTTGGAGATGATGTAGAGGTCCTCCATGGTCGATTCCCCCTCCGGCGGAGCGCCGACGAAGGCTCCAAGATGGGATCTTGCAGATATAGAAGGTTGCGGCGGTGGAAATAGTTTTTCATGGTGCTCCTAGATGTTCTCGGGTTACGTGGATATATATAGGAGGAAGAAGTAGGTCGGTTGAGCCACGAGGGGCCCACGAGGGTGGGGGCGTGCCCACCCCCCTAGGCCGTGCCGGGCACCCTCGTGGCCGCCTCGTTTGCTGCTTGATGTCCACTCCAAGTCTCCTGGATTGCGTTTCTTCCAAAAAGATCGCTCCTGAAGGTTTCATTCCGTTTGGACTTCGTTTGATATTCCTTTTCTTCGAAACACTGAAATAGGGAAAAAACAACAATTCGGGCTGGGCCTCAGGTTAGTAGGTTAGTACCAAAAATGATATAAAAGTATAAAGTAAAGCCCATAAACATCCAAAACGGGCAATATAATATCATGGAACAATCAAAAATTATAGATACGTTGCAGACGTATCACATGAATGTGTACAATATCTGACATGCATACAAAAAAAGTATAGTGAGATTATGTAAGGAGAGCATGCAGAAATCTAGAGTAATGGTAACAACCAGTGGATGGATCCAATAATAATGATAGCAGGCTGATGATTGCTTTAATTTAATAAAAAAACAGATGATGATTACTTTACTATTTGTTTCCCACCAAATATGAACAACATAGGCATACCCTAGGTGAACCAGATATTAGACAGAGATACTACTCATTGCTGCCTCGATATGTGCCCCACAACTAATTTAGAACTCAAGTTTGAACATCAATTTGGACCTGACTTGGAGTCTAAGAGGTGAACAAGACAATAAAGTAGTAGGTAATATTAAGCAATGCATAACATAAGCAGAAACAAAAGAGTGCGACCTCTCTTGTGGACTCGTGTACTCCTTAGGTTCATCTGCTGAGTCAATGAAGGTGATGCCATTGCGGTGGCTGCCAGGGGCAGGGAAGGAGATTTGAGGCGGCGAAAGACGGTCAGGAGTCATGATGTCTGGTTTGGTGGATGCTTCTGTCGATGGAGAAGCTCAGGTGAGGTGGACGACGTCGTGGCAGGAGCAGGACAAACCACACAAAGTTTTCTTCGACACCTACCTGTAACTGAAGTAATTCTATAAGGGCTCATTTGGCTTGCATGATTCTAAAAACGCAGGGATAGGAAAAACACCGGAATAGGATAGGAATGCACGTGGTAAACAAAGCATTTGTAAACACATGATTTCTGTCAACTTGGGTGTTTGGTTCATAGGAATTAGTAGAGCAGAGGAATGCAAAGAAACATGGCCAAAATAAAGTGAAACCATATGAAAGTGTGTACAGTTAGAATATTATTCTGCCACTAATGCACTTGGTCTTGTTTTCATGCATAGGATTTTGAAAAGTAGGTCCAAGTGGCTGTTTTACTCCATTCCTTTCAACAAAATTCATGGATAATTGAATAGTAGAGTGCCATAGGAAAATTTCCTATTGCTATGTTTTTCCGTTGAACCAAAATAACCCTAATGGATCGACATGAATGTAGAGTAATAAGTGATGCAACAAGTGTACAATCTCTTTGGCATAGCTGTGTCGACCTCAGCATCATTTGGTTGTTTGCTGAAGAAGTTGAGGCAGAGGTGGCTATCGGAGGTGTGGAGGAAGATCTGAGGAATTTGTAGACGGCGTCCAGGGCAGTGCTCTATTGTGATGGATCGTTCTATCATTGCAGCAGCTCCGGTGAGCCGTAAGACATCAAGGCTGAATCAGCACAAGACAGACATCGTTAATCTCAAGTGGGATTCTAATAGCATCTCCAATAGATGATGTAAAATAGATGTAAAATTTACATCACCAAAAACCACCTGACTACAACATATGAGGTAAAAACTGTTGACTCTGAATGTAACTGACGAAACTGAAATTTACTATGGATCTGAATGTTATTGTCGAAACTAAACGCAATGGTACCAAAGAGGCACTTGACATGTAGTTTAGGGAGGGCCTGCGGTTCATCTTCAACCTGCACCCCCTAAGACGCCAGCCACCACCGGCCGAACCGCCGGCCCTCGCACCGCCTTGCCGCCCCGAAACAACTCCCCACCACCGGTCCGCTGCCGCCCCGCCGCCCCGGTCAGCCCTCTAGCCCCCCCTCCCGCCCCACCCTGAACCCTAAGATAGATAGTGGGGTACCTCTTCGACGAGCCCCCCTCCCTGCTGCGGGTGGTTCTTCCTTAACTTCGGCGAGCTCCCCCCCCCCACTCCCTAAAAATCGACTAACCCAAAAGTCGATTCAGTCGACTAAAGTGTAGCTAAATCAGAGCAGAGCAGCAGCACGAGCGAGGGGGAGAGTAGCAGCAGCAGCGCAAGCGAGAGCCGGAGCAGCAGCAGATCCGGCTGGTATGGATGCCGCCGCCGAAGGGGCCTCGCACTGGGGGAGAGCCACCATGGAGATGTCGCCCGCGGCGCCGGCTTCGAGGTAGCTGATGCATAGGGGTGGGAGATGGAGCCCTGTTAGCGCTGGGAGGTCGAGTTAAGGAGAAGGTGCGACGCGATGAGTGTACAACCTCTTTGGTGGCGCCGAGTAGGCCTCGGCTTCATCCGAGGAGTCGGTGAGGATGCTGCAGTTCTGGTGGAGCAGGTTAAGGCGACACTGTGGGGATGGATCAGCCGCGATAGACGAGGCGATCATCGGAGCAGCTCCTTGGAGGTGGAGGACGGGGCGGCTGAACCGGCGAGATGACGAGATGGACGAGGATCCTCGTCCAGGGAGGTGGATGAGGGACGTCGAGGTGTTGTGGTGGATGATGTCGTCGGGGAAGAGGCTCCGGCTAGGCAGCGGTGAGGTGGCAGATAGAGGAGGGTGGGGTTTCGTGGCTGCAGCGGAGAGGTTATGGCAGCCTGGGATTTTGAATGGCGAAAAGGAGGCGATGGGAGGGGGGAACCATGACTTAGGGACGCGCTTGTCCAAAATGTAGGGTGTGTTACAAAAGTACCCCCACCGATTTGAACTAGTGGCCCTTTCGGCTCAGGGTTAGAAGGAGGATTTCGTGTGTCAGGATTTGGCAGCTGGGGGGAGTTTTCGCGCGCATTGTAATTTCGGGATAGCAAGGCGCGGGTTGTGAAGGCGCCAATTTTGGGAGCACGATATCTGAAGTTTCGATACAACAAGGTGCCGGTTGAATTTTAGGGACAAGCCTAACATGTAATATTGTACTTGTACGTACCAAATCAATTCACACTTCCCTCAACGAAAAAAACAAAAAAAATAAAACTACTCACACCACTCAAAGAGAGAGTCTTGTCCTGTTTTACTATACAAATGCTATTCAAAGCTACTCCCTCCTTCCATCTATATAGGGCCTAATGCGTTTTTCGAGGCTAACTTTGACCAAATATTAGAACAATAATATGTGACATGCAACTTACACAAAGCACACGTTAAATTCGTCTATGAAAGGAGCTTTCAGTGATATAATTTTCACATTGTGCATGTCATGTACGATTAATCTTGTCAATAGTCAAAGACGGTCTTAAAAAACGCATTAGGCCCTATATAGATGGAAGGAGGGAGTATGAATCCATGTTATGTCCAATTAAATTTTTTCGCTGGCTGTACAATGCATGTAACCTACTCATACCAACATTTTAGTGCATTCTAAATGTTTATACTACTGCTGCACTTCGAACTGAATTTGAATTCGTTTCTCTATTTCAATAAGGATCTACAATCATGATTGTTGCCAACTTCAACCATCATTCGTGTATTACCTTAACAACACACCACATGATTACTATAGAGATAGATATGAAATAGGTGTACTATATGAACTCGAATTCAATTTTTTGAATACGCTTGATGTTGATTCCAAATAATAGTACATTTGATGTACTAACTATATGTTCATAATCTAAACCATGTTCCATACGTACACTGTGTTTATCACACAAAGTATAGTGCCCCGCCCCCTACATTATGACAAGTATTTAGCCCTGAGCTGCAAAAGCCACACATTAGCCCAAATTATAATCAATGTTCTATATATATTATATGTAGTACTAGCAAGATGCCCATGCGTTCCATGGAACATCAACATGATCAAGGGGAGGCCTTATTTGCAAATATGGAGAGGGATGTGGGTATCTTTTTTCAAAATTGCCATAGTTTCCTGCCTATTCGGCAGATATAAATCAGACGGCCTATATTGTAGGATGGTAGGCACACCATCATCAACAACTCTGTTTTTTATAAGAGTAGAGATAAAATATATTATATGTAGTATAACATGTTCATAACCACACCATGTGTATCACCGTTATATATATTCACGCATGCGTCAGTTTAAAACACTATGATAAATTCTTCAAATATCCGAATTCACTTTTTATAATGAATTATGATCTCTATTCGTCTTTTACACCCACACAATCCTCTTATCACTACTAGGAAAAGGCCTACTAGTGGCGCACCGGTTTTGCCTACTAATGGCGCACTATATCTCGGGTCAATATGCTTAATCTCAGGTCAAATCGCACTCCGTGGTCAAACTTCCCGAAAGGTCACCCATCCTCACACTACTCCAGCCCAAACACGCTTAACTTCAGAGTTCTATCCAACCCCAGCAACAGCTCACTTCACAGGCACTTGTTGATATATCTAGCATATCAATCCTATTATACCTTGTTGATGTCTAGGACTTTGTTCATGTTCATGACTATGATGAAATTTTGAAAAATATTTAAAACTTCCCGGTCATATTCCGTATCATTTTTTGAAAAACAATTCAAAAAAAATTCAAAACCAATTTTTTTCTATTACTAGTGGCGCACCATGGATGTGGTGCGCCACTAGTAAGTTTGAAATTTTTTGAATTTTTTTGCCTCTAGATCTTGAAAGCCCCGTAACTTTTTAATCCGAGTTCGTATGCAAAAGTTATGGCCATTTTACAAATTTCCAGAGAGATTTTGCAAATAAAGTCGAAATTCATATTTGTAAATTTTCCCAACAACTAGACCACATATTACATGGGAAACTTATTTTCTTTTATTTTTTTGACATTTTTATCATTTTCTTTTATTATTTTTAAACTAAAAAGGCGGTCCAGGGGGGGTGCATTCGTGAACTTTTGGGCCAAGTTAGTAATGGCGCACCGTGGGGTGGTGCGCCATTACTAGTTACTAGTTAAACTAGTAATGGCGCACCGCACCCACGGTGCGCCATTACTAGTTTTGAAAAGAAAAAAGAAAAAAATTGAATTTTTTTTTTGAAAAAAACTTAGTAATGGCGCACCAGTGGACAATGCTCCATTACTAGTTAAAACTACTAATGGCGCACTGTCCACAGGTGCGCCATTACTAACAATTTTTTTTATATTTTTTCTAAACTACTAATGGCGCATGGTGGGTGTGGTGCGCCATTACTATGTCAACTAGTAATGGCGCACTACTCCCACAGTGCGCCAT
Organism: Triticum dicoccoides; assembly: GCF_002162155.2. Taxonomy (NCBI): domain Eukaryota; kingdom Viridiplantae; phylum Streptophyta; class Magnoliopsida; order Poales; family Poaceae; genus Triticum; species Triticum dicoccoides. The sequence goes on along the minus strand of NC_041389.1, from coordinate 227,126,189 downwards.
TAGTAGTCTTGAAAAAATTTAAAAAAAATTACTAATAGCGCACCGTGGGATGTGGGGCGCCATTAGTATTTGCACACTAATGGCGCACCAACACATGGTGAGCCATTAGTATTTAGTAATGGCGCACCACATGTACAGTGCGCCATTAGTGTCCATCCCATATATAGCCATTTTCCTAGTAGTGTATCTTTGTAGCTAGCGCTAACTTTCTCTCGTGCATGCACACGCCCGCATCCCTCTCACCCTCCCTCAGCATTCTCTAGCTCCATCACACAAATTTATCTTTTCACTTTAGGTCGTTCACCCATGGTGTGTGTAGGCCCCCCAGCTCCTTCTTTACGGCACACATCGATCAATATGCCTCTCTAGCAAGGTGTGCCTACCACAAACACAAGCTTCCCCTCTTTTCTTATCACCGTCCATGCCTCACTCCCACCACTCTTTTCATCGATCTCGTACTCGCACGCTCCTTCCCCCTCGATATAGTATGCCTCTCACACCACCTCCTAGATGCATCCCTCTCTCTCTATCCTTCTCCTCGGGCCTTATTTCCTTCTAACACATACATGCATGTATACCGATCGATCTCCCTACATACACCTAGGTCATCTTTAACTATTCCCCCCACCCATCGATCGACGTACCTCACAAGTTATGTGTCTCCTTTCTCTGACAAAGGACGATTGATCTTCCTATGTAGTTATGTCTGCTTACCACAACCATATAGTCCCCCCTCATCATTCATGCATGCCTCCTGATCCATCTCTCACACGCACGTGCACAGACAGACAGCCATCCCCTCTCTTATTGATATTGCAGGCGTGCCCTCCGTTTGTCTAGCAAGCCTCTCCCACCATTTGTTAGAAGCAACTCCACTACCACCCCCTCCAACACTCTAGCTCTATCTCTCTCCCAACCTTATTCCTCTCCTACACAAATGCATGGATGCCGATCGATCTCCCTTAATACATAAGGTAGTCCTCTCTCCTCCACACATATACCAGCCATTGTACCTCTATAGTTAATTAGCCCCCCCCACCACACACCGATAGTCGAGTGCTGTAGGTAGGTATCCATGCCACAGAGACAAACTACACCTATCCCCTCTCACATTCCAGTAGGCCAACCACTCTATATCGTTGACGTGGGCACACACAAATTCGATGGCACTCTTTATCGATCACGCGCGCGCACACACACACACACACATCATCCCTCTCTTCGATTCTATGGATACCTCAAGCCGATGATACCTCCACTCTCTTCTCGTGGATCACCCCCTTTATATATATGATATATCCAGGACTCTATTTCACACACATTGCATATGTTACATTTTTTGATTGACCCCCTCCAAAAAAAACACTAACGAACCCACACACTATATCTCTCTACGTTTGTATCTCTCTCACACAACCCCATGTAGGTGGTGTACATACACAAAGAGAATAGCTGCACATACTCACGCTTCGTGCCCAGCCACACCCGCGCGGGTACACAGTGGAGCTCAATTCTGTACGAAATGGCATCCCATGTGCTAATTTGAACGTGTGTAGCGGTTGTTTACCTACGGAGGTCGTGTACCACGCGTGCACGAAACAAAGTTCGACTTGATGCGTTGGCGCGTTATTTTTAAATAAAGTTATATTTCTCAATGGCACGTACATAGAATATAATACAATTTTTATGGAGAAAAAGGTAGTCCGCTCCACTATATACCATGGAGCCTTCCTGCCTGGGTTTGTCTCTCTTCAGAGTATCTCACACAAGGCTGCGGTGGTTCCTCTCTCTCTCTCTCTCTTTCTCTCTCTCACCGTTGGTCACTGATCCGGCCGCATCCCGTCTGCCGGCGGAAAGGGAGGATGTGCATCGTTTCTCCATTCGACGGCGCCGAGGCAGCACGTCCTAATCTGCGGTACACGCGTTCTCTCTGACCAAGCTCCGGCAACGTAGGGCCTACGCCACCTGCTCGCTGCAGTAGTATGGGCAGATCCCGCCCGCCGCCGCTCACCTAATTACATCCCGGCGACCCCCAGGTATCCCCTCCGGCCTTTCTCCACTGCCCATCTTCCCATGTCGCTGCATGTGGAAAATATTGCATGTGGATCTTCCATAGTTCTTTGCCCAAAACGTAGCTCATCCGGCGTACTTTCCATATTGCAATCTCGTCCTCACACCGTTTTAGACAAACACAACCATGTTGTTATCTTCCCTTAGGACAAGGAATGTACTTTTTTTGTCGTCGCATGTGTCATCAACTGTTATTGGCCAGTAATTGTTTCCTTTCTACCTCTTTTTTGCAAACAGGGCTTTCCATTTCACCTCGTTGCTATTGCGACCTTTTGGTGAACTGCACAAATCACTTTTTTCTTAAGAGTGTTTTGTGCAGTTGTACTAAAATGTTACACAGGTAATGTCTCTACATTTCAGTGCAACTGCACAAAGGGAGATTGGTTTTGCTCTATCCTCCTCATCCAACTCCGAGCCTAATCTTCTCCAACTAGTTAGTCTTAAGAGAGATTGCAAAGGTGATCGGCTTCTATTTGTGTGTTTATTGGTTCATCAACGGTCCTCTATTATCGTAATCACACTTAATATCTTTAGAATAGGGACACTCAGCTCTATTTTAGTGGAACTGCACAAAATGAGCGGAATGTTGCATGCTCCACACAACTACTTTTTTTACCAACATGCCTTATTGATTTAGATAGAGCTGGGGGACGTTGCTGCCAATGAAATCATGGATCAATTTTAATTTAACACCTTCTCACAACTTTTTCTTTAGTTGTGATGTAAATATTAGCTCTGATATGCTAATCATTGAGATGCATTAGCAAGGAAGTTAGTTTTTTATTGTTTCTGAAAGAGCATCGATGGCAAGGCACACGAAACAAAAGCTGAAAGCTCAGAGCATTGTACAATTTCATGTCGCTGGAAAATTATTTGTATAGTACCTCAATTATGTAAATAAATGCTGGAAGCTTGATAGCATTGCCAGAAGCCTCTTCAGCATCCGGGTCCATGTGCCATGCACAAAATTATACTCCACCGTTCCTAAATATTTGTCTTTTTACAAATTTCAAATGGGCATATTTTAGAGTGTAGATTCACTCATTTTGCTTCGTATGTAGTCACTCGTTGAAATCTCTAGAAAGAAAAATACTCCGGAGTATATTTAAGAACCGAGGGAGTAGTGCCCAACCGCATGGGAGACTCAGCCCGGTCGTTTTGCCACATTAATAGTGAGTAATGAGCAGTCAAATCATAAGCCCCACCTTTACCACTGTAAGTTGCTCGGAAGAAGCAACCATCAATACGCTCTTCTTTGAATCCGTTCATACTACTCAATCTGTCACTATTTATAGAGCGCGCTTCAAAAAAAATCTCTGGGACCAAGGCGACTAGCTATCGGCCTGAAAAATAGCATTGGTAGTTATAGCACGGCGTCCATTACTAGAGTAAATAATGCGTACACACATGCATGCAGTGCTTCCACCCCGGGTACACACATGCATGCACTTACTCCACTCCGTAGTACATCGAGAGAAAATTGTGGACTTGATTGTGGTTACCATGCCCTAATTAATTAAGCATTAAACCAAACACGTCTAAAGTCTCTCTGGTGGTGGAAATGCATTGAGAAATGCATCATAATGAAACGCGCTCTATAAACTGTGACAGAGGGAGGAGTAGTATGAAGGTGCAAAACCAAGTACGCATATGGCCAGTCGGTCAACACACCTCCTCTTGGCATATCATTAACATGTGCGACCGGAGTGTGAGCAAACCGATCTCAATTGATGCCAAAATGGCCAAACCGCCGTTCCTTGAGAGAGACGAGGAGCGAGAACAGACAGACGGGCTCGCACGGAGGCCAAGATATATTCGAGCATGGTTGATCGATATCATCATTACATGTTTGATGTTTTTTAATACTATACTATTGGGCTGCCGTTTTCCGCCCTTCTCTCGAATAAATGTGTACTTTATCAGAGATTAAAAAAAAGAATACAGACGCTCCACCATGTGGTTCTAGTAGTAGTACTACTCATACTACTAACCGTGCACTTGGATCTTCGCCTGTTCGTGAAGTCGAACAATGATGGTACTCCGCATGTTGGGTACTACAGTGTATGCCTTTGGCAATCTGATATAGAATGAACTGATGCATGTCCATCGCCTGGGCGAGGATAGGTTGCATTAGTCAAAAGGCGTAAGCGATCCTCGCCTTGTCCTGCAAGCTTCTCCTCATTCTGCGAGTTGATGGGACACACCAAAAAGTAGTGCTAGTCCATACTCCCTCCTTTCCGGTTAATGTGGCTTAGGCCCTGTTTGGTTCATAAGTCCTAAGACTTTTCTAGTCCCAACTAAAAAGTCCCTAGTCCCTAAATAGTTCCTCCATGTTTGTTTCTAGGGACTAAAAAGTCCCTAGTCCCTCCCTAGAGGTTATTAAATGACCATGTTACCCGTTGTATACAGAAAAATAACAACCAAACAACACTATGGGGCGGCGAGGCAATGGGTGCAGGGAGGGGCATTGTCGGAAAAGTCCCAAAAAAGACTCTCCTTGAGAGTCTTCTTCATATAGTCCCGAAAAGCAACTTTTAGTCCCTAGTAGTCCCTCCTATTTGGTTAGAAAGTCTCTAAGAGGGACTTTTTCTAGTCCCTACACCAAAAAGTCTGTGAAAAAAACACCCCTTAATCTTTTTTGCGGGTTAATGAGAGAGCTTTATTCATATATAAGCATTCTTAGGACGATCAGCCAAGAGACTGGTCACTAGGAAGTGAGGTACCCCACAAAAAAAGAAGAAGGAGGCGAGGTGTTTCATCAAGCCACCTCTCAGCCACATTCAAAGTGCAGCAAGCACGGTTCGCACAAAGATGCACCGCAAGGTTTGCTGACCTTTTTACACGCTGAATAACAAAAAAAGAGGAAATATTACCGAGTTCTCCTATTTGTAACAGGATATGAGCCAGAATTAAGCGAGAATTGTGGCGAGTGTTCCATGCAATCAACTTCCATTATCACATGCGAGAACCCTCGAAGAGAACCAAATGTGTTGAAGATTGCTTTATCACATTTTTAAAAATATAATAAGAGTGCAGACGCTCCTCCATCCGGTTCCTAGTAGTATAGTACATACCTCTATAGTAATAATACTAGTACTAGTAAACTTTGCGCTTGGCTGTTCGCCTCTTCGGGAAGTCGAACAATAATAGTACTAGTATAGTGTATGCTTCTGGCAATCTTACACCGAATTAACTGTTGCACGTCCACCGCCTGAGCGAGGGAGAGATTGCATTAGTCAAAAGTTTCTCCTTGTCCTGCAAGCCACCGCGCGCAAGCTTCTCCCGTCCAGCAAGCTTCTCCTCATTCGGCAAGTTGACGGGACACATCAAAGTAATGCTAGTCCATACTGCCTCCTTTCCGGTTAATATCGCTTAATTTCAAACGAGATCAATACACTGTCTGTCACTGTATATTTGTAAATATACGGTCAGTGGACTTCATAATACGCTCATTGCGCTCAATATATACATTTTCCGGTGTTTATACGGTCACTAGCTCACCCTGGCTGAGTATGTGTGTGCATGCATGTGTAGGTTGAGCACTTGAGCGTGACCGTGTGTGTTCCGTCATGTGCTCGGACATGCATGCATTAGGGCGTCGCGCATGTTTTTGCGTCCATGTGTACGTGTGACTGTTGCATGCATGCACGAGGTGTAGTCCCTTACATTCACATGTTCATAAGTCAATGCTTTGTCAAAATGTTGCATGCAAGGTTTAATCATTCGTTGTTCACGCAGGCATTCCTGATATTAATACGTTGGTAAAGACAATTTTCTTGAGGAAAACGAGCCCATGAATTGAGTACAAAGAGGACCAATAAGCCAGGACGGAGGGAGTACCAGTAGTGAACCAGAAGGAGGGAGTAGGTACTAGTAGTACAGTACTACGTAACAACATGCATTAACAAAATTCCTCTATGCGCATCATGTCTACGTGTCATGCAAGAAAATAGAGATAAGTACAAGTGAGACTCAGGAACGGTCATACACGAAGGGGGAGTACGTGTAGGGGCCACTAAGGAGCAGTCAAATCACACAGTAAGTTAGTCGGAAGAAGCAACCATCATTTCACTCTTCAATGACACGTACGCAATATTAAATGGTTGATATGGAGAGAAAAAGAAAACCACTATATATACACTAGTAGGAGCCTAAGCTACAAGCCTGCTTGCTTGGGTTGCTCTCTTCACAAGCATAGAACGACGATGGCCACACCGCTGGTCACATATCCGGCCTGATCCCGCCGCTGGGGGAAGGGAACAATGTTCTGCATAGACGCGGTCAACATCGAGGAGGGAGAAAACCCACAGTCGTGCCATGGAGTACTAGCACTACTGGAAGAGATTGACGAGTTGGGGGAGGACAGCTAGCTGTAGCACGGACTCCCAAGAACTTTTTACATGAATGTTGTGGCCGGCTATTGTGACCTTTGAATGCGGAGCAGTGGCGTGCACCGGGAAGCGGCGCGGGCGACGCTCTCTCAGCTAGCATGCTGCTTCAATGTCGGTGCCAGCGAGCGGTCGCGTCCGCTCTGGCCGGGCATGAATGCGGCACTGACCGTTTCAGGCGGGAAGCACGCGCGGGTGATGAAGAGGGTTCGGGTTGGTCAGGAGCGGGCGTGGCAGCGGTCTGGATGCCCGCAAACAAGAGATGTTGTACGTTAATATTACTGCGTATATAATTAACAACATAAATAATGTGCCAGTTGGACAAATATGATTGGAGATGGAGATGGAGATGGAATTTTACGTAAACACGGATATGCATATCTATGTCTATGTGTGTGTGTGCGTGACGAGTGTTGCGACCTGGAAGCTGGGGCGTGTTTTTGGTCGAGTTTTCTTTCTTGGTACGTTAAAAAAAGTTGTCCGCCAATTTTTGTTTCTTTCTCCCGGGAACGCGCATATTCTATTTAAAACCACTGCTATGGAGAGATTTTTTTACTCCATTGTATATATAGCCTCTTGTTTGATAGGGTTTCTCGAGTCGTGCTCTCTCACCCTCTCCATATCAAAACAAGATGATAGTGTCCACTCTATCTCTCCCATCCGCTGCGGGAGGTGAGGAGGTGCAATGTTGACGTTGTCGCCGTCGGCGATGGAGGAAGCTGATGCACACCGTCCTCTCAGAGCCGGCGCTGGCGCGGACGAAGGTCCTCCGCGCCCTTGTTCGCTGCCATCATGTGGGCAGATCCCACCCGCCCGCCTACCTAAGGTATAACTTCTTGTACTGGTCCAGCTCCCTAGGTTGCTGCATGCAGGTTTTCTTCTATGCGACTACTCCCCAGCTCCCCATGTATAGTAGCTAGGATTCGTCGGCTGGTCCAACATCACCTACTATTATAGAGGAAATGCCACTTGAAAAGTTGTCCTGATTTATGCCTCGGTGGAGGTATACATGTTGTTTTGACAAAAAGTACATGGTGGTTGTGCGATCATTGTCCATATGCTCCTACTGCTGCTGCTAATCTAATACTATCACTAGTTAAATGAAGAAATGCTTTTTTCTCGGGTATCCTGGTTTAGTTCCCATCAAGATAATCATGATGCTTCTATTTGTTGGTGTACTTTTCATTAATTCTTATTGACAATTGAGATGTCGTTGTTAATCTTGTACCACTGCCAAAACAAAGTAACAACACTATATCCCTTTTTTATATTTTTGCAAACAGTGATGCGTATCTCCATACCCAGGCATGTCTTCCTCAATTTTAGTGGAACTGCACAAAATTGGATGGCCATTGTTGTTCCGCCTCACTGTCCTCTGCCACATGGTTCTTCCTTCCTTGAGCCTGATTAATGAGAAGTAACAAACCATAGTGAGGATTTGTCAAACTTCATAGGTGCCTCACCCGAACTTGATGCCAAATGGATGATGCATCACCACGATGACCTATCGATGCTCATGGTTGCGTCGGCTGGTGAAGCTGATCGATTTTCCATGGTGCTCTTTGCTTGTTATCCACAAAGATGATATCCTTCATCAGTTCACCTTGGTTGCGTTGGAGACGCAGTCGTCTTTCATGTTGGTGCAATTTTATCACACAATTGGCTATTGAACCAAATGTTTCCTCGAAGAAGGATTGACATTGGCACTAAGAGCATAAGTTTTGTATTGATTTCTAAGCCTTCTAACAACTTTGTCTTCAGCTCCCCTGTAATTTTATTTGTCCAGCTATTAACTTTGATTAAAAAATGGTGTGGACTAAAAACCCGGATGGACGTAGTAGCCCTCCATTTTTATTTACTCCACATATTAGATTTGACTGAAGTCAAACTTTGTAAAGTTTGACCAAGTTTAGGCCGAACACAACAAACCATAATTATTGAGAGAGGGCAAACTATACATACTATCAAACCTTTTCGATAATTAAAATTAAAATTCTTAATTTGTACACACTCTCACACGTTTCCGATAATTTGGCGCATGTGTGGTTGTTCACTTAAGGGAGTACCGCACGTGAAGGACAGGAAGTGCGACCAGGACACGTGGATCGTTAGCTCATCGAAAGTAGTAGTTTTCTTCACTGGTACGTCAAATAAAGAGTTTCGTTTCGTACTTACACAATTTAAAACGATTGTTATGGAGAGAATAAGAAAACCACTCCACTATATATTAGTAGTATACACGAGTACTATATGGACGCAGCTTCATTGACTTAGTGCACTTGCCTTTGGGTTTATGACAGGTGGGCCCAAAATGTAGCCGGCCCACCTGTCATACAGCCAAAAGCAGGTTCAGTTAAGGCACTGGATCTCAGTCCGTACTACAGTATATATGTAGTAGTATATAAGCTAGAGCCTCAACGCTTGTTCGCTAGGGTTTGCATTCTCCACACTCTCGCTGCACTACATACATATATATACGCTGGAGGCTCAACATTCCTTTGCTAGGGTCTGCTATATTCACAGTCTCTCACCCTCTTCACCAAATCTAAACAAGACTGCATTGGCCTCTATCTCTCTCTCCCCCCTCACAGCTGGCGAAGGAGGCATCTGGATCCCGTCGCACCGGGAAGGGGAGGAGGTGCAGCGTTCACTCGAGGCAATCCACTGCCGGCTGTGCTGTTCTCTTTCACCCAGCGCCTGTGCGGGAGGGCCACCGACCCCTTCTTCCTCGCTGTCGTACGTAGTGTGGGCAGATCCGGCCTCCTGCTGCACGCCTTGCCACATCCCGACGACCCTAAGTTATAAGTTTCTTTGAAACCGTCATTGCTCTAGCTGCATGCGAATCTTTTTCGATTCTGAAGTCGAATCTAGGTCTTGGTTCAAAGAGGAAAGAAGGGTGCGGTGGGGTGGAGCATGAATCTAGGACATGGTTCAATGAAGAAAGGAGGGAGGGAAAGTAGTATAGACTAGCTATCCAGCCGCTTTGTTGGTCAAAAAGGGAAAAAGGGGTAACCCAGTACACACATCTGTAAGGAACCAATCTCTTTGTTAAAAAGGGAAAGAAATTGGGGTGTCGGGTAGTTTGTGCAGGACTAGATTTGCTGCCCTCACAAAGGAAAAAGGTTCAAAGAGAACAAATATGGGACCAATGCAGATATGCTACTTGGCTACATACTCTGCATCACCTAGTTATACGTGTGGACGCACATGGTGCTGGCATGTCCCATGTCCCATGTCCCATACAACTATTTTGCTGTTGTTAATCTATGAATGCCGCCGGAAAATTGAAGCAATGCCACTATTAAAAGTAAATTACATTTTTAACGAATGTTTTTTTAAGAGAATGTCTCTATTAATATGAATCAATGCAACTGTTTTAGAAATGCTACTATCCTACTTTGTTTTCCATCAAGATAAGTTAGATGCTTCTTTTTGTCGTCGTTTGTTTCTTCCTCCTTTATTGGCCAGTAATTGTTTCCTTTTTTGCCTCTGTTAAACAGGGATATCTATTCAACTTTTTTGTGGGGGTAAAGGGAGTTTTATTGCAAATTCATAGAGTTACAGTCAAGAGGCCACAAATCCTCGATACAAGGTGGAACCGAGCCAAGCCACACAGTCGTAGCTCGCTCAGATCGGCTATAAACGGCCAACCGATCGGCAACTCTATTTTGAAACCGACTAATTTTCTGAGGCACAAACTATTCAACTTGTTGCTACAGCAAACTTAAATGTCACACCAGCGACTTTGCTTGATTTCAGTGCAACTGCAGAAAACGAGATTGGATTTCCTATTCGTGTTGGCAGATTCGTACGTGATCTTGTGTGCGTCATGACAGGTTGGTACTTGCCTTCATCCAGATGATCGTGTAGTGTGTTTTGAGATGTTGTGCTACTTGTATTGGTACAGTTTTAAGTAAATGTTGAATTGAAGCTATTGTATTGCTCTCTTTTCCCATTAAGTAGTGAACAAGAATGGTACCAACCCAGACATGATGCTTGTTGCTTTGTTACAACAAACTCTGCATCACCCCCTTTATAAGTAGATGGAAGCACATGGTGTTGTTGCTCCCACTCTCCCCTGAAACTATTTATGCTTTTTGTTAATCTAATGCCGCTAGTAAAATTAAGCAATGCCATTCTGAGAATTAACTACTGAATCTTAGTTCAAAACTGCAACACTTGTTATGGATTGGCGAAATTACCATTTTTGTTGCAGCATGTTTCATCCTCCTTTATTTGCCAGTAATTGATTCCTTTTTTGCCTCTGTTAAAACAGGGATATCTATTCAACTTGTTGCTATTGCGACATTTTGCTTCGCTACGCGACACTTATGTGTTGAGAGTGTTTTGTGTAGTTCAACTTGAATGGCACATCGGCGATTTTGCTTAATTTTGGTGGAACTACACAAAAGGAGATTGGATTTTCATATATGTGTTGGGATTTTGTTCAAATCCTCCTCTTGAGCCATTTCAAATCTTGGTCAAGAAATGTCAGTACCGACTTTCATCCACATGATGCTGCAGTGTGCTTTGAGATATTGTGCTACTTGTATTGGTACTGTTTTGGATAAATGTTGAATTGAAGCTATTGAATTGCTGTCTTTTACCATTAAGTGAGCAAAAATTGTTCCAACCCAGACATGATGCTTGTTTCTTTGTTACAACAAAACTCTGCATCACCCCCTCTATAAGTGGATGGAAGCACATGCTGTTGTTGCGCCCACTCTCCCCTAGAACTGTTTATGCTTTTTGTTAATCTAATGCCGCTGGTAAAATTAAGCAATGCCACTCTCGGAATTAATTAACTTATGAATCTTAGTTCAAAACTGCAATACTTGTTAGGGATTGGCGGGATTACCATTTTTGTGGCCGCATGTTTCATCCTCCTTTATTGGCGAATAATGGATTCATTTTTTGCCTGTGTTAAAATGAATCGGTCGCATTGTTTTAGGAATGGTACTATCCTGCTTTGTAGTTCTTTCTACATGTTTAACCAATGTATTGTTAAGATAATGTCTCTGTTAAAATGAATTAGTCGCATTGTTTTAGGAATGGCACTTTTTTGCTTTGTCGTTCTTTATATATGTTGAAACAAGGCATTATTAAGATAATGTCTCAGTTAATATGAATGAATCACAATGATGGAGAATTGCTACTCTCCTGCTTTGTTTCCCATTAAGATAAGGTAGATCAGTAGATGTTTTTCTTCTGGGAGTACAAGTCATCAACTGTTATTTTTCAGTCATTGTTTCCCTTATACCTATTGTTGCTTACATGGATATCAAAATTAAAGCTCGGTTTTATTCCGACTTTGATTTTAGTTGAATTGCACAAAAGGAGCCAATATGTCTAAGGCAAACTGCTGCATTAGTGGGTCCAGTTGGTCTTACCACTTTGCAGAAAGAAGCAGCCACTGTTTGCGCTACATTACAGAAGGAATGATCGAGAAGCTTTACAAAGTATTAGTAGACGCTGGTGACATGACTAGTCTGCAGAGAGCATAGGCAACTCTACAACACGTGGAGTGCACTGGGAAAAAAGTGCCCAAACAAGTACAAGAAGCCATGACCAGACTCCAAGTCTGTCATGTCATTCTAAGCAACAATGATGGGGCATCTGGGTATGGTAATCTGTTTACCATACTTCCAGTTTGTTAGTCCACCGATTGGTGGGTTGACACTGGGCCAATATTCATGTGTGTGCTGATGTGTCTTTGTTTTCTTGCAGCGTATAAATACGAAATCCACAGGGATGCTCAGCTTGATTTTAGTGGAACTGCACAAAATGTTTAGATGGTTTGTGTCCTCCGTAATACTTCATCATGCACAATACATCGAATTGTTCTCTAATCATTCGTTGTCACCTTGAGCCACCGGACTATCAGTTGACAGACTGATGACAAACCATGTCTGTTCCACAATCATAGGCATTACATATTTTGAATGGGGAAAGCTTGTAAAAGTTTAATCATTGATGTTAGCAAGAAGACATTAGTTTAATATATTGGAAATGGAAAACCTTGTCAAATTTTGCTCATTGATGTTAGCCAGAAGACATGCATTTGATATTTTTGAGTGGGACGCCCTTTGCTGTGAGCAACGTCGATCATTTTTTCCTATTCCTATCTTTAGTTCAGAAATATTTACTCTACTGAGATGCATAGTCACATGAATGTTGACTTATGTAAGGTATTTTAAGAGTTTGTTCTGAATATTGTCTATGTAATGCCAGGCCTTGTAAGTTTGATTGCACAGTTGAGCTTGGAATGCTGTGGCATGCGGCATCACGAGCTGTTCACCGTGCCTCCTAAGAATAATGCTTCATATTGTTTTGCATGTTGAGCTAATGCGTGTGATTTGCATGTTATTAAGATCATCCTCTTCTGTTGTTTCTGTGCTTAAGAAGTTCATTGTCTTATGTTTCATTCATAGCCTATACAACACTCGGGTAGGTTAGAGGTGAAACCATATGATCTTCCGACCAACTCATCATCTTAGGCCATGATTGGATCATCGTTTTCCAACCAAAACCGCTTGTAAACTGACGCTTGTAAATAAAAGCAGATGGTCTCGGGCGAAGCGCTTGGTTGGTCGATTTCGACTAGTAAAATATACACTGGTCTCTCAAATTACACGCGTAACCCGCCGGTTTTACTTACAAACCTTGGGCCCTCGGTTTCACTATGCCTGTATTTTACGCGTTGTTTCCGATGACGAGTAAATTACACTTGTATCTTAATATAGGTGTGAAATAAACCAGAGCTCCCAAGCGCGGCCTTACCTTTCATGCCGTCTCAGTCTCTCGAAGGTGCTCATAGGTGTCCGATGATCCTGGCTTCCTGAATGAGCAGCGCGCGCTGCATCAGACCATCCGTAGTGCCCGCTAGGCCCTCTCTGTCGTCCTTCGAGTTGTTGTGCTCACCATGGTGCCGAGCGTTGTCAACATGGTCAACGAACATGAGGATTTAGGAGATGACTTTATTTTGACTGGATGACAGTAGGGACCCACTAGGGCCATAGATGTACGTACACAAGTGCCTCCTTATTATGTACAACTATATTTTTTTTGCTTCCTCCTGGTTTCCTGACATCACGGTCCCACACCATTGTCATCCTATGTAGTCAATAAACGAGAGAATTGCACAAGGAGTGGCGAACAGCTGGGACCAAGCAGCTCGAGCAGTATTTGTGTTTTTGAGGTGTGAGCAATGCAGAGTTTTTCTTGAGCGATGTTTTCGTCGATGTTCAGAGGAGAGCACGGTAGTAACTGGGCGGGCTGTGGCCCGTCTAGCCCAGGCCAGATATCCATCCCGGATATTAATTTTTTTCAAGCTGAAAATGGCTAGCCCAGCTATACTTTTTTGAGGAATACCCAGGCAAGGTCAACTTGTTATTCTCCGCCCCGCTGGGCTGCAAATCTTTCCTAGGAGGGATGCATTAGGCTTAACAGGAAATTGGGCTTTAAGAAATAATAAATGCGTTGTAATTATAAAAACGGGGCAGTAACTATAAAAATATGCACCAAACATGTAATTAGTTTATAAAATATTATTTTTGGATTTTGAAAATTTTAACTTCATTAATTGTTGCGCACGCAATGTTTCTTTGGATTTTTACGTAATACAGATTTATATTGAAATTGTATTTAATCTGACTAGAAATTTCGGGAGAAAAATATTTCGGATCCCATCAAAATGTGGGAAATTTTATTGAATTATGTTTTGAACGGTTGGTTGAAATTATTAATCGTTGTCCTAGCTAGAAAATGGGATGTACTTTTAACAAACTATAAATGGGCTGTAGTAAATTCCATTAGAATTCAAAAATGGGTTGTACATTCTTACAAATCGCAAATGGGCTGTAAGTTCTCCGCCACACACTTGTGGGCCTACTAAGTTGACACGTAGCCTAAAAAAAGTTAGTTGACGCGTATGCAAGGCTTTGTCAACTTATAGTCAACACACGGTTCTAGCAGCAGTGGTCGTTGGATGTCCATCCAACGGATGTTGTGCTTCTTCTTCAATCTCGGATATTCTAGGTTCAACCGCCTAAAAAATGATTCCTCCCCCTGACATCTGGGGTGCACCGTTTCGGAGGCTGACCTATGGGCCTACTAAGTTGACGCGTACCAAGGGCTTTGTCAACTTAGTCAATATAAACGATTCTAGCTGCAGTGACCGTACGATGTCCACCCAACGGCCGTCGTGCTTCTTCAACCTCTGGTCTTCTTGCTCCAGCCGCCCAAAGCAGCACCGGTCGTGCCGCCTGCTCCTGCCTCCCGTGGCCGGCTGTGCTGCCGCAGAGGCCTCACCGCACCCTACTACTCCCACTACTGGCCAGGCCATCCCTCCACTCACCCACACCCCCAGTTATTCTGCGGCGACGGCAGCCTCACACCGCAGCCAAACCAGTGAACCCTCGTACTCCTCTCCGCGTGGGCATCCACTGCCGCGTCTTCCCCGGCTCCGCGTCATCCCCTTCCAAGGCTTCGCCATCGTCCACCGCCCTGGTGCTCTCGGCACGGCGTGGTCAATGTGGTCAAGGAACGACTTCCATCAGAAGAGTACTGTACGTGGAGAGTGATACGTCTCCACCGCATCTATAATTTTTGATTTTTCCATGCTATTATATTACCCCTTTTGGATGTTTATGGGCTTTATTTTACACATTTATATCATTTTTGGGACTAACCTACTAACCAGAGGCCCAGCCCATATTGTTGTTTTTTTGCCTATTTCAGTATTTCGAAGAAAAGGAATATCAAACGGAGTCCAAACGGAATGAAACCTTCGGAGCGTTATTTTTGGAACTAATCTGATCTGGAGAGCCTGGAGTGCAAGTCAAGAAAGCTCCGAGGGCCCCACGAGATAGGAGGGCGCCCCCCCTGTAGGGTGCGCCCCCTGTCTTGTTGGCCCCTCGGGCGGCAACCGACGTACTTCTTCCTCCTATATATACCTACGTACCCCGAAAACATCTAGGAGCACCACGAAACACAATTTGCACCGCCGTAACCTTCTGTATCCGCGAGATCCCATCTTGGAGCCCTTGCCGACACTCTGCCGGAGGGGGAAGCAACCATGGAGGGCCTCTACATCAACATCCTTGCCCCTCCGATGAGTTGTGAGTAGTTTACCACAGACCTACGGGTCCATAGTTATTAGCTAGATGACTTCTTCTCTCGTTTTGGATCTCAATACAATGTTCTCCCCCTCTCTTGTGGAGATCTATTCGATGTAATCTCTTTTTGCGGTGTGTTTGTCGAGATCCGATGAATTGTGGGTTTATGATCAAATTTATCTATGAATATTTTGAATCTTCTCTGAATTCTTTTATGTATGATTGAGTTATCTTGCAAGTCTCTTCGAATTATCAGTTTGGTTTGGCCTACTAGATTGATCTTTCTTGCCATGGGAGAAGTGCTTAGCTTTGGGTTCAATCTTGTGGTGTTCTTACCCAGTGACAGAATGGGTTGCAATACACGTATTGTATTGTTGCCATCGAGGATAACAAGATGGGGTTTATATCATATTGCATGTGTTTATCCCTCTACATCATGTCATCTTGCTTAATGCGTTGCTCCGTTCTTATGAACTTAATACTCTAGATGCATGCTGGATAGCGGTCGATGTGTGGAGTAATAGTAGTAGATGCAGGCAGGAGTCGGTCTACTTGTTATGGACGTGATGCCTATATACATGATCATGCCTACATAATCTCATAACTATGCGCTTTTCTATCAATTGCTCGACAGTAATTTGTTCACCCACCGTAATACTTATGCTATCTTGAGAGAAGCCTCTAGTGAAACCTATGGCCCCCGGGTCTATCTCTTATCATATTTGCTTTCAGTCTATTTTTATTTGCATCTTTACTTTTTGCATCTATATCAAAAATACCAAAAATATATTTATCTTATCATACTATCTTTATTAGATCTCACTTTCGCTAGTGGCCGTGAAGAGATTGACAACCCCTTTATTGCGTTGGTTGCGAGTTCTCAGTTTGTTTGTGTAGGTGCGTAGGACTTTTGAGGAGCCTCCTACTGGATTGATACCTTGGTTCTCAAAACTGAGGGAAATACTTACGCTACACTTTGCTGCATCACCCTCTCCTCTTCGAGGAAAACCAATGCAAGCTCAAGACGTAGCAAGAAGGATTTCTGGCGCCGTTGCCGGGGAGGTCTTCGCTCAAGTCAAGGCATACCAAGTACCCATCACAAACCCATCTCCCTCGCATTTACATTATTTGCCATTTGCCTCTCGTTTTCCTATCCCCCACTTCACCCTTGCCGTTTTATTCGCCCTCTCTTTCCCAATCTCCTCCTCTCTTTTCGCGTGCCTTTTTCTGTTTGCTTGTGTGTTGGATTACTTGTTGCCATGGCGCAAGATAATACCATATTGTGTGATTTCCCGAATACCAATAATAATGATTTCCTTAGTACTCTGATTGCTCCTCTTAATGATGTTGAGTCTTGTGAAATCAATACTGCTTTGCTGAATCTTGTTATGAAACATCAATTCGCCGTCCTTCCTAGTGAAGATGCCGCTACTCATCTAAACAACTTTGTCGATTTGTGTGACATGCAAAAGAAGAGAGATATGGATAACAATATTGTCAAATTGAAGTTATTTCCGTTTTCACTTAGAGATCGTGCTAAAGTTTGGTTTTCGTCTTTGCCTAAAAATAGTATTGATTCTTGGAACAAGTGCAAAGATGCTTTTATCTCTAAGTATTTTCCTCCCGCTAAGATCATCACTCTTACGAATGATATTATGAATTTTAAACAACTTGATCATGAGCATGTTTCCCAATCTTGGGAAAGAATGAAATTGATGCTTCGTAATTGCCCTACTCATGGTTTAAATTTATGGATGATCATATAAAAATTTTATGCCGGTTTGAAATTTGCTTCTAGAAATCTCTTAGATTCGGCCGTGGGAGGCACGTTTATGGAAATCACGTTAGGAGATGCTACAAAATTGCTTGATAATATTATGGCTAATTATTCTCAATGGCACACCGAAAGATCTTCTAGTAAAAAAGTGCATGCTATAGAAGAAATCAATGTTTTGAGTGGAAAGATGGATGAACTTATGAAGATGTTTGCTACTAAAAATACTCCTCTTGATCCCAATGATATGCCTTTGTCTTCCTTGATTGAGAATAATAATGAATCTATGGATGTGAATTTTGTTGGTAGGAATATCTTTGGAAACAATGCTTACAGAGGAAATTTTAATGCTAGACCGTTCCCTAGTAATCCCTCTAATAATTATGGAAATTCCTACAATAATTCTTATGGTAATTTTAATAAGTTGCCCTATGATTTTGAGAATAGTGTGAAAGAGTTTATGATTTCTCAAAAGAATTTTAATGCTTTGCTTGAAGAAAAATTGCTCAAAGTTGATGATTTGGCTAGGAACGTTGATAGACTTTCGCTTGATGTTAATTCTCTTAAACTTGGATCTTCCTCTCCTAAGCATGATATCAATGAGTCTCCCAAAATAATGAGAATTTCCATTGACGAGTGCAAGGAAAGAACCGCTAGATTGCGTGCTAAAAAAGAAAGCTTTATAAAAGCGTGTTCTTCTAGTGTCCATGAAAAATAATGATGAGGATCTTAAAGTTATTGATGCGTCTCCGATTAGATCTATGTTTTGCAATATGAATTTTTATGATTATGGGAGTGATGATGAATCAACTTTGCCTAGAAGGCGTCCCAAAAATTCGGAGTCTTTAGATCTTGATGCTAAAATTGGTAAAAGTGAGATTGGAGAATCCTCTAGTTCTAATAATAGAGAACTTACTATCTCGGATTTCAAGGAATTTGATTATGATAATTGATCCTTAAAAGGTTGTATTTCCTTGTTGCAATCCGTTGTTAATTCTCCTCATGCTTATAGTCAAAATAAAGCTTTTACCAAACATATTGTTGATGCCTTGATGCAATCTTATGATGCAAAACTTAATTTGGAAGTTTCTATACCTAGAAAACTTAATGATGAGTGGGAACCTACTATAAAGATAAGAATTAAAGATTATGAGTGTTTTGCTTTGTG
Organism: Triticum dicoccoides; assembly: GCF_002162155.2. Lineage (NCBI taxonomy): Eukaryota > Viridiplantae > Streptophyta > Magnoliopsida > Poales > Poaceae > Triticum > Triticum dicoccoides. The sequence continues at coordinate 227,107,673 of NC_041389.1, read as the reverse complement.
TGATTTGGGTGGTAGCGTTTCCACGATTCCGAAAACTTTATGTGATATTCTAGGTTTCCATGATCTTGATGATTGCTCTTTAAATTTGAACCTTGCGGATTCCACCATTAAAAAGCCTATGGGAAGGATCAATGATGTTCTTATCATTGCAAATAGAAATTTGGTGCCCGTAGATTTTATCGTTCTTGATATAGAGTGCAATCTTTCTTGCCCTATTATTCTTGGTAGACCTTTCCTAAAAACGATTGGTGCGATTATTGATATGAAGGAAGGGAATATTAGATTCCAATTTCCACTAAAGAAAGGCATGGAGAACTTTCCAAGAAAGAAAGTCAAATTACCTTATGAATCTATCATGCATGCTACTTATGAATTTAGTGCCAAAGATGGCACTCGTTAGATCTATCTTCGTTTTTATGCCTAGCAAGGGGCGTTAAACGATAGCGCTAGTTGGGAGGCAACCCAATTTTTCTTTATGTTTTTATTTTTGCTCCTGTTTAGTAATAAATCTTGCATGTACCTTCTGTTTAGATGTGTTTTTATCTTTTCATTAGTGTTTGTGCCAAGTAGAACCTATAGGATAACCTACGATGATAGTTGATTTGATTCTGCTGAAAAACAGAAACTTTGCACGCACGAATATAATTTTGTTAAATCACAGGAACGTGCTTTTGCGTTGATTCTTTTTGCTGATGTTCAATAAACAAATTGTCCAAGACTTCCTATTTTGGTAGTATTTTTAGAGGTCCAGAAGTTTGTGTTAGTTACAGATTGCTACAGACTGTTCTGTTTTTGACAGATTCTGTTTTTCGTGTGTTGTTTGCTTATTTCAATGCATCTATAGCTAGTAAATTAGTTTATAAACCATAAAGAAGTTGGAATACAGTAGGTTTAACACAAATATAAATAAAGAATGAGTTCATTGCAGTACCTTATGTGGTGGTTTTGTTTTCTTTCACTAATGGAGCTTATAAGATTTCCTGTTGAGTTTTGTGTTGTGAAGTTTTCAAGTTTTGGGTAAAGCTTTTAAGGACTATGGAATAAAGGGTGGCAAGAGCCTAAGCTTGGGGATTCCCATGGCACCCCAAGATATTCAAGAATAGCCAAAAGCCTAAGCTTGGGGATGCCCCAGGAAGACATCCCCTCTTTCGTCTTCGTTCATTGGTAACTTTACTTGGAGCTATATTTTTATTCTCCACATGATATGTGTTTTGCTTGGAGTGTCATGTATTATATTAGTCTTTGCTTTTTAGTTTACCACAATCATCCTTGCTGTACACACCTTTTGGTAGAAGCCTACTTGATTAGAATTTGCTAGAATACTCTATGTGCTTCACTTATATCTTTTGAGCTTGATAGTTTTTGCTCTAGTGCTTCACTTATATCTTTTAGAGCACGGTGGTGTCTTAGTTTTGAAGAAATTGCTAGTCTCTCATGATTCACTTATATTATTTTGAGAGTCTTTTAGAACATCATGGTATTTTCTATGGTTACAAAGTTGGTCCTAGAATGATGAACATCCAAGTTGGGTATAATAAAAACTATCATAGAAAAAGAATTGAATGCTATGATCAATATGATGCTTGATAATTGTTTTGAGATATGGAGGTAGTGATAGTAGAGTCATGCTAGTTGAGGTGATTATGAAAAATACTTGTGTTAAGGGTTGTGATTCCCATAGCATGCACGTATGGTGAACCGCTTTGTGATGAAGTTGGAGCACAATTTTATTTATTGAGTGTCTTCCTTATGAGTGGCGGTCGGGGACGAGCGATGGTATTTTCCTACCAATCTATCCCCCTAGGAGCATGCGCGTAGTGCTTTGGTTTTTGATAACTTCTAGATTTTTGCAACAAGTATATGAGTTCTTTTGACTAATGTTGAGTCCATGGATTATACGCACCTCACCCTTCCACCATTGCTAGCCTCTCTTGTACCGTGCAACTTTCGACGGTACCATACACCCACCATATACCTTCCTCCAAACAGCCACCATACCTACCTATTATGGCATTTCCATAGCCATTCCGAGATATATTGTCATGCAACTTTCCACTGTTTCGTTCATATGACACGCATTACTTTTGTCATATTGCTCTTTGCATGATCATGTAGTTGACATTGTATTTGTGGCAAGTACACCTTCATTATTTTTATACATGTCACTCTTGATTCATTGCATATCCCGGTACACCGCCGGAGGCATTCATATAGAGTCATATCTTGTTCTAGCTTTGAGTTGTAATTCTTGAGTTGTAAATCCATAAAAGTGTGATGATCTTCATTATTAGATCATTGTCCTAGTGAGGAAAGGATGATGAAGACTATGATTCCCCCACAAGTCGGGATGAGACTTCGGACTTTACAAAAAGAAAAAAAAGAAATAGAAAAAGAAAAAGAAAAGAAAAAAAGAGAAAGGCCAAAAGAAAAAAAATAAGGCCAAAGAAAAAAAAGAAAAGGAAAAAGAAAAAGAAAAAAATAAAATGAGAGAAAAAGAGAGAAGGGACAATGCTACTATCTCTTTTTCCACACTTGTGCTTCAAAACAGCACCATGATCTTCATGATAGAGAGTCTCATATGTTGTCACTTTCATATACTAGTGGGAATTTTTCATTATGGAACTTGGCTTGTATATTCCAATGATGGGCTTCCTCAAAAGTGCCCTAGGTCTTCATGAGCGAGCAAGTTGGATGCACCCCACTTAGTTTCTTTTATTGAGCTTTCATATATTTATAGCTCTAGTGCATCCGTTGCATGGCAATCCCTACTCACTCACATTGATATCTATTAATGGGCATCTCCATAGCCCGTTGATACGCCGAGTTGATGTGAGACTATCTTCTCCTTTTTGTCTTCTCCATAACCACCGTTCTATTCCACATATAGTGCTATGTCCATGGCTCACGCTCATGTATTGCGTGAAAGTTGAAAAAGTTTGAGATTATTAAAGTATGAAACAATTTCTTGGCTTGTCATCGGGGTTGTGCACGATTAAATACTTTGTGTGATGAAGATAGAGCATAGCCAGACTGTATGATTTTGTAGGGATAACTTGCTTTAGCCATGTTATTTTGAGAAGACATGATTACTTTGATTAGTATGCTTGAAGTATTACTATTTCTTATGTCAATATGAACTTTTATTTTGTATTCATTTGGATCTGAACATTCATGCCATAAGAAAGAAAATTACATTATGAATTATGCTAGGTAGCATTCCACATCAAAAATTTCTTTTTTATCATTTACCTGCTCGAGGACAAGAAGGAATTAAGCTTGGGGATGCTTGACACGTCTCCAACGTATCTATAATTTTTTATTGTTCCATGCTATTATATTACCCCTTTTGGATGTTTATGGCCTTTATTTTACACATTTATATCATTTTTGGGACTAACCTACTAACCGGAGGCCCAACCCATATTGCTGTTTTTTGTCTATTTCAGTATTTCGAAGAAAAGGAATATCAAACGGAGTCTAAACGGAATGAAATCTTCGGGAGCGTTATTTTTGGAACAAATCTGATCCGGAGAGCCTGGAGTGCAAGTCAAGAAAGCTCCGAGGGCCCCACGAGATAGGAGGGCGCCCCCCCTGTAGGGCGCGCCCCCCTGTCTCATGGGTCCCTCGGGCGGCCACCGACGTACTTCTTCCTCCTATATATACCTACGTACCCCGAAAACATCGAGGAGCACCACGAAACACAATCTCCACCGCCGCAACCTTCTGTATCCGCGAGATCCCATCTTGGATCCCTTGCCGGCACTCTGCCGGAGGGGGAAGCAACCATGGAGGGCCTCTACATCAACATCCTTGCCCCTCCGATGAGTTGTGAGTAGTTTACCACATACCTACGGGTCCATAGTTATTCGCTAGATGGCTTCTTCTCTCTTTTTGGATCTCAATACAATGTTCTCCCCCTCTCTTATGGAGATCTATTCGATGTAATCTCTTTTTGCGGTGTGTTTGTCGAGATCCGATGAATTGTGTTTTTATGATTAAGTTTATCTATGAGTAATATTTGAATATTCTCCGAATTCTTTTATGTATGATTGAGTTATCTTTGCAAGTCTCTTCGAATTATCAGTTTGGTTTGGCCTACTAGATTGATCTTTCTTGCCATGGGAGAAGTTCTTAGCTTTGGGTTCAATCTTGCGGTGTTCTTACCCAGTGACAGAATGGGTTGCAAGACACGTATTGTATTGTTGCCATCGAGGATAACAAGATGGGGTTTATATCATATTGCATGTGTCTATCCCTCTACATCATGTCATCTTGCTTAATGCGTTGCTCCGTTCTTATGAACTTAATACTCTAGATGCATGCTGGATAGCGGTCGATGTATGGAGTAATAGTAGTAGATGCAGGCAGGAGTCGGTCTACTTGTTATGGACATGATGCCTATATACATGATCATGCCTAGATAATCTCATAACTATGCGCTTTTCTATCAATTGCTCGACAGTAATTTGTTCACCCACCATAATACTTATGCTATCTTGAGAGAAGCCTCTAGTGAAACCTATGGCCACCGGGTCTATCTCTTATCATATTTGCTTTCAAACTACTTTTATTTGCATCTTTACTTTTTGCATCTATATCAAAAATACCAAAAATATATTTATCTTATCATACTATCTTTATTAGATCTCACTTTCGCAAGTGGCCGTGAAGGGATTGACAACCCCTTTATTGCGTTGGTTGCGAGTTCTCAGTTTGTTTGTGTAGGTGCGTGGGACTTTTGAGGAGCCTCCTACTGGATTGATACCTTGGTTCTCAAAACTAAGGGAAATACTTACGCTACACTTTGCTGCATCACCCTCTCCTCTTCGAGGAAAACCAACGCAAGCTGAAGACGTAGCAGGCTGACAGCTGGGTCCATGGCCGCAGCAAGGAAGTGCCTCCTTATTACGCGCAAAATAATGATTCCTCCACCTGACAGCAGGGACCCACCGGACAGGCCACCGTATTTCGTGAAAAAAAGTTTCCCCCCTGACTGCTGGGGCCCATTAGCTACATCTTCGCACGCAAGGAAGTGCGTCCGTATTACGGGAGAAAAAATGATTCGCCCCCTGACTACTGGGACCCACTAGCTACATCTTCGCACGCAAGGAAGTGCATGACAGTCGGGACCCACCTGGTCGAAGCGTACATAGCGTTGTCATTCTGGTCGCGAACGTGTACGTACACACTAGACGATGTAGATGTGTGCACGTGTCATAGTAGATGTGTGCACATGTTGTAGTAGAGGCGCGCGCGTAACATGTACACGTACATACAGCGGCCAGGGTGCAAGAGAGTAAATACGACCACGTACGTACATACGGGCGGGGTCTCGAACGCCTACTCGCACATACGTACGGCCAGGGCTCGTGTACATGGCTGGGTCAGAACGGAATGTGTCGTCGTGTTCATCGGGAGCCAACTGGCTTGGACGGAACAAACGATGGAAACGAGGCCTGGTGTACCACAGAACGAAGGAAACGACTTTGTGTTCGACTGACCACGGTCGAAACAGGATCTTGTTCATCGGGAGGGTCTGGCGTACCGCAAAATGGAGGAAACGGACTTCTGTTGGACCTCCTACGGTCGAAACGGGGTCCTGTTGAACGGGAGGGGTGTGGTGTACCACAAAACGGAGGAAACGGACTTGTGTTGGAGCGCCAGGGTCAAAGCGGGGGTCCTGTTCATTAGAAGGGGTGTGGCGTACCGCAAAACAGGACTCCATGGGATACTGTTCATCTCCACCGTCGACCTCCTCTAGCCTCCACGGGCTACTGTTCATCCACCGTCGGCCTCCTCTAGCCTCCACCTGCGACTGTTCATCCACGGGCTCCTGTTCATCTAGCCTCCACTGCACGCTCCTCCACTGGCTACTGTTCAACCAACCCTCTCCACGGGGTCCTGTTCAACCACCCCTCCACGGGCTACTATTCAACCAGCCCTCCACCGGCTAATGTTCAACCAGCCCTCCACCGGCTAATGTTCAACCTTCCCTCCACGGTGTCCTCTTCATCCAGCCCTCCACGGTTTCCTGTTCATCCACGCCCAACCGGCTCAATTGATCGGGGTCCTGTTCATCCAGCGACAATACCATGGGGTCCTGTTCATCCAACCCCCCACCGGGAACTGTTCATCCAATCCCCCAACAACACTCACTGTTCATCAAGGGAAGGAGGCAGCAGGTTCGATCGGCTTTACTTAGCAGCAGTAGCGAACGAAGGAATCGCTCGATCAGGTTCAGTAACGCGTAGCCTGCAGTGCAATCACTCGGGTTCAGTAGGCGAATGCCTCGCTTGGGTTCAGTTAGAGCCCAATGCCTCACACCCACACGTGCGTATGTGTACGAGAGAAACGCGCAAACCTCCAAGCATCGCTCACCCCTCGACCACCCACCGTAACCGGGAACTCCCCGATATTTTCCTCGCCCTCGCTTCTACCACGGTTTTTTTTCCGTCATGCACGGCCCAAAGAATGTCATCTCCGGCCCGCCCAGGACGAAAAGCCCATTTTCTGTCATGATTTTTTGTCATAGAAGTAGAAGCCCACCACATCTATGATGATACCGGGTTTTGTCACAGTTATCGTCATAGAAGTGCCATAAGCATGACAGAAAAAAAATTGTTCGGCCAAAATGTCATGGATGTGTCTTTTTTTTGTAGTGATCCTCCTTGGATATCTATCACTTTGGGACTATTTTCATAAGTTGCTTTTCATAAGCTCGAACAAATATAAGTGAATATCATGAGCATAATTTTCTTCTTTCTCTCAAAATAATCTAAGTGAAGCAAGAGAGAATTTCTTAAAAAATAACAAAGCACATCGTTCTCAAAAAGATATAAGTGAAGCACTAGAGCAAATCCATGGCTCTAATAATTTAAGTGAAGCATGGGAGCAAGCATAGCATAATTTTTGGCTGTCTCAAAAAGGTGTGTCCAGCAAGGATTCAAGACTTAGAACACAAAGCAAAACAAGCAAAAACTCATATCATACAAGACGCTCCAAGCAAAACTCATATTATGTGACGAATAAAAATATAGCTTCGAGTAAAATACCAATGGTTGTTAGAAGAAAGTGGGGATGCCACTCGGGGGCATCCCCGAACTTAGTTGCTTGCTACTTCTTTGAATATTATATTGGGGTGCCTCGGGCATCCCCAAGCATAGCCTTTTGCTAATCCTTATTCCTTCATCCATCGTAAGATCACCCAAAACTTGAAAACTTCAATCACACAAAACTCAAACAAAGCCTTCGTGAGATTCGTTAGTATAAGAAAACAAACCAATACTATAATTACTGTAGAAAACCAATTATTATTTTGTTTTTGCATTATATATATTGTATTCCAACTTTTCTATGGCAAAAACTCATCAAGGAAAACCATAGAATCATCAAAACAAGCACACAACGCAAAGAAAACAGAATTTGTCAAAAATAGAACAGTTTGTAGCAATCTGAATATTTCGAATACTTTTGTAACTCCAAAAATTCTGAAATAAATTGGTGGTCGTGAGCAATTTGTCTTTTAATCTTCTGTAAAAAGAATCAACTCAAAACCACTCTTTTGTTAAACACGAAAAATAATCTCGTGAGTGCAAAAGTTTCTGTTTTTCACCAAGATCAAATAAACTTTCACCCAAATCTTCCCAAAGGACTTGCTTCGCACAAACACAAATTAAAACACAAAAAAACAATCATAATAGTAGCATAATTGTGCTCACACTCAAGAGCAGAAAGCAAAATCAAAAATAAATTTTATTCATTGGGTTGCCTCCCAACAAGCGCTATCGTTTTACGCCCCGAGCTAGGCATAACGCCTAGTATCTAAGTGTTGTCATCCTTATCCTTGTTTTCCTTGGAGGTATTTGTGTTGGGAGGTTTTGTAAATAAAACATAAAACACTTTGTCCATGGAAAACTTAGCATTATCAAGTTGCTTTTTATCATAACCCCTTTGATTTCTGGCAGTGATCCAAAAATAGTGTTGATTAACATCATTAAAAACTTGTTGGATCATATCTAAAACGGGGACTTGCCTTTTAAGATTCTCATCAAAGATTTGGTTATCTCCAAGAAAATTTCTCAAAGCATAATCACTATTATAAACAATTTCATCAATCACGGGTTTTTCATGATTCATGCCATAAAAATCAAAGATTTCCCTAGCTTCCCGTATTATGTAGTCAAATTCATTCATCAAAACAAGAGTGGCTAACTTTTTAGCTTTAGGATCCTTTGTAATGGGCAACACATAGAACAATCTTTGCAAGGTAGGATGAGTACGAATATATCTAGTTTCAAGCAAACAAGTGCCGAAATAGCTTTCGCATAAGATTTAGTCCTTTTAAGTATAGGGATTTCATCAAGACTTAATTTTCTGACACAATTGAAAAATTCTTGGATATGTTCTTTTCCCATAAAATTTCCTTGCCCCAAAACAAAAGTTTTGGCATCCAGACTACCCGTACGCTCCATTTTATGAGTTAGGCCATCATCTGTTTCTTCCATACCAAAGTCACCCATGGTGACGAGTTCAAGCAAATAAGAGATCTGACGAGAAAACGGCGAACGAAAAAGACGGCGAATAAAATGGCAAATTTTTGTGAAGTGGGGGGAGAGGAAAACGAGAGGCAAATGGAAAATAATGTAAATTGTGAGGAGATGATATTTTTGATTAGGAACCTAGTTGATGTTGAAGATCCTCCCCGGCAACGGCGCCAGAAATTCCTTTTGATGTCTGCTAGAACTACGTCAGTATTTCTCTAAAGAGGAAGGGATGATACAGTATAGCGACGGTAGGTATTTCCCCCAGTGATGATACCAAGGTTATCGAACCAGTAGGAGAACCTCCTCACACCACGTAAACATCACCTGCACACAAATAACAAATACTCGCAACCGACATGTTAAAGGGGTTGTCAATCCCTTTCGGGTACGGCGCCTCAAGATAGGCAAATAACGTGAGATAAAGGTGGTAGATAGGATAAATAGATCGCAGAACAAATAAATTGCAGCAAGGTATTTTTGTATTTTTGGTTTAATAGATCTAAAAATAAATGCAAAGGAAAATAGATAGCAAAGGCAAATATGATGAAAAGAGACCCGGGGGCCGTAGGTTTCACTAGTGGCTTCTCTCGAGAAAAATAGCCAATGGTGGGAAAACAATTACTGTTTGGCGATTGATAGAACTTCAAATAATCATGACAATATCTAGGCATTGATCATTATATAGGCATCACATCCAAGATTAGTAGACCGACTCCTGCCTGCATCTACTACTATTACTCCACACATCGACGGCTATCCAGCATGCATCTAGTGTATTAAGTTCATGGAAAAACAGAGTAATGCAATAAGAATGATGACATGATGTAGACAAGATCCGTTTATCTATTATGAAGATATAGATCCCATCTTGTTATCCTTAGTAGCAACGATACATACGTGTCGGTTCCCCTTCTGTCACTGGGATCAAGCACCGTAAGATCGAACCCACTACAAAGCACCTATGCCCATTGCAGATAAATAGATCAAGTTAGCCAAACAAAACCCAAATATCGAAGAAGAAATACAAGGCTATAAGCAATCATGCATATAAGAGATCAAAGAAGACTCAAATAACTTTCATGGATAAAAACATAGATCTGATCATAAACTCAAAGTTCATTGGATCCCAACAAACACACCGCAAAAAGGCTTACATCATATGGATCTCCAAGAGACCATTGTATTGATAATCAAAAGAGAGAGAGGAAGCCATCTAGCTACTAACTACAGACCCGTAGATCTACAAATAACTACTCACGCATCAACGAAGAGGCACCAATGGAAGTGGTGAACTCCTTCGTGATGGTTTATAGATTGGATCTGATGGTTCTGTACTCTACGGTGCCTGGAATTGATTTTCGTCGACTCCCCTAGGGTTTCTGGAATATTGGGGTATTTAAAGAGCAAAGAGGCGGTTCAGGGGGCACCCGAGGTGGGCATAACCTACCAGGGCGCGCATGGGCCTCCTGGTGCGCCCGGGTGGTTGCTGCTCCCCTCGGGGCACCCCCAGGTGCTTCCTTGGCCAACTCGATGTCTTCTGGCCAAAAAAATCCTCCAGGAGTTTTGCTGAGTTTGTACTCTGTTTGATATTGATTTCCTGCGATGTAAAAAAGGTGCAGAAAATAGGAACTAGCACCGGGCACTATGTCAATAGGTTAGTACCAAAAAATGATATAAAATGACAATGAAATGATTGTAAAAATCCAAGAATGATAATATAACACGCGGCGGCACTAAATAAATGGCATCCCAACAGTTGAGATTAGGATCACTTCGACAGGGCCACGGTAGATAGAAAACTTGGGTTGCCTATTGAGCCATAATATAGACATCGGGAACATCCAAATGGGTGCTTTGTTTGATTTCCACTAGCCCTATATGTTCATGAGTCCTGGTCTCCTTCGGCTGGAACCAATAACATTTGAAGACTATGACGTTTGGTGGGTTTGCACCATAGAATTGAAGTTCATAAATTGCTTCAACTCTTCCATACTCAGTATCTCCTTCGCCAATAGCAGAGACACGACAATTTGTAGACTTTTGGTTGGCCATAGATAGCTCTTTGCCATAGGCACGAAAGTGATACCCGTTGATGTCGTATTTGTCAAATGAATGGACCTTGAAGTCAAAACCATTAGCGACTTGTCTCAATTCGGCGTCCATAAGCTCTGAATTAGCCTACAAGTTTAATACGAAAAGGATTGTTGCATTTGCCACAAATTAGATGAAGAAATGAAATGGTCTAATGGAAATTACCGTTTGTTTGAACCAAGAGATGAAATCAGGATAGCCGCCTCCATGCTTTGCCAGAAGCTCATATTCTTCGACGGAATCCTTTTGGATCACCGCTCCGTATGAAAATTTGGTTACGTATCGATTGTATAAAATTTATCCGGGAATAAGAGCAGTTCAAAGGAATTAGAAGTTGCTAAACAATGTATCTAGAAGTTACTCGATGTACGGCCGCACTTCTGTTAGGTTGTTGAAGATATACAACGAAATGGTCTGCCATTCTTCGAAATCCAACGTTAAGGAATTAGAAGCACCGGATGGTGCCAGATCCCCTTTGAATAGGCTGAGGTTGGTTGACCCTTTTTAGGGTCGCCAGCATTGTATCGAGGCTTCGGATTATGCAAATGACTATTTTTGGCCTCGTAGTGTGCTATCACGAAGTTTGCCGCCTCCTCAGTAATGAATGCCACGGCCATCGATGATTCAATTCTAAGTTTATTTTAACATTTTGCTCGAAGCGTCTTCTGCATCCTCTCAGTTGCGTAGCACCAATGATTCTACACAAGCCCCCAATCTTGCCTCGGTTGGGAGATGCAACAAGTGCTGCATTGGATTAAAGAAGCCCGACGAAAATATCTTCTCTAACTTGCAGATCAACTCCGGTGCCAACTCTTCCATTTCTTCTACCAGGTCAGGCGATAGTTCTTTCGCACAAAGAACGCGGGAGAAATAGCTCAACTCTGCCAGTACTAGCCATTCATCCTCGGGGATGAATCCACACAACATCACCGACATTACCCGCCCAATCCATATGTACTAATCATGACTCTTGAGACAAAATATCTTCAATTTTTCAAGACTCGCTCCCCTCTTTAGATTCGCTGCATACCCATCGGGGAACATGAACTACATTTTCACCAATATAGGGTCAAAGAATAAAATGCATGACTTGCATGAAAGTACCGGGTGCTTCGGATAAACCCATTGGCATAACAAGCCATTCATATAAGCCAAATTTGGCCTTAAATGCGGTTTTCCATTCATCACCTTCTTGGATGCGTATTTGATAGTAGCCAGTTTTAAGATAAATTTTAGAGAAAATGATGGCTCCGCTAAGTTCATCTAGCATATCATCTAGGCGTGGAATGGGGTAACGATAACGCACGGTAATACATTGACAGGACGACAATCGAAACACATGCGAAATGTACCATCTTTCTTGGGAGCAAGGATTACCGGGACGGCACAAGGGCTCAAGCTTTCACGTACATGACCGTTGTCGATGAGTTGTTGTACTTGTCATTGGATCTCCTTAGTTTCCTCAGGGTTGACATGGTATGGAGCCTTGTTAGGTAGAGTTGCTCCGGGTATGAGGTCGATTCGGTGTTCGATGCCTCGTAGGAGAGGTAGACCCAGAGGTAGCTCGTCGGGGAAAACATCTTGGAATTCCTGCAATAAAGAAGACAACACTAGAGGTAGATTGTGAGAGTTGTTAGTTTTAGGTGCCTCATCGTTGCACAAAAGGACATAGTGCATAACACTTGATGGGTTCTCACACACTTCTCTCATCTCACTTTTAGTGGCAAATAGGACTAAATTTTTCTTGTCGCTCATCATGGAGGCACTCGATTTTGGCTTCTGGCGCTCACTCTCTTTGTGGTGGTTCACTCTCTCACTATTTTCTCCACGATGGGTGGCTTGCTTGTCGGCGATTACTTGGCTTGGAGATATAGGTCGTAGCATGTACTCCTTTGCTTTCATCTTGAAGCTATTGTGATTGGTACGCCTATTATGGATGATGCCTCGGTCGAATTTCCATGGCCTTCTAAGGAGGTGTCAAACGAACATCGGAATGACATCACACTCCAAAGTGTCTTCGTAAGCTCCGATCTTAAAGGAAACTTTCACCGTATGCTCGACTTTGATAGTGCCGGAATCGCTTAACAATTGAACCTTGTAGGGGTGCGGGTGCTTCATCTTGACCAATTGTAGCTTGGAGCATAGTTCTTCACTCGTCAAGTTATGGCAACTACCTCCATCGATGATGACCTTCATGGACCTTCCATTGATGCTGGCCTTGGTGTGGAAGATATGGCATCTTTGGTCCTCATCTTGACGATGCTGAAGAGTCAAAACCTTGGAGACGACGAGAGCGGGACTCGAATCTTCGTCACAAAAGACTTGATCATCTCCGTCTTTGTTCACGCGCCGGTGCATGGCCACTTTCTCAAGGGCTTCCATTTCCTCTTCACTCATGGAGTCATAGGTTCCGTCGTCGTTGAGGATCATGGTGCACTTGTTGGTACACTCAAAGGACTTGTGGCCTCAGCCGCCGCATGTGAAACACTTGATGGAACTTGTCTTGACGGTCTCATCGGTTGGAGTAGGTGATGAAGCTCTCGGCTTGAATTTGCTTGTAGTAGGAGGACGACTTGAGGTTGTCACAGTTTTCATGTAACTTGACTTGTCGCGGTTGCTTGTAGATGGCTTGATTGAGGTAGAAGTTGTCATAGCCGTTGAAGCTTAGTTGTTGGAGAAACCGTAGCTCTTGGAAGAGTACTTAGCGTACTTGTAGTCATATTGCACTTGACGTTTTGCTTTGGTAGTTTGGTGCACTAGCTCGATGAGGTTCGAGTATGGTTGGAAGTCAGCGATCTTCTTGATTGGGTGATTGAGTCCTTTCAAGAATCGTGCCATAGTTTGCTCATCATCTTCCGTGACATTGGCTCGTATCATGGCAATCTCCATTTCCTTGTAGTACTCTTCAACACTCTTTGTTCCTTTCTTGAGGAGTTGGAGTTTATTGAAGAGGTCACGGTTGTAGTATGTTGGCACAAAGCATGATCGCACGGCATCCTTCATTTGATCCCATGTGGTGATTGGTGGTTCACCTCGTGCTTCTTGGTGCTCAAGGACTTGTTCCCACCATATGAGCACATAGTCTTGAAACTCAGGGATGCCATGGCGATTTTCTTCTCTTCCTCATAGTTGTGCAAACAAAATATCCTGACGACCTTCAATGCCCATGAAAGGTACTCTTCGGGATCATTGCTTGTGGTGAACTTGGGCATGGTGAACTTGAGCTCGCCGTAGCGTTTCTCTTCATTGTGTTGGGGTCGGGGATGATGATGACGCCCATGTCATAGAGAATTGTCAACCTCATGTTGCTCTTGGCGAGGAGGGTTGTCAACTTCATGTTGTTCTTGGCGAACTTGGGGTTCTTGTCGAGCTTGCGGGACATGTCGATGTGCTCTTGCTTGATTGTTCCTCTCTTGAATTTCTTCGCGAAGTGCTTCTTCTTGATTGCGCATATGTCAGTTGCGGTTGGCCATGGCTCGACTTGACTCTCGGAGGGCACGTTGCGCCTCAAGTGCTTGAGCTTCGTGTTGTTGTTGTTCTTGACGTTGTGCCTCGGCATCTTGTGCGTCTTGGTGGTGTCACGCTCGCTCTTCCTCTTGGTGATGTTGATGTTGCATTTCTTGTGCTTGTGCAAGAGTAGCTTGGTTTTGGCGATGCCGATGTGCTTGCTCATCGAATTGCTCTTGTGGATGATTGCTGTGTATAGGATTGCGATTTGCTTGATGGTCTTAGCGCACGGCTCAATGTAGAGTGTTCGATGTCGGTGTACTTGAGCCGGAGAGGGTGTCGTCGGAGTGTCGACTCGAGCGGCTCCGTCTTGAGTAGGACGAAGTGGTAGAAGAGCGGTTTACCAACAAGGCACGTATCTCGTCCATTCTTGCATTGTTCTCTTGTTTGTGTGCGTCGAGCTTGTTGTCGAAGTAGTCTCTTGTTCGTTGCTAGAAGAGTCGCAAGTCGGTGGCGAGATTGTCAATGCGGTCGTTCATTGCTTGTTGTTCTTAATGCAAATCTCTTTGTGCACCGAAGAGGTGGCTCTTGATGACATAGGATGACATGTCATCGTCTTGCTCGATGAAGAGTGGGTTGGTAGAAGAACTTGGCCTATCCATCATTTCAAGCAAATATGTGAGTGGGAGAAAGAGAAGAACTTATACCAAATGTACCTTGACCGATGTTGAAGATGGATCAATGATCACTCAAATGTGGAATAAGGAAATAGCACAATTGGCACCAATTCTTGTCGGTTCTCAATAATGTTATGGCTGAGCTCGGTTAGGATGGTGGCACAAAATTTGATGCAATTGTGAGTGAGCCTCAATAATGTTGGAAAAAATTCACAAATTTGCAAATGCAACAAGTAGACCAATAACAAGACAAGGTACATGGAAACACACACGCAAATAGATAAGTGGGGTCGTGCAAACAAGGAATGAGCCAAAATTTGGAATCCACGAAAATGCTCTTGTTTCACAACACTAGAGAGATATTAGCACGATTGCACAATAGGCGGATACGAAACTTGTGCACAACCTACTAAGCAAAAATGCAATGACTTCTATCCCAAGTATGCTATATGTATTGTATTCCAATGGTTTGATCCAATATGATCGAGTATGACAATCTTAATGTAGTATGATGCTATTGTTCTTGCTTATAAGCTCTTGCTTATCTTCCCCTTTGGCTTAAAAGCTTGTTCGCTCTTTCTCTTTTGAGCTCTTTTCTCATGCAAAACTTCACAAACCAAGATAGCAATTGTGTATGCAATTACAACCCTTGTGACACAAGAGATGATACCAAGATATGTACCACGATGATATGGTATGTATGCTATGGGAAGTATGATCACTAATGTGCACAAGTCATGTTGCCGATAATACTCAAAGGTTAGTCTCGATAGGAAAGGTACACAAAATCGGGCTATGGTGGTTATCAATGCAATGGCAAGGAGTAAACAAAGATGTCATCAAGGTTACCATCCTTACTTAGGGTTGAAGGTGTCAAAATTGTCGAACGGTTGTTATCGACGACGAGTCCTTGGCGAAGATGAGCGATGGTGATATTGATGTCGAACCGTACCTATATAGCCGAAGTACAATAGGACACGGGAACCACAACTCAAATTCTAAAAAGAAAACGTGTCAAAATTGACGGAGTTGGTAGCGGGTAAGAGATGGTGGTGCTTGCGGAAAATGGTGGAGGTATCGGAATGCGTATGCGGTGGTGGAATGGGAATTGTAGAGAGTATGCGGAAGTGGGGGTGGTGGCTGAAAATTTTCGGGCAAAAATATTCAGTTTCGTCAGGAAACATCAGACGTTTGGCGGTGGAGCGGTCGTCCGGTCGTCGGACGTCCGGTAGCTAGCGGATGTCCAGTGCCTCAGCGATTTCGGCACGGGATGAACATCTAGGGTTCGAGGTGGAGGTGGCAAAATTGGTCAAATCCGAGCGATTTTATGGATGGAAATGGTGGAGATGATGGGGGAAAGCTAGATCAACTCATGGCAAAGCAAATCCATGGATCAAATCCAACAAAACTTCATCACACCAACAAATTACAAAAAAAATTGGGGCTATTTTTGGTGGGGATTTTCGAAATTGGGGAAGAACACAACAAAATCAAGCTAGAAACCCCACCCAGGTTCAAGGCACTGTACTTGCAATTTGGGTTTGTTGCATCAATTATACTGTAGGGGGTTCCCTTACAGTCTTTCTGTCAAAAAAAATCAAGCTAGAAAACAAAGGGTTGGGGCTCGAAATACGTGATCAACGTGGCTCATGATACCAAGATGATGTAGGGTAGAACCCTAAATGCCAGATCTTTCACGATTGGAGGGGATCCTACGAAGAACATGAGAAACACAATGGGAAAACACAAGGAGAGAAATCACTCAAACCAACAAGATTCGATTACACATGTGCTAGATCCTAGAAACACAAAGAGATACACGATCCCCAATCAACAAGGGACGATACAAGTAGCAACTAGTTCATCTCCATGAGGAGGTCTTGAGGGGTCTTCCCATGAAGGGGTCTTGAATCCAAAGTGGATCTTCTCCGAAGAGGGAGCGGTCTCTCTCGGTGGAGTAGATCTGGATGGATGAGCAAAGCTCTATCTCACAAATGAGCTAAACCAATGCTAACCCTAGCTAGAGGAAGGGGAAAGAGTATATATAGTCTAAGTGGGCGAAGGGGTACACAGGACTCAGCCCAACATGCGGTGCACACACAGGCAGCGAACGTCCGGCCTTTACCGGTCGTCCGGTGGCTCGTGAGGGTCCGGACGTCCGATAGGGTTCAGACTTCCGCTATTTTGGTTCTGTTGAAGTGGACCGGATGTCCAGAGATGGCCATCCATCCGGTCGCCGGTCGTCCGGTAGCTTCGGACTTCCACTGATTTGGCTCGGGTGTGGACCTGCCAGATTTCCGGTGGAGCCCAGACGTTCGGTCATTGGGAGTTTGTGTTGGCCGAGACTTGTCGGGTAGGCTGGCACCTCCAGGTGTCGGACGTCCGGTCCCTACCAGTCGCCCGATGGCTGTCGCTTGCGCTGGATGTGTCTTGGGCTGGTAGGGGCTTTAGGCGCCGGACGTCCGACGTTCTCCGGTCGTCCGGTGGCTGGAGTTTCTTTGGCAGCTCTTCTTCTTGTCCCTCATTCTTGGTGCCCTCGCCGTCTTGTCCGTTGGATGTAGCTGACCCATGGCCTTCCTCCAAGTACCTGATCACACATAGTGTTTCCGCATGAGGTAGTATCCATGTCTCATGTGTAGAAAGTGGTAGTTCGGAGAGGAGCGAGTTCACCTTATCTTTGATGGCCTTTGCTCGAGCTCTTGTGATTGGTCCAAGTGGTGTCGTAGGAGATGTAGATGCGTCCATGGGGATGATCGTGGGATGCTCCGCATCACCGCCCCCTATGGAGGTCTTGGTGTCGTCCGCCTCGCGAGGCCAGAGCCCTCGCAAGGGTCTTGTCTTGGTGGTCTTGCAGCTGGGCCATACCAGGCCGTCGAGGGAGCCACACCATTGGCAGTAGGCAGGCAAGTTTGGGTACCCTCATTCCCAGAACGTTGACAGTAGCCCCCGGGCCCAAGGCGCACTCGGGCTGGCTTCAAGGCAAAGCCAAGGGGCAAGGGCGAAGCATCGCCGACCGCAATCACCTATGAGTCAGGCTGACACATGGCGCCTGACGGGACGCGGACGCCTCCGCTCCCCGACGTCACATCGGCAACTGCCCAGGCTGACCAAAGACTAGCGCACACTGCTAGGCCATCATTGCCCCCCTTCCGCCTTTCCTCAGATCCCCTTCCTTCCACCAAGAGCCTTTCCAGATCTAGTCATGCTCTGCTCCTCCCCTTTCCTTCTTCTGCTCCGGTGCCGGCGACTCCGTAGATGGCTCCCAAGAAGTTGAAGCCCTCGGTGCAAGTCGCAAGCTCCTCCTCTTCTCCCGAGCCAGCACTCCATGCGTCCTTGAAAGTGCAACTATCCCTGGGTGGTATTGGTAATGATTAGAGACATATAGCTCATTGAACTAATGCTACTTCAAGATGAATATTTCAGGAAAGTTCAATGATTGGCATGGCATGGATTAAGGATGTGGACCCCTCAAAATGCTAAGGACAAAGGATTGGCTAAAGCTCTAAAGCTCAAGACTCTACATTTTACTTTTAGTGATCCAAGATCACATTGAGTCCATAGGAAAAGCCAATACTATTAAAAGGGGATGAGGTGTTGCTTAATGGCTTGCTTGCTCAAAATGCTTAGTGATATGCTCCAAAAATCCTCAACCACTTTCTCATATCCACATATGTCCCAAACCAAAAAGTCAAACTTGGCCCCACCGATTTGATCTATCCGGCGCCACCGAGTTCATTTGACATAGCTACTGCCAGAAACACTAGTCACTTCGGTCTCACTGATAGGGATCTCGGTCTCACCGAGATGGGATTGCAAACTCTCTGTTTCCCTTCGTAACATTTTGGTCTAACAGAGATGAACGATCGGTCCCATAGAGTTCGCAATGCAAACTCTCTGTCTCCCTTTCATAATGTTTCGGTCGCACCGAGATGAGCGAATCGGTCTCACCGAGTTTGCCTGACCAACTCTCTGGTTAGCTTATTACCAAAGTTGGTCCCATCGAGTTTGTGTAATAGGTCTCACGGAGTTACATTACGCCCTAACCCTAAAGACATCGGTCCCACCGAGTTGACATGTCCGTCCCACCGAAATGCCTAACAGTCACATTATGAACTAAGTCGGTCCCACCGAGTTTGGTAAATTGTGTGTAACGGTTAGATTTTGTGTGGATGCTATATATACCCCTCCACCATCTCCTCATTCGTGTGGAAAGCCGTCAGAACATGCCTACACTTCCAGCATTCATTTTCTAAGAGAGAACCACCTACTCATGTGTTGAGGCCAATATATTCCAATCCTACCATATGAATCTTGATCTCTAGCCTTCCCCAAGTTGCTTTCCACTAAAATCTTCTTTCCACCAAATCCAATCCTATGAGAGAGAGTTTTGTGTTGGGGAGACTATCATTTGAAGCACAAGAGCAAGGAGTTCATCATCAACACACCATCTATTACCTTTTGGAGAGTGGTGTCTCCTAGATTGGTTAGGTGTCACTTGGGAGCCTCCGTCAAGATTGTGGAGTTGAACCAAGGAGTTTGTAAGGGCAAGGAGATCGCCTACTTCGTGAAGATCTACCCTAGTGAGGCAAGTCCTTCGTGGGCGATGGCCATGGTGGGATAGACAAGGTTGCTTCTTCGTGGACCCTTCGTGGGTGGAGCCCTCCGTGGACTCGCGCAACCTTTACCCTTCGTGGGTTGAAGTCTCCATCAATGTGGATGTACGATAGCACCACCTATCGGAACCACGCCAAAAATCTCCGTGTGAACATTGCGTTTGCTCCCTCCAAACTCCCCCATTTTACCTTCATATGCAATGATTTACATTCGCTGCTATACTCTTAGAATTGCATGTGTAGGTTGATTGCTTGACTTGTGCAAAGTTGCTAAAATCTGCCAAGACTTAAAATTGGGAAAAGGCTAGATTTTTATTTGGTCAAGTAGTCTAATCACCCCCCTCTAGACATACTTCCAATCCTACAAGTGGTATCAGAGCCTTGGTTTCACAACCTAGGAGAGTGTGGCATCTAGCTAGGGAAATTACCACCGTAGAGGTCCTTACTTTGATGGTACTAATTTTGTTAGTTGGAAGCATAAGATGAAAATGCATATTCTTTGACATAACCCCGCCGTTTGGGCTATTGTGTGTATTGGCTTGCAAGGTGAATTCTTAAATGACAGAGAACCAAACCGTGAAGCTACCGCGAAAGAGTTGAAGATGCTGCAATACAACGCTCAAGCTTGTGATATTCTCAACGGATTGTGCCCTGAAGATTTCAACAAAATCAGCCGTCTTGAGAATGCAAAGGAAATTTCGGATACTTTGATTGATATGCACGAAGGTACCGACTCCGTCAAGGAATCCAAATTGGATGTGCTCCAAAGTCAACTTGACATGTTTAAAATGAAGGATGGTGAAGGTGTCGCTGAAATGTACACTAGGCTTGATCTTATCACAGATGAGATTGTCGGCTTAGGAAGTGAAGAGATGACCGATAGATTCATCATCAAGAAGATCCTAAGAGCCTTGGATGGAAAATATGATACCTTTTGCACATTGATCCAAATGATGCCTAATTACAAAGATCTCAAGCCAACGGAAGTCATTGGAAGAATTGTTGCTCATGAGATGTCACTCAAGGATAAAGAAGAGCTTCACAACAAGTCAAGTGGTGCTTACAAAGCCTCATGTGATGCTCCTACATCATCAAGTGAGAAACAAACCTTCAATGAAGAATTGAGCCTAATGGTGAAGAACTTCAACAAGTTCTGCAAGAGTAGAAGCAAGGAAAGAAGTTCCAAGTCAAGGTCCTACAATGACAAAAGATCTTCGAGTCGTGAACGTAATTGCTAAAATTGTGAAGACCCGGACACTACTCCAATGAGTGTACGGCTCCCTACAAAAGGAGAGAAGATTCACCTAAAAGAACAAGTAGAAGAGAAGAATCACCACCAAGAGAGAGAAGGAGTAGAGATGATCGTTATGAACTAAGAACCTCCCAGAGAAGCAAGGATTCGGGAAGGAAGGACAAATCATCAAAGAGCTACACAAAACAAAGACATCAAGATCACGTTGGTGAATGGGTATCCGGCTCCGACTCCGACTCCGACCATCACGCCGAAAGAAGTTATCACTCCGACTCCGAATATACTCAAGATGAAGGTGTTGCCGGTCTAGCCCTTGTGTCAACCAACTCCTATGACATATTTGACTCACAAAATGAAGGAATTGGAAGATGCTTCATGGCTAAAGGCCCAAAGGTATCACACCGCGAGTATGTTGATTTCAATAGTGATGAAAAATGATTTGTTAGGTGATGATGATTTACTTGTTGACAACTCTAGTGATGAATACTATGATGAAACGTCAATTAATCATGCTAATCAAGATAAAACGAATGACAATGACAAGGTGAAGATTGAGCGTCTAACTAAAGAACTAAACACTCTTAAGTTACCTCATGAAACTACCTTGGAAGATCATTGAGACCTTTTAAAGACTCATGAGAAGTTACGCTTTGAAAAGCTCAACCTAGAGCAAGAGCATGAGTTTTTAAAGGCAATCAATGATGATCTTCACAAGAAAAGTTCTTCTTACATTGCAAGCATTTACTCTTGTCTACTTACATGCCACAAGTTAAATCTAGCAACAAAAGTAAGAAAGATTCTTCCTCTAGTAGTAACAATAATCATGCTAAATCCAATGTTGTTGCTTCTAGTAGTTCTCTTGATTCCACTAATGATTCTCTTAGCCAAGTTACATTTGAGCAAGAAAACAACTTATTGAAGGGAATTATAGAGAAAGGTGTTTACAAGAGCCTTGCCGGAAGTAAGCAATTTGAGGAAATTGTACGCAAGCAAGGAAGGCACCGGAAGAATCAAGGTGTTGGTTTTGAACAAAAGTTCAATGCCAATGGAGTTGAGTGGGAAGAAGATCAATACCCCAAGACGAAGTTTGTTCCTCAACAAGAGAAGTATAATCCTACTTATTTCCAAGGGACACAAGCTCAAGATGATCTTCCACCACAAGACCACAAGCAAAAAGGCAAGGATAAGCTTCAAGAGGAGATTGATGCATTTGAAGAATCTTCGAAGGCCTTGGTCAAGTGGGTTCCAAGACTACATCAAGTTCTACTTCATCAAGTATGACTACAACCCCAAGGATTCCCATCAAGATGATGTGGATCCCGAAGAAGAAGAACTAGAGAGTTCTTGAGGGTGACTTCGCCAACACACTTCTCTCATATAATTTTGGCAAGAACAAGTGCAAACAACTTCCCCATCTTGCACTAGTTCAAGTAGTCATAAACCCTATTGTTTGTAAGACAAGGGACAAGGTAACCTAATGCTTTCATGGACATCATTTTGTGTGAACATCATTCTATGTCCATGGATATCCTTGTTTGTTCCTTGTGGGACTAACCCGTGTAGGTATTGAAAGTGCAGCTCACTCAAATGGATTGCTCCGAATGATCTACATCAACATTGAGCGTCCACATCTTCAACACCTACATGAAGTCATCATCGACAAAACCAAAGGGTAGTTCATCTCTCTTAGGGGGGATATCACATCTAGGGGGAGCTTTACTCTAAGAATTGAGCTAAAGCAACTCTAACAATGTGAACACAACAATGCTTTATGTAAAAGTGGTAACCCCGCTTGTGCTTAAACGATGAGTATGACCTATGATCAAATGTTCTCATGTGATTCCTAAGTCAATATACTCATATATAGATGACCTAGTCATCGCAAATTGCTTGATGGATGTTAGAGTGTTTGTGCATGCTTTGCCACATATTTCATTTGCCATTTTATTGTGTGAGCATGTTGGTTGCATATTTTACTCATTCAAGGATATCCACTTGTTGCTTTGATTGTTTGGCTCTTTCTCTTTTGCCACGTGGATGGACAAGAATGCCTAAGAACCTTCTCTAGCTATCTATGCTTTTCTCGTCTCAAACTCTATTCATGCTACATCACAAAGTTTGATCAAGTCTGATTCAAACCACTCTGTGTGAGGAGCACTCAGAGTCCCCAATTCGTCATAGAGTTAAACTTCCAAAACCTCTTTGTGCATTTCAGTATGACCGAGTCATCCATTTCGGTCAAACCGAGTTCACTAAGTTGATCTAGGTTTCCATCTTGGTGCAACCGATTTGAACATTTCGGTCACACCGAGTTGCAGTAACCGCTTGCAATTCTGCATCTCGGTGCCACCGAGTTGTTCCACTCGGTCACACCGACAGGGTCGGAATATATATACCCACGGGTGAGATTTTGGAAATTTCTTCAAAACCCCTCAGCCCGCATGTGTCCTGCTCTGCCTCCTCGGGTCTCAGGATCGCCTCCTCGCTGCCAGTGACCTCCCGCCGCTGGTTTCTGTCGCCGTCAACGGAATCTGCTCCGCCGTTGCTGCCGTAGAGAGCACCCGCCGAACTAGGGTATGTGTTCGACCCCTTGTGTTGTCTTTTACCTCCGATTCTTAGCACAAGGACAATGCCATGATCAGTGCCATGAATGAAATCAATCTATCCAGAGAAAACTTCCTTAGGTTTAGTTTGATTGGAAATTTTAGGGTTAGATCTCCACTGAACTCATCTCGGACCGACCGAATTATAGAAATCGGTCTCACTGATTTGGCTTAGGCCATTGCACATGCGCTTTTTGGTCTGACAGGAAACTGCAAATCGGTGTGACCGAGTTCAGTTCTCTGTGAAACCCTAGCAATCTCGGTGCCACCAAACTGTGACTCGGTCTGACCGAGTTCACTAGTTTAGGTTCCAAATGTTGCTTTAGTATCACCGACTGTATCAATTCGATAGCTCTGAAATCATTTCAGTAGAGAACTGAAACTAAGTTTTTGACTCATTTGTTTTGCAAAAATCTCTGCACTTTGTGATGCTTGTCTGCTCTACCTCATCTATACCTATTCACAGGGTTTGTTGTCAGTTTGCCTGCCAAGATGTCTGACCAGAGTGATAGCCAGAATAAGTCTGAAGAGCAAGTGCAAATGAGTGAGGGCACTAGTACCTCAAGCAGCTATGATGAGGGCAGCAGGAGCACACCAAGTAACTTGCCCAAGGCAGCCACTAGAACAAGGAAGAAGAGAACCTCAGACTCTGAGGATGAGGATTATGTTGCTGTTGAGGATGAGGCCACCTCAAAGAAGAAAGTGCTGAAGAAGGAGTATGGCACTGCTGCTACCATAAAGCCTGGTATGAATAAGAAGGCACAAGCAAGGAGAGTCCCAACATCCAAGCCAAGGAAAGTTGCCACAGGAGAAACCATGAAATTCACACTAGAATCAGATGATGGTGAGTCAGTTGGAGATGGATAGAAGAAGAAGAGGGCAGAAACACAACAACAAAAGTTCTTGGCAAGTCAACTATGGTGAGAGATTCTGAAGAGGAAAAGGAAGAGGATGTTGCACCAGCACCCAAGACTCAAAAGCTTATGGGAGATGCAATCAAGTCGGGGGCTAACTCTAAGCCCAAACCTGCTCCCAAAGCTGCTGCTCAAACCACCAAGTCTACACCCAAGAGAAGCACCAGAAACATCCTAGCTGAAGAGAAGAACAAGGCCCCAGTGCCTGAAGTTGAAGAAGAAGATGCTGAAGCCCAAGTGTTGAGAAAGCTCAAACCAAAGATCCCAGACCACAATGACACTCATCCAGTGGCAGAGGACATGAACATCAGGAAGGATGCAGGTCTGAGACTTTGGAGGAAGAATGACCCTTATGTTATGAGAAGGAGAACTGCAGTGGTCTACATGTTCCACATCAAAGAACAACAAGACTTCTATGAGACCATTCTGCTTGACAAGAAGCTAATTATCTATGATATGAGATGGGTTGATTGGACATACATCAAAGAGAATGAAGATCACTTCCCAGGTGTATATGATAGTTTCAAGGCTTGTGGAGTTGACAAGTTTGTTGGACAGAAGCTCACCAAGTGGAATGATGAGCTAGTCATGCAATTCTACTCCACTGCTCATTTCTATCCAGATGGAAGGATAGTGTGGATGTCTAAAGGTACAAGGTACCAGTCAACTGTTGATGAATGGGCCAAGTTGATAAATGCTCCAGAAGACCATGAGGATGATTTGGATGTGTATGCCAAGAAGAAGAAAGACCACAACTCCATGGCAAGTATGTACAAGGAAATTCCTGATGAAGCCCTGTAAACTAATAAGTTGGGCTCTGTGAAATACTTGTTGTTTGGTCTGCCTACTATTAGCACCATCTTGAGGCATACTCTATTGCCCAAATATGGAGATCATAAGATGATAAGAGGACATTCAATCAACTTGCTGCACATATTTTATGTCCCTCAAAAATTTAAGGTCATGAGTCTGATTGTAGAGACAATCAAGAGGACAACTGCTAGAAAAGGTCTTGTGGGTATGCTCCACAAATTTAGGTGCTCATCAACTCAAAGATGGGAACATGCACTTACTTGTTGGACAAGGAGCACTTACCTCTCAATCCAGATTTTGAAGACAACATAGTTGTCATGGATGAGAATGATCCTTCATCAGTGCAAGCACATGAGAAGAGAGCAAAGGCAAGGGCAGAAAAAGCTGCAAAGATGCCAAGTGCTGAAGAGGCATCTCAAGTGTTCTTGAAGAGCAAACAATATCAACTTGGATTTCTAATCCAATCTACCTTGAGGATTGAGAAGGGCTTGGCCACCCTGACTCAGAACCACGAGAGCTTGGAAAGGATCATTGAACAAAAATTCTATGATCTTGATATGAAAGTCACTGAGATACAGACAGTAGTTGAGCAGCTCCAGGAGGAAGCAGAGGAGAAGAAAGGAAAGGCAACTACAAAAGCTTTTCAGTATGTGCCAAGAGGTCAGAGGTCAGCTGCAGTGCCAGTACCTGATACCAGAGCTACTACATCAACACCAGCAGCTACAGCTTTAGTGCCACCTCCAACCGCCACTCCAACAACTCCAGCTACATCGACAGAAGCCTTTGTCCTTGGAGTCATCTCCACACCACCTCACGGAGACCAAGCCCAAGATATGCATAGCACTATGCACATTTGAACTTTTCGGTAGCTTGTTGCCAAAGAGGGAGAAACATGCATAGATCATACGCTTCGGGAGAGAGTGTTGCTTTTTGTCTCTCTTGCACTTTGTTTGGTTGAACTTTATTGCGTGCTTGTTTGATACCTGATGTCCTTGTGTGAGATACTTGAATGATCATGTGTTTGATCATATGCTACTTTAATGTGTGTTTGGATGATATTATCTCTTATATCCATATATGATCATTCGCTTTGCTTGGTGATGAGTGCATGCTTTTAATTGCTATCGTTTTTGAGCGCTCCACCAAGACGTATGTGACATGGAAGAATAACCAACAATACTAATCGTTTGTGCATTTGCATTCAAAAGCAAATCTTAAATAATGCACAAATTTAGGGGGAGCTCTTGCTTATCATATACTTCTCAAAGCGACGATGTATTTCAATCTTATTATTATTTGTCGAAGCTTGATCTATATGTTGTCATCAATTACCAAAAAGGGGGAGATTGAAAGTGCAACTATCCCTAGGTGGTTTTGGTAATGATTAACAACATATAGCTCATTGAACTAATGCTACTTCAAGATGAATATTTCAGGAAAGTTCGGTGATTGGCATGGCATGGATTAGGAATGTGGACCCCTCAAAATTTTAAGGACAAAGGATTGGCTAAATCTCTAAAGCTCAAGACACTACATTTTACTTTTAGTGATCCAAGATCATATTGAGTCCATAGGAAAAGCGAATACTATTAAAAGGGGATGAGGTGTTGCTTAATGGTTTGCTTGCTCAAAATGCTTAGTGATATGCTCCAAAAACCCTCAACCACTTTCTCATATCCACATATGTCCCAAACCAAAAGGTCAAACTCGGCCCCACTGATTTGATCTATCCGGCGCCACCGAGTTCATTTGACATAGCCACTGCCAGAAACCCTAGTCACTTCGGTCTCACCGATACGGATCTCGGTCTCACCGAGATGGGATTGCAAACTCTCTGTTTCCCTTCATAACATTTCGGTCCAACCAAGATGAGCAGTCGGTCCCACCAAGTTCGCAATGCAAACTCCCTGTTTCCCTTTCGTAACGTTTCGGTCTCACCGAGATGAGCGAATTGGTCCCACCGAGTTTGCCTGACCAACTCTCTGGTTAGCTTATTACTAAAGTTAGTCCCACCGAGTTTGTGTAATCGGCCTCACCGAGATTTTGTCATGCCCTAACCCTAAAGAAATCGCTCCCACCGAGTTGACATGTTAGTCCCACCGAAATGCCTAACGTTCACATTATGAACTAAATTGGTCCGACCGAGTTTTCTGATTCGGTCCCACCGAGTTTGGTAAATTGTGTGTAACGGTTAGATTTTGTGTGGAGGTTATATATACCCCTCCACCCTCTCCTCATTCGCGTGGAAAGCCATCAGAACATGCGTACACTTCCAGCATTCATTTTCTGAGAGAGAACCACCTACTCATGTGTTGAGGCCAAGATATTTCAATCCTACCATATGAATCTTGATCTCTAGCCTTCCCCAAGTTGCTTTCCACTAAAATCTTCTTTCCACCAAATCCAATTATGTGAGAGAGAGTTGAGTGTTGGGGAGACTATCATTTGAAGCACAAGAGCAAGGAGTTCATCATCAACACACCATCTATTACCTTTTGGAGAGTGGTGTCTCCTAGATTGGTTAGGTATCACTTGGGAGCCTCCGTCAAGATTGTGGAGTTCAACCAAGGAGTTTGTAAGGGCAAGGAGATCACCTACTTCATGAAGATATACCCTAGTGAGCCAAGTCCTTCGTGGGCAATGGCCATGGTGGGATAGACAAGGTTGCTTCTTCGTGGACCCTTCGTGGGTGGAGCCCTCCGTGGACTCGCGCAGCCGTTAGCCTTCGTGGGTTGAAGTCTCCATCAATGTGGATGTATGATAGCACCACCTATCGGAACCACGCCAAAAATCTTTGTGTCAACATTGCGTTTTCTCCCTCCAAACTCCCCCCTTTTACCTTCATATGCAATGATTTACATTCAGCTGCTATACTCTTAGAATTGTATGTGTAGGTTGATTGCTTGACTTGTGCAAAGTTGCTAAAATCTGCCAAGACTTAAAATTGGGAAAAGGCTAGATTTTTATTTGGTCAAGGAGTCTAATCACCCCCTAGACATATTTTCGATCATATAGTCCTCCATCACCGAGGAGGGGCACCTTGCCCGTGTGCTCCTGCAGATGGCAAGCGATGACAACTAGTGGAACGAGACTATGATCTGGGATAGCTCCGCGGAGCAGTGGACCCTGGCGCGGATGGTCTATCCCTTCTTCCTCCATACAATCTTCGCGGGGCTCATCCACCCGTCTCAGAGTTCTTCGTCACCGTCCTCAAGCACTACCAGATCCAGGCCCACCATCTTCAACCCAACTACATCCTACTCTTGTCCATCTTCGTCTTTTACTGCAAGGCCTTCATGGGTGTGAGGCCTTCTGTAACACCCCGATAATCAAGCTACAGTAACCTCACCCTAATGTGCCATGTCATCATGTTTTATTAAGCCAATTTGCCAGTTGATGAAAATCTTAAGTCAAATTCAAATTTCAAATACTAGTTAAATTCTTATTTCTTCAAACTGTCAAATAAAAATGTTCGAGGATTTACAACTATTCACTAAGTATTTAACATGTAGGAACCAACATTAAATGGATTTCTAAATCGCCCCTAGGAATAATTAATGTGGACAAGCAACACTTATTATGACCATTTAAATATAAACCTATTTTCAGACATTTTCCAAATGACCTCAACCTTTTTAGACAGCACTAAAATATCGGCAGGTAATTTTGTGGGAAGTTTCAACTTGAACTAAAATCATTTATTATCTAAGCTAAATACAAAACGATACCTAAGAAGAACAGTAAACAAAAATGAAAAATACATAAAAAAACTAAACTACTGGGCACTTGGCCCATCTGGCATAATGGGCAGCCCAGCTAGCCCAACTCCACCTTTCTCCTACCTCTGTTCACAGAGGCGCCATGGACGCAGTGGGCACGTCCATGGCCGGGGATTGCCACGCGGCGGCCATCCCGCAATGCCTCACCGTCTACAAGGCCACCCCGACCCCCTGGTCCAACCCTATCCCCTCTTCCTCCTCTACATCGCTCGCTCTACTCCTCTCTCTCTCGGCCGAATTGCCGCCGGAATGACCGAGCTCGCCCACGCGACCACCGACCTCCGCTCGCCGTTCCAAGATGCCCGGAGGCTTCCTCATACTCATCCTCGTCCAGCTCGCGCACTCGTTCGACTGAAGCTGCCCCAAATTGTCGCCATCCTCGATCCCCTTCCTGTTTTCCACCGCGGCCTCGTCAACAAATCGGTCGATTCCGGCCTTCCCCGACGCGTCCAGGCACGCCCCTAGCTCCCCGGTGAGCTCACGCACCTCTGCCATCTCATGTTTTTCTCGCGTGCGTCCTCTACTAGGATTCCCCGCCTCGCTACCGTAGCTCGTTGTAGCCGTTGCACTTGCTACCGCCACGCTCGTCACAGGCCGCCGACGCAGCTGAAGCTCCGACCACGCCCGTTAGGGCCGCTGCTTGTCCGTTTCGCGCCCTCACGCCCGCGTCGCCGCTCGCTCGCTGCTCCCTGCGCGAGCCCGCTCCCGCTCGCTGCTGTTCTGCTGCATCTGCTGTGCCCTACCCCGCGTGCCCCGCGCTTGACTTCGGCTGCTTGCTCTGCTGCCC
This sequence comes from Triticum dicoccoides, assembly GCF_002162155.2. Lineage (NCBI taxonomy): Eukaryota > Viridiplantae > Streptophyta > Magnoliopsida > Poales > Poaceae > Triticum > Triticum dicoccoides. The sequence continues at coordinate 227,078,154 of NC_041389.1, read as the reverse complement.
CCTGCGGCGCTGCTGCTCCATTCGTTGCGCTGCTGCCGCTGCTAGCCGTGTCGCCGACCGCACCCTGCTTCGCTTTAGCTTGCACCTGGCCGCGCATGCGCCCGCGCCCGCCGCGTACCTCTGGCCGCGAACGGCTGCGCCCGGTCGTGCCTCCGCTCGCCCCTACTGCTCTGCCGCTGCGCCGCTGCTCTGCTTTGTGGCTCCGCTGCTGCTCTACCACTGTTGCTACTAGCTAATGCTGCTGCCGCTGCTGCCACGTGCTCTAACTACTGCTGTCTGGGGCCGCGTAATGGGTGCGCCCAGCCTGCGCGTGTGTGCACGCCTACGTTCCTGCTAACGGCGTCGCTGGTTTCAGCCGCCGGCACCCTTGTGTGCTCGTGCGTGCTGCGGCTGCAGCTACTGCCTCTGTCCAGGAGGCCGGCCCCCATTAGATTAGTACTAATCCCTCTAGTACTAATCCCCCTCTACTACTAATTCCCTATTGTACTAACGCACCCCACTTTGGGTCTATTACATATGGCCCCACTAGGTAAATTGATTAACTAATGTAATTTTATCACATATTACACTTACAGGTGGGTCCACTAACCCTCTTGACTGGTCAATCATTGACCTGGTCAATAGTCAACCAAACCCCCCTGACCCCACTGTCATAGACTAGCCTAGGCAACCCCTGGGTACACTTAGAATTTTTGCATAAATTTCGAATTAATAATAAATCCAGGAATTTCAAAAATGAACTAAAACTTTGAAAATTAATATAAAATAATCCATAACTCGGATGAAAATACTTTGTACATGAAAGTTGCTCAGAACGATGAGACGAATCAGGATACACAGTCTGTTCATCCGCCACTCATCCCTAGCATAGCGAACATGCAACAATCCACTTTTGGTTCATCTGTCCAAAAACATGAAACATCGGGAAAAGTTTCTTGGATGTTTCCCCCCTTCGCCGGTACCACCTACTGCCTCGTTAGGGCACACCTAGCACCGCTCATTGTCATGTCATGCATTGTCATGCTTATGTTTGCATTGTATTTATTGTTTCTTCCCCCTCTTCTCTCCGGTAGACTACGAGACCGACGTTGCTGCTGCCCCGTTCGACTATGGAGTTGACGACCCCTCCTTCTTGCCAGAGCAACCAGGCAAGC
>NC_041389.1:227060633-227076589 GCF_002162155.2 Triticum dicoccoides | reverse complement strand
CCTGTTGGAAATATGCCCTAGAGGCAATAATAAATTAGTTATTATTATATTTCCTTGTTCATGATAATCGTTTATTATCCATGCTATAATTGTATTGATAGGAAACTCAGATACATGTGTGGGTACATAGACAACACCATGTCCCTAGTAAGCCTCTAGTTGACTAGCTCGTTGATCAATAGATGGTTACGGTTTCCTGACCATGGACATTGGATGTCATTGATAACGGCATCATTAGGAGAATGATGTGATGGACAAGACCCAATCCTAAGCCTAGCATAGAGATCGTGTAGTTCGTATGCTAAAGCTTTTCTAATGTCAAGTATCTTTTCCTTAGACCATGAGATTGTGCAACTCCCGGATACCGTAGGAATGCTTTGGGTGTACCAAACGTCACAACGTAACTGGGTGGCTATAAAGGTGCACTACAGGTATCTCCGAAAGTGTTTGTTGGGTTGGCACAAATCGAGACTGGGATTTGTCACTCTGTGTAAACGGAGAGGTATCTCTGGGCCCACTCGGTAGGACATCATCATAATGTGCACAATGTGACCAAGGGGTTGATCACGGGATGATGTGTTACGGAACGAGTAAAGAGACTTGCCGGTAACGAGATTGAACAAGGTATCGGTATACCGACGATCGAATCTCGGGCAAGTACAATACCGCTAGACAAAGGGAATTGTATACGGGATCGATTGAGTCCTTGACATCGTGGTTCATCCGATGAGATCATCGTGGAACATGTGGGAGCCAACATGGGTATCTAGATCCCGCTATTGGTTATTGACCGGAGAACGTCTCGGTCATGTCTTCATGGTTCCCGAACCCGTAGGGTCTACACACTTAAGGTTCGATGATGCTAGGGTTGTATGAATATGAGTATGCAGCAAACCGAATGTTGTTCGGAGTCCCGGATGAGATCCCGGACGTCACGAGGAGTTCCGGAATGGTCCAGAGGTAAAGATTTATATATGGGAAGTCTTATTTTGGTCGCCGGAAAAGTTTCGCACGTTATCGGTATTGTACCGGGAGTGCCGAAAGGGGTCCGGGGGTCCACCTGCCCCGGGGGGCCACATGGGCTGTAGGGGGTGCGCCTTGGCCTATATGGGCCAAGGGCACCAGCCCCAAGAGGCCCATGCACCAAGATATAAGAAAAAGGGGAGAGTCCTCAAAGGGGAAGGCACCTCCGAGGTGCCTTGGGGAGGATGGACTCCTCCCCCCCTTGGCCGCACCGCTTCCTTGGAGGAAGGGGCAAGGCTGCGCCTCCCCCCTCTCCCTTGCCCCTATATAAAGGGAGGGGAGGGAGTGGTGGCCGCACCTGAAGCCCTTGGCGCCTCCCCTCTCTGCTACACCTCCTCCTCCTCCCGTAGTTGCTTAGCGAAGCCCTGCCGGAGTTCTGCTGCATCCACCACCATGCCGTCGTGCTGCTGGATCTTCATCAACCTCTCCTTCCCCCTTGCTGGATCAAGAAGGAGGAGACGTCATCCACTCCGTACGTGTGTTGAACGCGGAGGTGCTGTCCGTTCGGCACTAGGTCATCGGTGATCTGAATCACGGCGAGTACGACTCCATCAACCCCATTCCATTGAACGCTTCCGCTTAGCGATCTACAAGGGTATGTAGATGCACTCTTCTTCCCCTCGTTGCTGGTTTCTCCATAGATAGATCTTGGTGACACGTAGGAAAATTTTGAATTTCTGCTACGTTCCCCAACAGTGGCATCATGAGCTAGGTCTATTGCGTAGATTCTTTGCACGAGTAGAACACAAAGTAGTTGTGGGCGTTGATGTTGTTCAATATGGTTACCGTTACTAGTCCAATCTTGTTTCGATGGTATTGTGGGATGAAGCGGCCCGGACCGACCTTACACGTACTCTTACGTGAGACAGGTTCCACCGACTGACATGCACTTGATGCATAAGGTGGCTAGCGGGTGCCAGTCTCTCCCACTTTAGTCGGAACGGATTCAATTAAAAGGGTCCTTATGAAGGGTAAATAGCAATTGACATATCACGTTGTGGTTTTGCGTAGGTAAGAAACGTTCTTGCTATAAACCCAGAGTAGCCATGTAAAACATGCAAACAACAATTAGAGGACGTCTAACTTGTTTTTGCAGGGTATGCTATGTGATGTGATATGGCCAAGAAGAATGTGATGAATGATATGTGATGTATGAGATTGATCATGTTCTTGTAATAGGAATCACGACTTGCATGTCGATGAGTATGACAACCGGCAGGAGCCATAGGAGTTGTCTTAATTTATTGTATGACCTGCGTGTCATTGAACAACGCCATGTAATTACTTTACTTTATTGCTAACCGGTAGCCATAGTAGTAGAAGTAATAGTTGGCGAGACAACTTCATGAAGACACGATGATGGAGATCATGATGATGGAGATTATGGTGTCATGCCGGTGACGATGATGATCATGGAGCCCCGAAGATGGAGATCAAAAGGAGCAAAATGATATTGGCCATATCATGTCACTATTATTGATTGCATGTGATGTTTATCATGTTCATGCATCTTATTTACTTAGAACGACGGTAGTAAATAAGATGATCCCTTACAACAATTTCAAGAAGTGTTCTCCCCTAACTGTGCACCGTTGCTAAAGTTCGTCGCTTCTAAGCACCACGTGATGATCGGGTGTGATGGATTCTTACGTTCACATACAACGGGTGTAAGACAGATTTACACACGCGAAACACTTAGGGTTAACTTGACGAGCCTAGCATGTACAGACATGGCCTCGGAACACAGAGACCGAAAGGTCGAGCATGAGTCATATAGTAGATACGATCAACATGAAGATGTTCACCGATGATGACTAGTCCGTCTCACGTGATGATTGGACACGGCCTAGTTGACTCGGATCATGTAATCACTTAGATGACTAGAGGGATGTCTATCTGAGTGGGAGTTCATAAGATGAACTTAATTATCCTGAACATAGTCAAATGATCTTTGCAAATTATGTCGTAAGCTCGCGCTTTAGTTCCACTGTTTAGATATGTTCCTAGAGAAAATATAGTTGAAAGTTGACAGTAGCGATTATGCGGACAGTAGAAAGCTTATGTCCTTAATGCACCGCTCAGTGTGCTGAACCCCAAACGTCGTTTCTGGATGTTGCGAACATCGGACATACATGTTTTGATAACTACGTGATAGTTCAAATAAACGGTTTAGAGTTGAGGCACCAAAGACGTTTTCGAAATGTCACGGAACATATGAGATGTTTCGAGGGCTGAAATTGGGATTTCAGGCTCGTGCCCACGTCAAGAGGTATAAGACCTCCGACGATTTTCTTAGCCTGCAAACTAAGGGAGAAAAGCTCAATCGTTGAGCTTGTGCTCAGATTGTCTGAGTGCAACAATCACTTGAATCGAGTGGGAGTTGATCTTCCAGATGAGATAGTGATGTTTCTCCAAAGTCATTGCCACCAAGCTGCAAGAGCTTCGTGATGAACTATAACATATCAGGGATAGATATGATGATCCTTGAGGTATTCGCGATGTTTGACACCGCGAAAGTAGAAATCAAGAAGGAGCATCAATTGTTGATGGTTGGTGAAACCACTAGTTTCAAGAAGGGCAAGGGCAAGAAGGGATGCTTCATGAAATGGCAAATCAACTGCTGCTCTAGTGAAGAAACCCAAGGTTGAACCCAAACCCGAGACTAAGTGCTTTTGTAATAAGGGGAACAACCACTAGAGAAGAATTACCCTAGATACTTGGTAGATGAGAAGGATGGCAAAGTCAATAGAAGTATATTGGATATACATTATGTTAATGTGTACTTTACTAGTACTCCTAGTAGCACCAGGGTATTAAGATACCGGTTCAGTTGCTAAGTGTTAGTAACTCGAAATAAAAGAGCTACGGAATAAACGGAGACTAGCTAAAGGTGAGCTGACGATATGTGTTGGAAGTGTTTCCAAGTTTGATGTGATCAGACATCGCACGCTCCCTCTACCATCAAGATTAGTATTAAACCTAAAAAATTGTCTTTTGGTGTTTGCGTTGAGCATAGACATGATTGGATTATGTCTATCGCAATACGGTTATTCATTTAAGGAGAATAATGGTTACTCTATTTATTTGAATAATACCTTTAGTGGTCTTGCACCTAAAGGAATGGTTTATTGAATCTCGATCGTAGTGATACACATTTTCATGCCAAAAGATATAAGATAGTAATGATAGTACCACTTACTTGTGGCACTGCCATGTAAGTCATATTGGTATAAAACGCATGAAGAAGCTCCATGTTGATGGATCTTTGGACTCACTCGTTTTTGAAAAGTTTGAGACATGCGAACCATGTCTATTGGTGTATACGCATGAAGAAACTCCATGTAGATGGATCGTTTGGACTCACTTGAGATATGCAAATCATACCACATGGGCAAGATGACTGAAAAGCCTCGTTTTCAGTGAGATGGAACAAGATAGCAACTTGTTGGAAGCAACACATTTTGATGTGTGCAGTCCAATGAGTGCTGAGGCATGCAGTGAATATCGTTATGTTCTTACTTCACAGATGATTCGAGTAGATGTTGAGTATATTTACTTGATGAAACACAAGTCTAAATTATTGAATGGTTCAAGTAATTTCAGAGTGAAGTTGAAGATCATTGTGACAAGAGGATAAAATGTCTATGATATGATCATAGAGATGAGTATCTGAGTTACAAGCTTTGGCACGCAATTAAGACATTGTGGAAATTATTTCACAATTAATACCGCCTGAAACACCATAGTGTGATGGTGTGTCCGAACATCATAGTTGCACCCTATTGGATATGGTGCGTACCATGATGTCTCTTATCGAATTACCACTATCGTTCATGGGTTAGGCATTAGAGACAACCACATTCACTTTAAATAGGGCACCACGTAATTCCGTTGAGATGACACCGTATGAACTGTGGTTTGGAGAAACCTAAGTTGTCATTTCTTAAAGGTTTGGGGCTGCGACGTTTATGTGAAAAAGTTTCAGGTTGATAAGCTCGAACCCAAAGCGGATAAAATGCATCTTCATAGGACACCCAAAACAGTTGGGTATACCTCCTAATTCAGATCCGAAAGCAATAGGGATTGTTTCTTGAATCGGGTCCTTTCTCGAGGAAAGGTTTGTCTTGGAAAGTTGAGTGGGAGGATGGTGGAGACTTGATGAGGTTATTGAACCGTCACTTCAACTAGTGTGTAGCAGGGCACAGGAAGTTGTTCCTGTGGCACCTACACCAATTGAAGTAGAAGCTTATCATAGTGATCATGAAGTTTTGGATCAAGTCACTACCGTACCTCGTAGGGTGACAAGGATGCGTACCACTTCAGAGTGGTACAGTAATCCTGTCTTGAAGGTCATGTTGCTAGACAAACAATGAACCTACGAGCTATGGAGAAGCGATGGTGGGCCCAAATTCCGACAAATGGTTAGAAGCCATGAAATCCGAGATAGGATCCATGTATCAGAACAAAGCATGGACTTTGGTGGACTTGCCCAATGGTCGGCAAGCCATTGAGATAAATGGATCTTTAAGAAGAAGACGGACGTGGATGGTAATGTCACCATCTATGAAGCTCGACTTGTGGCGAAGAGTTTTTCACAAGTTCAAGGAGTTGACTACGATGAGATTTTCTCATCCGTAGCGATGCTTAAAGTCCGTCGGAATCATGTTAGCACAAGCTGCATCTATGAAATCTGGCAGATGGATGTCAAAACGAGTTTCCTTACCAGTCGTAAGGAAAGGTTGTATGCGATACAATCAGAAAGGTTTTGTCGATCCTAAGGATGCTAAAAGGTATGCTAGCTCCAGCGATCCTTCTAGGGACTGGAGTAAGCATCTCGGAGTTGGAATGTACGCTTTGATGAGATGATCAAAGATTTTGGGTTTGTACAAAGTTTATGAGAAACTTGTATTTCCAAAGAAGTGAGTGGGAGCACTATAGAATTTCTGATGAGTATATGTTGTTCACATATTGATGATCAAAAATGATGTAGAATTTCTAGAAAGCATATAAGGTTATTTGAAAGGTGTTTTTCAATAGAAAACCTAGATTAAGCTACTTGAACATTGAGCGTCAAGATCTATGAGGATAGATAAAAAAAGCTTAATGGTACTTTCAAATGAGCATGTACCTTGACATGATCTTGAAGGTGTTCAAGATGGATCAGTCAAAGAAGGAGTTCTTGCCTGAGATGTAAGGTACGAAGTTAAGACTTAAAGCTCGACCACGGCAGAAAAGAGAGAAAGGACGAAGGTCGTCCCCTATGCTTTGGACGTAGGCTCTACAGTATGCCATGCTAAGTACCGCACCTGATGTGTGCCTTGCCGCTTGTCTGGCAAGAAGGTACAAAGGTGATCAAGGAGTGGATCACTAGATAGCGGTCAAAGTTATCCTTAGAGGAATAAGGATATGTTTCTCGATTATGGAGGTGATAAAGAGTTCGACATAAAGGGTTACGTCGATGCAAGCTTTAACACCTATCCGAGTGACTCTGAGTAGCAAACCGGATACGTATAGTGGAACAACCATTTGGAATAGCTCCAAGTGGAGGGTGGAAGTAGCATTTACAATATGACATAGAGAATTGCGAAGTACATACGGATCTGAATGTTGCAGACCCGTTGACTAAAACCTCTCTCACAAGCAAAACATGATCAAACCCCAGAACTCATTGAGTCTTAATCACATGATCATGTGAACTAGTTTAATGACACTAGTAAACTCTTTGGATGTTGGTCACATGGCGATGTGACCTGTCAGTGTTAATCACATGGCGATGTGAACTAGATTATTGACTTTAGTGCAAGTGGTAGACTGTTGGAAATATGCCCTAGAGGCTATAATAAATTAGTTATTATTATATTTCCTTGTTCATGATAATCATTTATTATCCATGCTATAATTGTATTGATAGGAAACTCAGATACATGTGTGGGTACATAGACAACACCATGTCCCTAGTAAGCCTCTAGTTGACTAGCTCGTTGATCAATAGATGGTTACGGTTTCCTGACCATGGACATTGGAAGTCATTGATAACGGGATCACATCATTAGGAGAATGATGTGATGGACAAGACCCAATCCTAAGCCTAGCATAGAGATCGTGTAGTTTGTATGCTAAAGCTTTTCTAATGTCAAGTATATTTTCCTTAGACCATGAGATTGTGCAACTCCTGGATACCGTAGGAATGCTTTGGGTGTACCAAACATCACAACGTAACTGGGTGGCTATAAAGGTGCACTACAGGTATCTCCGAAAGTGTCTGTTGGGTTGGCACGAATCGAGACTGGGATTTGTCACTCCGTGTAAACGGAGAGGTATCTCTGGGCCCACCGGTAGGACATCATCATAATGTGCACAATGTGACCAAGGGGTTGATCACGGGATGATGTGTTACGGAACGAGTAAAGAGACTTGCCGGTAACGAGATTGAACAAGGTATCGGTATACCGACGGTCGAATCTCGGGCAAGTACAATACCGCTAGACAAAGGGAATTGTATACGGGATCGATTGAGTCCTTGACATCGTGGTTCGTCCGATGAGATCATCGTGGAACATGTGGGAGCCAACATGGGTATCCAGATCCCGCTGTTGGTTATTGACCGGAGAACGTCTCGGTCATGTCTTCATGGTTCCCGAACCCGTAGGGTCTACACACTTAAGGTTCGATGACGCTAGGGTTGTATGAATATGAGTATGCAGCAAACCGAATGTTGTTCGGAGTCCCGGATGAGATCCCGGATGTCACGAGGAGTTCCGGAATGGTCCGGAGGTAAATATTTATATATGGGAAGTCTTATTTTGGTCGTCGGAAAAGTTTCGCACGTTATCGGTATTGTACCGGGAGTGCCGAAAGGGGTCTGGGGGTCCACCTGCCCCGGGGGGCCACATGGGCTGTAGGGGGTGCACCTTGGCCTATATGGTCCAAGGGCACCAGCCCCAAGAGGCCCATGCGCCAAGATATAAGAAAAAGGGGAGAGTCCTCAAAGGGGTAGGCACCTCCGAGGTGCCTTGGGGAGGATGGACTCCTCCCCCCCTTGGCCGCACCCATTCCTTGGAGGAAGGGGAAAGGCTGCGCCTCCCCCCTCTCCCTTGCCCCTATATAGAGGGAGGGGAGGGAGGGGTGGCCGCACCTGAAGCCCTTGGCGCCTCCCCTCTCTGCTACACCTCCTCCTCCTCCCGTAGTTGCTTAGTGAAGCCCTGCCGGAGTTTTGCTGCATCCACCACCACGCCGTCGTGCTGCTGGATCTTCATCAACCTCTCCTTCCCCCTTGCTGGATCAAGAAGGAGGAGACGTCATCCGCTCCGTACGTGTGTTGAACGCGGAGGTGCTGTCCGTTCGGCACTAGGTCATCGGTGATCTGAATCACGGCGAGTACGACTCCATCAACCCCGTTCCATTGAACGCTTCCGCTTAGCGATCTACAAGGGTATGTAGATGCACTCTCCATCCCCTCGTTGCTGGTTTCTCCATAGATAGATCTTTGTGACACGTAGGAAAATTTTGAATTTCTGCTACGTTCCCCAACACTTCCCTCTACTGCTCGCATTAGAGTAGTGTAGCATGTTACTGTTTCGATTAATCCTATTCTGTTGCATAGCCTGTCATTGTTACTACAGTTGTTGACACCTTACCTGCAATCCTAAATGCTTAGTATAGGATGCTAGTTTATCATTTGTGGCCCTACATTCTTATCCGTCTACCTTGCTATACTATCGGGCCACGATCACTCGGGAGGTGATCGCGGGTATATACTATACATACTTACATAATATACACATGGTGACTAAAGTCGGGTCGGCTTGTAGAGTACCAGCGAGTGATTCACGGATTGGGGGCTGAAAGGACATTTGTCCCGACGGCCCTCTGTGTGGATCTTTGTGGCAGAGCGACAGGGCAGGTTGAGACCATCTAGGTGAGAGGTGGGCCTGGCCCTGGTCGGTGTCCGCGGTTACTTCAAAATGACACGCTTAACGAGATCTTGGTATTTGATCTGAGTCTGGCCACTAGCTTATATGCACTAACCAACTACGCGGGAATAATTATGGGAACTCGATGTCGTGGTATCAGTCGAAGCCTTCTTGACATCAGTGACTGAGCGGCGCGCGCCGGGTTGGACCGCGTAACACAACTTCCTTTGTAATGGAGGTTGCTAGGTCTGCTCACCGGGCCAGGTATGCAACGTGCAGGTGTGCAATGGGAGATGGGCCCAAACCCCTTGCGCGCATAGGATTTAGGCTGGCGTGCTGACCTCTCTGTTGTGCCTAGGTAGGGCGACGACATGTTGATCTTTTGAGGTCGGGCATGACCCAGGAAAGTGTGTTCAGCCAGAGGGATCGAGCGTGTTGGGAAATGTGGTGCACCCCTGCAGGGGAGTTTATCTATTCGAATAGTCGTGTCCCTTGGTAAAAGGACGACCCGGAGTTGTACCTTGAACTTATGACAACTAGAACCAGACACTTAATAAAATACACCCTGATAAGTTCCAGAGACAACCCGGTGATCGCTTTCCCACAGGGCGACGAGGGGAGGATCACCGGGTAGGATTATGCTATGCGAGGATACTTGGTGAACTTCAATCTACTCTCTTCTACATGCTGTAAGATGGAGGCTGCCAGAAGCGTAGTCTTCGATAGGACTAGCTATCCCCCTCTTATTCTAGCTTTCTGCAGTTCAGTCCACGGATATTGCCTCTTTACACATATACCCATGCATATGTAGTGTAGCTCCTTGCTTGCGAGTACTTTGGATGAGTACTTGTCGGTGTCAAAACCGGCGGATCTCGGGTAGGGGGTCCCGATCTGTGCGTCAAGGCTGATGGTAACAAGAAGTAAGGGACACAGGTGTTTACCCAGGTTCGGGCCCTCTCGATGGAGGTAAAACCCTACTTCCTGCTTGATTAATATAGATGATATGGGTAGTACAAGAGTAGATCTACCACGAGATTGTAGAGGCTAAACCCTAGGAGCTAGCCTATGATGGTATGAATGTAATTGTGATCGGACTTCTAAGGACCAACCTCTCCGGTTTGTATAGACACCGGAGAGGGCTAGGGTTTACATGGAGTCGGTTACAAGGAAGGAGATATAATATCCGGATCGCTAAGCTTGCCTTCCACGCCAAGGAAAGTCCCATCCGGACACGGGCCGAAGTCTTGAGTCTTGTATCTTCATGCTTCAATAGTCCGGACATTGTACACAGTCCGGCTGTCCGGATACCCCCTAATCCAGGACTCCCTCAGTAGCCCCTGAACCAGGCTTCAATGACGATGAGTCCGGCACGCAGTATTGTCTTCGACATTGCAAGGAGGGTTCCTCCTCCGAATACTCCAAAGTAATCATCGAACACTCAAATCGTGTCCGGATCTGAAAAAAAGATCTTTGCATACCACCGTAGAGAGAATGATATTTCACAAATGCAATCTACTGACAACTTTTCCTGATGACGTGACACGTTATTATGATCGGATCCATTTTTTGAGCCGTTTCCACACAACCCGCTACAACGCATATCACGAGGCGGTTTCTGTGACACGTCTTGTCAAAGCAGAGATCGTGTCCCCTTATTACGGGATTCTTATCAATACGGGCATGAGTAATCTAACCGTGCCATTAACCGTGGCGCTTGGGAAACAAGCGATTCCCAACGGGCAAGTTGGGAGGCGCACCGCTTCTGGCGCCTCTATAAAGGGATAAGATTCCCCCATTTTCACCCACGCCTTCTTCCTCCTTTGCCCACTCTTGCCCCCTCGAGCTCCAGCGCCCAACCCAAGTCTTCCCCGCACAGCTAAACATGTCCAAAGCAGGAGGCAAGTGGGTGGCTTCCACCGTCAAGGAGGAACACATCACCAATCTTCGGGCGGCCGGATACTTGGCCGCGGACATAGCGCACCGTCTACCAGACGCCGGGCAGGTCATTCCGACCCCAGGACCGCACAACAGGGTCGTATTCGTTGCCCACTTCGTCCGTGGACTGGGATTTCCACTCCATCCCTTCGTCTGCGGGCTTATGTTCTACTATGGGCTAGATTTCCACGATCTAGCCCCGAATTTTGTCCTCAACATCTCGGCGTTCATCGTCGTGTGCGAGGCCTTCCTCCGCATCCGGCCCCACTTCAGCCTATGGCTGCAACCTTTCTGCGTGAAGCCGAAGGTGGTAAGAGGCCAACAGGCGGAGTGCGGAGGGGCCATGGTGGGCCGATGCCCAACGTCACATGGCTCGACGGCTCCTTTGCGGAGACCATAAAAGGATGGCAATCGGGGTGGTTCTACATCACCAAGCCGTGCGGCGCCAACTGGGCGGCGGCCCCCGAGTTCTGATCCGGAGCCCCCATGCGGCTCACCTCCTGGGAGAGGAAGGGCCTGTCCTGGGGCGATTTCACGGAGCTGGCCGGACTCCAAACATGCGTCAAAAGCATGAAGGACAAGAACATCAAGCTTGTCAATGTGATCCAGGTCATGCTTGTTCGCTGAATCCTACCCTGGCAGAGGCGGGCAGTCAATTTGTGGGAGTTTGTCCCCACCGAGCACCGGACGCTCCAGAGGCTCTATGCCATGACGCACAAAGGCGCATGGAAGGAGTTGTTCAAGGCCTCCGAAGTGCCTCCTCCGATATCCGAGGACTACGGGCTTCACGCCGTGCGGGCTCCTAGGCCGGTGAGTCCTTAGACTAACACCGGACCCAGTTCTTCCCGATATATTCACGGGAGTGCCTTAAGTAATTGTGCATGTTTATTTCAGGATTACGTGGAGATAGCGGAGCGGGTTCACTGCCCGGCTCCGCTGCCAGAAGACCCAGCCGATGTTCTCCTGACGGAGATGCTGGTCCCGGCGCCGTACAAGGTGCCGAAGAAGAAGGCCGTGAAGAAGGCCCCGGGGATCCGAAAGGGTCTCCGGCGTGAGGTTGTGCCGGAACCCTCATCCGAAGAGGACGAGGCGGACTCCTCCCACGAAGGGAAGGAGGAAGAAGAAGAAGACGCCCCATCAAGGAAGGATGAGGGGGTCCGGGGAGACAGATTCGCGGGCCGGAAAAGGTCCTCGGCGTAGGGCCGTCATTCCCCTGTTGTCCGACGACGACGAGTCGGATTCCTCCCGCGGAGGCGGGGGGAATCAGGAAGAGATCCTACCTTCCCCCACCGAGGGGGATAAGAAGAGGAAAGCCGCCCCAAGAGGGGAGGCTAGGGCGTCCAAGAAGGGGAAAGGGCCCCTTCTAGACTACTCCGCCACGGCCGCTCTCAGCGAGGAGGGGTGGCTGCCCAGGGGAAAGCCCCTAGCGCGATCGTAAGTGTTTGCACTCTACCATGACTTCACTTCATAGTTTTTGTATTTATAATGCCGAACATATGTGCAGTCCGGCCAGGGGTCACCCCGAGGTATCCTCCTCTGGGTCCCTGAGCAATTCGGAGATGAATTCGCTTCCGACGGCCACCACTCCTCAACCCGCGGACGACATGGAGGTGTTGTCCCAAAGGCTCCCAGAGCAGGGGGAGGTGACCCTGTAAACGCCCCGAGGCGGGGTCCAAATCGTCGGACACGCGGGGTTCAAGATCCCCGTGGATCATGTCGACAAGAGCCACAGCCAGCCGGGCTCTCAGCCGAACACAATTCTGGAACCTTGGATGGTTCCGGACTCAGGCAGGTGACCCCTCGCTAAGGAGGGCGAGCCATCTGTGTCGCGGACTTCCGTTGCGCATGAGGTGCCGGACGGTCTACTGGAAGCGCTTTGCGGCGCTTCCCTGTACGAAGGGCACCGTACTCTTGTGAGTACGGTGATTCGGAAGGTTTCGTCCGCCAAGAGCGGACTAACCGAAGCTTGCACCAGCCTCCTAACAGGCTTTGAGGGAAGTAATAAATATGTGCAAAATTACCACCCGATAGGTAGTAGCCCCTGATACTCTGTTTGGCATTCGGAAAGAAAAGCTGAGCAGAGGGTCAATTAAAATCCGCAGGAGTCTAATCATAAGTATTGTTTTGAATAAGCAGGCTGTGCTGCTTGTTGCTGCTGCCCGTACCGCCGAGGTTGCTGATCTGAAATGGGACCTGGAGCAGGCGCAGGGAGAGCTTGACCTCACGAGGAGGCAGCTTGAAGAGAACAAGGGTAAGTAATTCCCGTTCTTATATATTTAAGGATAGGCAGAATTGGTGGGTCTAACAACTAAGTGTTGTGGCCGTGTAACAGGGGCCCTCGCCAGAGTGGCGGCCCTGAAGAAGGCGCTGTCCGAGGCCGAAGACAAGGCGGCCTCGGAGTGTAAGGAGCGCGAAAAGCAAAGTGCTAGGGTAGGTGAGGTCAGCAGGAGCTCTAGGACCTCGGCAAGAAATGCGAGTCTGTGGAGCGTGATCTGAAGGCAAAAGAGGCCGAGCTTGCGAAGGCCCTTATGAGCTTAAAAGACGCCAAGGCCGAAGCCGAGAAAGCACAACAGGAGATCCAGGAGGCCAAGAGGATAGCGGCGGGTAAGAAGTTCTTTATGCAAAGCAAACATGTGGAGGAGGCGTTTCTTTTACTTACTCCAATTCGGAGCTCTCCAGGGGCATTCACAGATCTGCCACGCAGCGTATCAGACGCTGCGGAGTTCTACCGTGCCCAGGAGGGGAACTCAACAGAGAAGCTGTTCTGGTCCCAGTATGCTGGGCCGAACACCCGATGCCTCTAAGTGACCAGCTGAAGTAGTTCGTCGAACTCCATAGGGCGGCCGAACTGGCTATGAAGGGATTCATAGTCCGGATGTGGCATGGTGAGCTCATGCCCAGTAGCTACTTCGGCCTGATCAAGCGGATGTTGGATGCCTGCCCGCGGCATGAGGTGATCAAGCGATCCGTGTGCATCGAGGGTGCCTACCGGGCCCTTGCCCGCGTCAAAGTGCATTGGGGCAAGATGGATGCAAAGAAGCTGGTCAAGGACGGACTGCCGGAGGGCAAGGCACATCGCCATCCCGAGCTATACTATGATGGCGTTATGAAGGGTGCTCGCCTTGTGGCTGATGAATGTACCAAGGACACCATTTTTGAATGAATTCGCTTCTGTCATGGTTGTATTTTAAGGACGAAGTTACTTGCGCTATGTAGCGCTTTTGTTATTTAAAATATTACCTTCTGTGCGGTTATTTATAAAATCCTGAAAGTAGGCCAGTCGTCGGCTTGCGCCCCCACGCGACTAGCACTGGGTTGTTCGTGGAAAACCCGGACACTCTTTATCCAAATGTTTGGTCCCTTAAGGAGGTGTCCAGCGCGGCGAACGAGGCAATCAGACTATGCGGCTTTATAACTTTCACTTGGCCATAGAAGTCTACAATTTTAAATTTTGGCGAAGCCCCTAGAATCCGGAAGGCCGAATTGGGGCGCTATATACGCCTTGATCGGACAAAGCCAATTTATCGCCTAAAGCGGAAAATCTTTAAGGATTTTAGTACCTCTCAAACAGCGACCAGCTGTCGCCACATCATGCCGGTCAGTTTTTGGCTTTCTCTACTGAGGTGCTCGTCCGGAAGAACCGGGACACAATCGCAGTAGTTCTCCCTGCGCTACCTTAGCCGATATAATGGAACGTACGACACCAAAACAAGGGAGCCGGGCTATCGCAACTGTAGACCCAAGACATGATTCGGAGCTGATGCATATAGTGCTATAAGTTCGGGGTGCCGCACTATTGAAAGTGTTCGAACTTTTAGTTGCCATATTACGGGGCGTCATAAGAAGCCCATGGCAAACTGGCCGTACCAAGGTGTATGGATGTAATACCAAATAAACATTTATAAGAGAAAAATACTCAAATAATGATAATAAGCGGACGCTATATATAATCTCCATTTGACAAAAGATACATTTAAGCGTATGTTTACAATGGATGCATTAGGCAGAGATAAAAATAGGACTATTTGACATGTCCTATCCAGGGGCAAGTCGTGTGCAGATAGATGAAGCGGGTATAATGATCGTAAATAGATTCCACCTGGCTATTTCCTTCTGCGCACAACGTCTGTTGCCTCCTTGGGTGTCTCTTCCATATGAGTCTGGCAATTCGGCTCTTCTGAGGATGCTGCACTAACGCGGTGTCCTGAAAGGTAAAAGGGAAAGAGTATGGAGGTATTTAGCGGTTCCCCGCATTATCGACGGAATCGTTGATGCGCCTCCGCCGATGCCCAAGGTATCTTGAGTGAGTAATTGTGTATGCGTGGCACGAATGCTGCTTTGGAGGGGCTTGAGCAGAGGCCGGACTGCTAATCACGATCTTGACGTTCGTGTTGATCCTGCTGCGGGGTGCTCCGGACTCGTTTGACAGTGCTCGGAGTTGTCGTCGGATTGGTTTGTCGGAGGAGGCCACATTGTACTTCTGCCGCAAGGGCTGCCGTATGCTCTTCTGTTCAAAGGGAGCGGTCCATATTTTCGTTTACAGTGATGACCCCGCGCGGTCCCGGCATCTTGAGCTTGAGATATGCATAGTGCGGCACCGCATTGAATCTTGCGAATGCGGTTCGTCCGAGCAGTGCGTGGTAGCCACTGCGGAAAGGGACGATGTCGAAGATTGGCTCTTTGCTCCTGAAGTTGTCTGGGGATCCGAAGACCACTTCCAATGTTATAGAACCCGTGCAGTGGGCCTCTACTCCAGGAATAACACCTTTAAAGGTGGTTTTGGTGGGCTTGATCCTTGAAGGATCAATGCCCATCTTGCGCACTGTGTCCTGATAGAGCAGGTTCAGGCTGCTGCCGCCGTCCATAAGGACACGCCTGAGGTGGAATCTGTTGATGATTGGGTCTAAGACCAATGCGGCGGAGCCGCCGTGACGGATGCTGGTAGGGTGATCCCTACGATCAAAGGTGATAGGACAAGCTGACCATGGGTTGAACTTGGGGGCGACTGGCTCCATCGCATAGACGTCCCGTAGTGCCCGCTTGGGAATGTGGGTGGCGTAGATCATATTGACCATTTCACCTGGG
>NC_041389.1:227045698-227060452 GCF_002162155.2 Triticum dicoccoides | reverse complement strand
CGGGGCTCATTGTCATCGTCGCTGTGAAGCCCCTTGTCCTTGTTTTCGGTGTTTATCTTGCCGGCCTATTTCAACACCCAGCAGTCTCTATTGGTGTGGTTGGCTGGTTTGCCCGGTGTGCCATGAATTTGGCACGAGCGCTCTAGTATGCGGTCCAGACTGGACGGTCCTAATTATTTCTTTTGAACGGCTTTTTCCGCTGTCCGGATTTAGGTCCGCTAAATCCGGCGTTGACTGCCGTGTCTTCCGTGCTGTCGCCGTTGTTCCATCTCTTATGTCTGTTGCGCCGTGGCTTGCCGTTAGCGTCGCGGCCGTCCGAAGTGCCAGAATGTGGCGTGGTGCCGCTACGAGCCAACCAGCTATCCTCTCCCGCGAATAAACGGGTCATTAGGGTTGTGAGAGCTGCCATAGACTTGGGTTTTTCCTGGCCGAGGTGTCGGGCGAGCCACTCGTCACGGATATTATGCTTAAAAGCCGCCAGGGCTTCGGCGTCCGGACAGTCGACTATTTGGTTCTTTTTAGTGAGGAACAGAGTCTAGAATTTCCGGGCTGACTCTCCGGGCTGTTGAGTAATGTGGCTCAGGTCATGAGCGTCTGGTGGTCGCACATATGTGCCCTGGAAGTTGTCAAGGAATGCATCTTCCAGGTTTTCCCAACTGCCAATGGAATTTGCTGGCAGGCTGTTTAACCAATGCTGGGCTGGTCCTTTGAGCTTAAGGGGGAGATACTTGATGGCGTGTAGATCATCTCCGCGGGCCATGTGAATGTGGAGAAGGAAGTCTTCCATCCATACTGCGGGGTCTGTTGTGCCATCATATGATTCGATGTTTACGGGTTTGAACCCTTCTGGGAATTCATGAACCATTACTTCGTCCGTGAAGCAGAGGGGGTGTGCGGCGCCTCTGTGCTGGGCTATGTGGCTACACAGGTCGGATTGGTCTGGGTTGCTATGTTCGGCCCAGCCGGATTTGTTAATGATGTATCCGGCGTGACGGTCGTCGTCGCGCGCTGGGGCGCGCCCCCTCGATCCATAGATCGATCTAGGCTGTCCTTCTTAATTGTCCAGAATATCTTCCAGGTCGTGCCTATTGCCCTGAGCCGTAGTGTATCGGCGTGGGGGTGTAGGCTAGTATCCCGTTTTGTCCCGACCACGGGGTGGCCGGTCAGCCGTTTGGCGTTTGAGTCCATATTCCTCGGCTACCAGGACTTCAGTCCATCTATCTGTGAGCAGGTCTTGATCAGCTTGTAGTTGCTGCTGCTTCTTCTTCAGGCTCCTTGCGGTGGCTATAAGCCTACGCTTGAAGCACTCCTGCTCCACGGGATCCTCAGGTACGCCAAACTCGTCGTCGCCGAGGCTGATCTCGTCTTCGGAGGGGGGCATGTAGATGTCCTCCTCCAGGTATGCGTCTGTCGCCTGTTCTTCTGGGATGACCTTCTCGTCTTCCTGTTCGTCCTGCTCAAAGGCGGGCTGATCAGGGTCATATTCTTCTTCGGCGCCATCCGGATTATTTTCGCCTCCGGGGCTAGTGTTGCTATGGCGGGGCTTGGAGCGGCGCCGACGACGCCCATTCTTTGATTTTCTTCCCGAGGGGTTGTCCTCCGTTGCCTCGTCGCCATTAGTTTCCTTCGGAGTGTCCACCATATATATATATCATATGAGGAGGTGGCCGTCCACCGCCCGGTGAGCGGTGGCTCCTGTGATTCTCCTACATCATCGTCCATACCGTCGATGTCTTCGGAGTCGAAGTCAAGCACGTTGGTTAGATCATCGATCGTGGCAATGAAGTGGGTGGTGGGTGGGCAACGAATTCCGTCGTTGTCTGCTTCCCACTTGAGCCAGACATAGTTCGGCCCAGAGTCTCCTGACAAGGAGAGAGACTTCAATAAGTCCAGCATGTCGCCAAAGGGCGAGTGTTGAAAAACGTCCGCCGCGGTGAACTCCATCATCGGAGCCCAACCAGGATCGGCGGGCTCGGGGGCGCGCGGACTGGTACCTGCGTCCGGATATGGATCCGGGGGTCCGGAGTCACAGGTCCCCTCAGGGGTGAAACCTGTGTTCGGCTCCGTCGCTGATGAAGGTACGGCCTGAGGGGCAGAGTCCAGCCCTCCGTCCTTAGGCGAAGCAACCTGTCCCGGATTTATATCCGAGGTTTCCACCGGGACAATATCCTGAGAGACGTCCGACAGCAGGTCTAAGCCATGCTCATCGCGAGTGTCCGGCGCTTCTGGCACTGGCCCGAATCCATCGAAGATCAAGTCTCCGCAGATATCCGCCGTGTAGTTCAGGTTTCCGAACCTTATTTGATGGCCGAGGGCATAGCTATCGATCTGCTCCAAGTGGCCAAGCGAATTGGCCCGCAGTGCGAAGCCGCCGAACACGAAGATCTGTCCAGGGAGGAAAGTCTCACCCTGGGCAGCGTCGTTAATGATGATTGAAGGAGCCATCGAGCCTGACGGCGACGTCACAGAGGAACTCTCGATGAAAGCACCAATGTCGGTGTCAAAACCGGCGGATCTCGGGTAGGGGGTCCCGATCTGTGCGTCAAGGCTGATGGTAACAAGAAGTAAGGGACACAGGTGTTTACCAAGGTTCGGGCCCTCTCGATGGAGGTAAAACCCTACTTCCTTCTTGATTAATATTGATGATATGGGTAGTACAAGAGTAGATCTACCACGAGATTGTAGAGGCTAAACCCTAGGAGCTAGCCTATGATGGTATGAATGTAATTGTGATCGGCCTTCTAAGGACCAACCTCTCCGGTTTATATAAACACCGGAGAGGGCTAGGGTTTACATGGAGTCAGTTACAAGGAAGGAGTTATAATATCCGGACGCCAAGCTTGCCTTCCATGCCAAGGAAAGTCCCATCCGGACACGGGCCGAAGTCTTGAGTCTTGTATCTTCACGCTTCAATAGTCCGGACATTGTACACAGTCCGGCTGTCCGGATACCCCCTAATCCAGGACTCCCTCAGTACTCATGGTTTCTTTGCTCCCTCTTCCCCCCTTTTCCTCTTCTTCTCGGATGCAGCAACCAGACGTTGGAGCCCAGGAGCCAGATGCACCGTTGACGATGACTCCTACTACACTGGAGGTGCCTACTACTACGTGCAGGCCACTGACGACGACTGTCGGTGTCAAAATCGCGGATCTCGGGTAGGGGGTCCCGAACTGTGCGTCTAGGCGGATGGTAACAGGAGACAAGGGACACGATGTTTTTACCCAGGTTCGGGCCCTCTAGGTGGAGGTAAAACCCTACTCATGCTTGATTAATATTGATGATATGGGTAGTACAAGAGTAGATCTACCACGAGATCAGAGAGGCTAAACCCTAGAAGCTAGCCTATGGTATGATTGTTGTTCGTCCTATGGACTAAAACCCTCCGGTTTATATAGACACCAGAGAGGGCTAGGGTTACACAGAGTCGGTTACAATGGTAGGAGATCTACATATCCGTATCGCCACGCTTGCCTTCCACGCCAAGGAAAGTCCCATCCGTACACGGGACGAAGTCTTCAATCTTGTATCTTCATAGTCTTGGAGTCCAGCCAAAGATGATAGTTCGGCTATCCGGACACCCCCTAGTCCAGGACTCCCTCAGTAGCCCCCGAACCAGGCTTCAATGATGATGAATCCGGCGTGTTGATTGTCTTTGGCATTGCAAGGCGGGTTCTTCTCCAAATACCGCGCTCCTCGGCTTCCAAGCCCAATAATGGCCATCTTCCACGTGTTGAATGAATGTGAAAAGCCAAGGTATTTTTTCATTTACACCCCTAGCTACGCAAATGAGCCGCCTATAAAAGGGACGGGGATCTAGATCCGAATCACACCATCCTCCCTCCGTGAGCAATCATCAGAGCGCCTCTGACAAAAATCCATTCCATCATGGACAATCGACGCGACTCCTCCTCTTGCGCTCCCAGTCCTCAACCTGGAGATTGGGAGAGATGCTCGGTCCCGCACAGTGAGCTAGTGGCGCTCCAAACCAAGGGATTTCTTCCCCCAGCCTTCATGGTTCCAGTTCGAGCCGGACTCGCCACCTACAAGGGTGGGAAACAGGCGAAGAGCGTTTCCAACCCCTCCAAAGGAGAGAGGGTATGCTTCGTCTCTTATCTGATAAGAGGACTCGGATTTCCAATACATCCGTTTCTCTGGGGGCTCCTGGAGTTCTATGGCCTCCAGCTGCACCACCTTACGCCTGCCTCCATTCTGCACATCGCGGGCTTCGTGGCCCTTTGCGAGCTGTTCTTAGGCGTCGAGGCTCATTTTGCGCTGTGGAAGAGATTATTCTGCCTCGTACCCCATTCTCATGAGGGGTCAATATATCAAGTGGGTGGAGCCGAACTATGGCGCATCGCCGGGACCGGATATCTATCCGGAACCCCGAAGAAGGCGTCAGAAGACTGGCCTTCGGAATGGTTTTATATAGAAGACGCCCCGCTACCGGATCCAGTTCGGTTCGGCCTCCCGGAGTTCAGTAATGCTCCTTTGAAGAAACGCCTAAGTCGGCGTCCGCGGAGCCCTCAACGGGAGAATGACAGGGACGTCCTGTACCTAATGGGCCGAATAAGATTATTGGCTCATTCCGGATTGACCATGATTGGGGTCATGGCCACATGCATTATGCGGGGGGTGCAGCTGCTCCAGTATAGGGATTTCAATGGGGAGGATGATGCCACCCGCCATGGCCGTAAGGGGCCGGGATCGGTTGCCGATCTGGTGGAGATCTTGTCCGACCTATACAAAGGGGAAAAGGAGGATTTTCTCCACGTCAGTCCACTGAACGGGTTTTCTATGAACAATCCTCGAGGCTGGGTAAGCGGACATTTCTTTTTGTCCATCCGATCCACATTCCCATTGTTAAGTATCTCATTTTGTGACTTCGACGCAGGAACTGCGACGGGCTGTAGAGGATATACATAGACCACCTCCACAACCCGAGAATCCGGAACGGTCCCTCGATCCGGCCTCCGAGGAGGATCCGGACATAAAGGTGGAGGATCCGGTCCCTCGATCCGGAACGGTTCCACCAACTTAGCATCGACAATGCTTTGGTCGCCATTACGGCCGACTACCCCGGAATATTTCCGGCTTCCCAGGTAACTGTGACCGAAGTCCTGATACCACGGCCCATCCGTGCTTATTTCTGATCACCGTATACCAATGGTGTTCCGCAGGAGGTGCCTTTGAGGCGGGAAGCCGAGCCCACAGTGGCTGGCCAACAAGGGGCAGCTTGGCCCAGCAGGCGAAAAAGAAGTGCGGTGCGGATAGAGACGTCGCGGCAACGGTATGGCGCGCCACCGTGTTTCAAGGAAAGATTCCTGGAAGGCATACTAACGCTCGTGATTTTTTCAGGAGAAAGAGCGCTCGCCGGACTGTGTCCGGAGAGGTTGCCAATCGAGCCTCCGCCAGCCAGGCTCCAACGCCAGGTCCGGAGGGGGAGGCGAACACAAGGCGCGCGTCGGATGCTCCTCCAACGGAGGATGCCGACAGGTTGTCCGCCACCAGATCTGAGGTGGAGAGTGCCATGAATCACAGGCGCCGCCGAACAGTCCTTCGTGACGCATGTTTCTCCCAAGAGGCATTGAATGCCTTTAATTCGGGAGATGCGCACCTCCGTGCCGCTCAAGATGGTCTAGCCAGAGCCATGGAGCAGTATGTGAAAGACATACGGGTGAGGAATTTTGACAACTATATATGCCAGTAGCCCCCGAGACTTAAAATAGTTAGAATAACTGATTTAAGGGTCATTTGTTATGCAGGATCTTACAGAAAAGAATACCCACCTGTCCCAGGAGCTTCAAGAGTGCAAGGCCCAACTTGAGGCCGCACTAGCCGCCACAGGGGGAGCCACAGAGACCCCCTCCGGTAATATATACTTCGAAAGATAAGTAGTTTGTGAAGTGCGGCGTGTGTATAAGTCTGACAATAATATTGCAGATGGCGCCGGACTAGATCCGGACAGGCAACAGCTACTACGCCAGTTAAAGGCCGGCGAGAAGGTGCTTACAAGGGTGCGGCAAGAGAAAAATAACCTCCAAGATGCCAACACCCAGCTGGGCGAGGAACTAAAAGATGTTCGGGCCCAGCTGTCTGACTCCGTGATGGAGAATCGGCGGCTTCGTCGCGGCATTTATAGTAAGTGCTTGAGCAAACTTTTGAAAAGAAGAGTTCGGCGAGGAAGTCGATTAACAGAAATATGTCTGTAGGTATGCTCACAGGTCGTCCTGCAGAGGAAATGCCCGGTTCAATGGGTGACCTACTTCCCGAGCTGCTGCAACTGCACGAACGAGTTCGGCAGGTGATGAGCAGCGTCGCCCAGGCCTTGTGGCCATCCATCTCCATACCCGAAGGTCTTGGAGAGCTTGCAGAGAAGCTTCAGGGAGCACGGCGGCGCTTCCGGCTATGGAAGATATCGGCCTGCCGTCAAGGCGCCAGGGAGGCCTGGGCCATGGTGAAGATGCGGTACACGAAGGCTAACCCAAACCACATGGCCGAGGTCGGACCTATGGGGCCCGATGGGAAGGAGATCCCTGTGAGCTTAGTGTACGGCCAAGTAGAGTTGGCTGCAAAGTATTCCCAGCGGGACTGTAAACTAGACAGCCTATTAGATGGTATTGAGGAGGAATACGATCAGTCACTTTGACTATGTAATTTAAAATGACATGTAAAATGCCTTCTAGCCGGATTGTAGATCGTTTGTCGTTGCGGACCTTTTCGCTTCAACCTCGGGACCCGACAGTCTGGAGTGTGTCCAAATGCCCTCGCGGTTATGTAAGAACCGGGGCATGCGTGGAGACCAGGTGTAGGGGTCATAAGTGCTTTATCAGACAAGTGCCCAACTAGTTATGTTATATTACATGGTTAGTAAGAAACATCTTCCAGGGAGAATAGTTCCGTTAGGGGTTCCTTTCCCTGGGAGGCATGCCCTGAAGTGCATGTCCGGACCGCGAAAAAAGCAGAAAAACATCTGGGGGCAGATAAATGAATAAGTAAGAATTCGTCTTTTAGTTCACCGACCGAATATTCCCTTAAGAACGCTAGCTTTTGGCTTCACCCAGTCTGAGGTACACGTCCGGCTGACCCGGCGGTAACAATCGCAGAGGTGCTCCCTTTACCACCTAGCCGAACAATCGGGAACGTAGGGGTAAGCACATGATCCACGCAACCTAGCTTGGCCAAAACTTAAGTCATATCGATGCATATAATGGTGAATAAAAGGTACGTGCGGAAGTGTGACACATGTCTTGGGTATAAAGCCCGTATTAATAAGCTTCTGTTAAAGAAGCCCCCAGGTATAATGAGCGAGGATAACGCGTCAAGTGTGTGCGAACAATGCGCAAACGAGCCTTCAACGACTGCAGAAAAAAGGAGGGAGAAGGAGAGAAATAAAAGACAGTTAAAGTTTAAAATATAGACGGAGGAAGGAGACGAACTCAGAGTCCGGCGCTAGGCGTAGAATCTTCAGAGACGGGCTGCGTTCCATGGGTTTGGCTCGAGTCGGTTATCCGATGCGTTTCGCAGACGGTACGCTCCGCCGGTCAGGACTTGGTCGATGATGAAGGGACCTTCCCATTTGGGCTTGAGTTTGTCCTTTTTCTTGTCCGGCAGGCGTAGAACTAGTTCACCAACATTGTAAGTTTTGGCCCGTACTTCTCTGCTTTGATATCTTCGAGCCTGCTGTTGATAGAATGCGGAACGAGCTTTTGCCACGTCACACTCCTCCTCTAAGGCGTCCAAACTGTCCTGCCGATCCAGCTCGGCTTCTCTTCCTTCATACATGCGCACGCGAGGTGAGTCATGAATTATGTCGCGGGCAAAACTGCCTCTGCGCCATATACCATAAAAAATGGTGTGAATCCAGTAGTGCGATTCGGCGTGGTTTGCAGCCCCGGGAGTACGGAGTCGAGCTCCTCTACCCAGTGCGTGTTAGATTCCTTAAGGGACCACACTAGTCTGGGTTTGATGCCGCTCATGATTAGACAATTTGCTCGCTCGACTTGACCGTTAGTTTGAGGGTGATAGACTGAAGCATAGTCGAGCTTGATGCCCATGTTTTTGCACCAGAGTTTAACCTCGTCGGCCGTGAAGTTCGTGCCATTATCAGTCATGATGCTATGGGGGACGCCGTAATGGTGTACTACCCCTGATATGAAGTCTATCACAGGTCCAGATTCGGCCGTCTTAACTGGCTTGGCCTCTATCCATTTGGTGAATTTATCCACCATGACCAATAGGTATTTTTGCTTGTGGGTTCCTCCTTTAAGGGGTCCAACCATGTCAAGCCCCCAGACCGTGAATGGCCAGGTGATGGGTATAGTTTTGAGGGCGGTGGGTGGCATGTGGCTTTGATTAGCAAAGAGCTGGCAACCGACGCATCGTTGGACTAAGTCCTGTGCATCTGCCCGGGCCGTCGGCCAATAAAATCCTATACGGAAGGCCTTGCCAACAAGGGCCCGGGCTGCGGCTTGGTGCCCACCGAGTCCGGCATGAATTTCAGCCAGAAGATTTCGCCCTTCCTCTTCGGAGATACACCTTTGAGGGACTCCGGTTGTGCTTTTCTTATAAAGCTCTCCCTCATGGACCTTATATGCTTTAGATCGCCGTACTATGCAGCGGGCCTCGTTTTGGTCCTCGGGAAGTTCCTGCCTAGTTAAGTAGGCTAGGAATGGCTCGGTCCACGGGGCAATAACTGCCATTATTTCGTGGGCTGAAGGTGTTATTTCGTTGGCAGAACCACCGATTGTGTCAGAATGTTCGGTGTTGGGCGGTGCAGTTGGGTCCGGATTGTTGTTTCCGGACTCCCCTTCCCATAGTACGGATGGCTTGAAAAGCCGCTCTAGGAAGATGTTGGGAGGGACGGCATCGCGCTTTGCGCCGATGCGTGCCAATACATCCGCCGCCTGGTTATTATCCCGGGCTATATGGTGAAATTCGAGCCCTTCAAACCGAGCTGACATTTTTAAGACGGTGTTACGGTAAGCTGCCATTTTCGGATCCTTGGCGTCAAAGTCTCCATTTATTTGGGATATTGCAAGGTTTGAATCTCCGCGGACCTCTAGGCGCTGAATGCCCATGGAGACTGCCATCCGGAGACCATGTAGAAGGGCCTCATATTCGGCTGCGTTGTTGGAGTCCGTGTACATTATCTGGAGTACGTATTGGACTGTGTCTCCGGTTGGGGACGTCAGGACGACGCCAGCCCCTAGGCCGGCCAACATTTTGGAGCCGTCGAAGTGCATGATCCAATTGGAATATGCGTCACACTCTTTAGGGAGTTCGGCTTCAGTCCATTCGGCGATGAAGTCATCCAAAACTTGCGACTTGATAGCTTGCCGTAGCTTATAGGTTATGTCGAATGGGAGGAGCTCGATGGCCCATTTTGCAATCCGGCCAGTCGCGTCGCAGTTGTTTATAATGTCATTAAGGGGTACTTCGGAGGCTACTGTTATCGAACACTCTTGAAAGTAGTGTCGCGGCTTCCGGGATGCCATGAACACCGCGTATGCTATCTTTTGATAATGTGGATACCGGGACTTGCATGGAGTTAGTACAGTGGACACGTAGTAAACTGGTTTTTGAAGGGTGAACTTGTGTCCATCCGTTTCTCGTTCGACGACGAGCACCGCGCTTACAACTTGATGTGTTGCCGCAATATATAATAACATTGGTTCGCCCAAGTTGGGCGCGGCCAGGACCGGATTTGTTGCCAATATGGCTTTGATTTCTTCGAGTCCGGCCGTGGCGGCATCCGTCCACTCGAAGTGTTCGGTGCGCCGGAGGAGGCGATAAAGGGGTAATGCCTTTTCTCCTAAGCGGGAGATAAAGCGGCTTAGAGCCGCCACACATCGAGTCAATTTTGTATTTGCTTGAGGTCTTTTGGGATATCCAATTGTGACAGAGCTCGGATCTTGGCTGGGTTTGCTTCAATTCCTCTACCGGATACAATGAAGCCCAAGAGCTTTCCGGCTGGTACCCCGAAAACGCATTTTTCCGGGTTGAGCTTAATGTCATACGCTTGGAGATTGTCGAATGTTAACCTCAAGTCGTCTACTAGAGTTTCGACATACTTGGATTTGACGACCACATCGTCTACGTATGCCTCCACTGTTTTGCCGATCTGGTTTGCCAGACATGTCTGAATCATGCGCTGATATGTTGCGCCGGCGTTTTTGAGCCCAAAGGGCATTGTGTTGAAGCAGAATGGTCTGTATGGAGCGATGAATGCCATTGCGGCTCGGTCTGGCTCCGCCATCTTGATTTGGTGGTAGCCGGAGTATGCGTCGAGGAAGCACAATGAATCATGCCCTACGGTAGCGCCGATGATTTGATCGATTCGGGGGAGGGGGAATGGATCCTTTGGGCAAGCCTTGTTAAGGTCCTTGAAGTCGACACATAGGCGCCAGGATTTATCCTTCTTTGGTACCATCACCAGGTTTGCTAGCCAGTCCGGATGTTTTATATCTCTGATGAATCCGGCTTCCAATAATTTGGCTAGCTCCTCTCCCATTGCCGGTCTCTTTGGTTCGGAAAATCGCCGAAGAGCCTGTTTGACTGGCTTGAATCCTTTTAGGATATTTAGGCTGTGCTCGGCCAGCCGGCGTGGGATTCCTGGCATGTCTGAAGGGTGCTAGGCAAAAATGTCCCAGTTTTCCCGTAGGAATTCTTGTAGTGCGGCGTCTACATCAGGGTTTAACTGTGCCCCAATGGAGGCCGTCTTTGTAGGGTCCGTTGGATGGACTTGGAATTTGACTATTTCGTCTGCTGGCTTAAAAGAGGTGGACTTGGATCTCTTATCGAGTATCACATCATCCCTGTTCACCGTGGAGCGCAGCGTGGTGAGTTCCTCGGCCACTAGGGCTTCGGATAGTGCCTCTAGGGCTAGTGTAGCTGTCTTATTTTCGGCGCGGAGTGCTATGTCCAGATCACTGGCGAGAGTGATGATTCCGTTGGGCCCGGGCATTTTGAGCTTCATGTACCCGTAAAGGGGTATAGCTTGAAAAATTGTGAATGCCTCTCGCCCTAATAAAGCATGATATCCGCTGCTGAACGGGGCCACTTGGAACGTGACCTCCTCAGACCTGTAATTATCCGGCGAGCCGAACACCACATCCAGTGTGATTTTTCCTATGCAGCATGCTTCCCGACTAGGGATTATTCCTCTGAAGGGTGTGCTACTTCGCTCAATGCGGCTCCAGTCTATTTCAATTTTTCGAAGGGTTTCCTCGTAAATGAGGTTTAATCCGCTGCCGCCGTCCATGAGTACCTTAGTAAGGCGAAAGCCATCCACTATTGGACTGAGGACCAATGCGGCTGGTGCTCAGGCTGTTCGGAATTTAGGTTCGTCACTGGCATTAAAGGTAATAGCCGTGTCACTCCATAGGTTTATTGTTGCTACTTGGTAGACTTCGGCAAGGCTGCGGAGTGTTTGTTTCCGCATATTATTTGATGCAAAAGACTGTTAATACCGTACTGGTGTTGCTGGGCTGGTTCTCTGGAGCTAGAAGCTCTTCGCCACCTTTGGCCACCTGCCGTAGTATCCAACATTCTCGAAGGCTATGAGTTGGAGTGGCGCCCTCTGTACTATGAATTTTGCAGGGTCCATTGAGCCATCCCTCCAGTACGGTTCCATGCCCTTTAGGGGTTTTTTGCTTTTTGGTATTTAACCCGGGTGCCTGGCGATGATGCACCCTTTTATTCCGAACTACAGTTGTATTCGGAGCCGGATTATCCCAAAATTTGGTTTCGGTTTTCCAGGCGCTCTCCATTGCACAGTACTTTCGTACTATGGACGCCAAGTCGGCAAAGCGTGTAATTTCACGATGACTTATGGCGTTTATGATTCCCTTGTCCGTGCAATTATTGCAAAAAATTGAAATTGCGTCTTCCTCACGACAATCATTTATCCTGTCCATAACCAGGAGGAATCTGGCCCAGTAATGGTGTACTATTTCAGCGTGCTCTTGCCGGATTCGGGATAGATCGCTTATGTTTGGGTGGGCGGGTGGAATTAAATTCGGAACCCCGTCCAATCTAAGACTCAAGGGCCGAAAAGTTTCCGAACTTGGAAGCTTGGGTTTTTGGATATTGTCCAATGAATCCAGCCCGCTGCCTGACTTTAGGTTCAGGACTTGATCGACGTCCGTCCCTCTGCGGGAATCCGGCATGGAGGGGTTGGGAATCCGGACATAACTAGTCCTTAATATAGAAGAAGAGTCGCCGTACTGTTCCTCCACCACAGCGATGTGGTGGGTAGCCTGGGGAGAGTTGATCTCTCTCAGATCGGTTTTAGGCCCGATCTGATCGTAGTCTGTAGCGACTCCCAGGGCGGCGATGCGATCCAAGAGCTCGTTTAAGGAGGAGAGCTCCATCGGATCTAGCTGCTCGGCGAGTTCCGAGTTGACGTGAAGATTGCTTTGGATGACCCTAGAAGTCATCGTCGGCGCGGCAGCCAGACAGACGGTCATAAGAAAGCCGCCTAGCCGGAGAGTTTGGCCGATGGCCAAAGCTACTTTAGCAACGGTGCCGTCTTTAAAGACGGGACGAGGCATCCTTCCTGATGGCGACGGCATAGAGGAACTCTCAATGAGAGCACCAATGTCGGTGTCAAAACCGGCGGATCTCGGGTAGGGGGTCCCGAACTATGCGTCTAGGCGGATGGTAACAGGAGACAAGGGACACGATGTTTTTACCCAAGTTCGGGCCCTCTTGGTGGAGGTAAAACCCTACTCCTGATTGATTAATATTGATGATATGGGTAGTACAAGAGTAGATCTACGACGAGATCAGAGAGGCTAAACCCTAGAAGCTAGCCTATGGTATGATTGTTGTTCGTCCTACGGACTAAAACCCTCTGGTTTATATAGACAACGGAGAGGGCTAGGGTTACACTGAGTCGGTTACAATGGTAGGAGATCTACATATCCGTATCGCCACGCTTGCCTTCCACGCCAAGGAAAGTCCCATCCGGACACGGGATGAAGTCTTCAATCTTGTATCTTCATAGTCTTGGAGTCCGGCCAAAGATGATAGTTCGGCTATCTGGACACCCCCTAGTCCAGGACTCCCTCAACGACCATGAGTAGTTTAGGAGGATCCCAGGCAGGAGGACTGCGCCTCTTTCGATCTGCATCCCAGTTTGTGCTAGCCATCTTATGGGAACTTTTTTAACTTATGTCTGTACTCAGATATTGTTGCTTTCGCTGACTCATTTATGTTCGAGCACTTGTATTTGATCCCTCGAGTCCCCTGGCTTGTAATATGATGCTTGTATGACTTATTTTACTTTTAGAGTTGTGTTGTGATATCTTTCCGTGAGTCCCTGATCTTGATCATACACATTTGCGTGGATCATTAGTGTATGATTGAATCGGGGGCGTCACAAGTTGTATCAGAGCCGACTGCCTGTAGGAATCCCCCTTCCAAACTCCTTGGCGGAAGTTGAGTCTAGTCATTGCAAAAACTTTTACTAACATGGCTATGTGGCTTACGGACCCAAGTCGCAATTGGGTGGTATTAGGATCTTTTATTCCTCGTCTATACTCTGGGATTCTGATCTCTCTTCTATTCAGGTTAAATGATTTTCTAAAATCTAACTTTAGGTTCTCGAAAACACTTTCTCCCGGAAAGCCGCTTCAGTCTAGATGATCGCAGGCTGCACCAGAAGATTTCAAAGTTACTCTCCGAAATTCTTTCGTGACTTTGTGCACGTTGCTTTTGCAATTTCCTACCACTGAAATATCCCTGTGGATAAATACATACACCTGTCACTCTTACTTTTATTCCGAGTTGATCTTGTTATTACAAGATATCCCGAAGTTATCTATATTGTTCTGAGAATACTTTATGCCTACTGCCTTGCAGTTCTTTGCCACCTGTATACCCCTATGAATAATTCCTCACACTTATCAAAGATTTGTTCTTTCCTAGTTGTTAATGTGCTTCACAAAATTATTCATAATACCATTCGATTTTCTAAAAATCCTCAACAACCTATTGCTCCTGAATTCCTTGCCTTCCGGCATTATGGTTAATTCCATATTTTTAGTAATCTCCATTGACGTCCTCTATCACTATCTTTTAGAGTCCCTTGATGTCACATCCCTAGCTTCTGGTGCTGCCTGGTGTGTGCATCATGTTTAAATTGTGAAATTTGAACTGGGGGAAATTGGAAGCCTCAAAACCCTAAATAAAAGAGGGGCAAGAAACCCTAAAATTGCAATCAGTAAATCCAAAATGCCCTAGAAATAGCTCTGACAATTTTGGCAAGAGTTATAAATCAAACCAAAATTTTGGGACATTCCTAAGGAATTATTGGGCTCTGATTTTTAAGTTAATATTTTATTTGAATTTGGAGTTATATTCATAATATATAATGAATATATTTTCAAATGACCTGAGATATTTTTGTATATGTGGGGAAGTCCATTTAGTGACTTAAAAATATCCAGGGGAGTTTTGGCACTGTTTTCAAATTCTGTTTGAATTAAAATTCAGTGCCAATTAAATAAAACAGAACAAAAATAGAAAACAGAAAAATATGAAACAGAACGGAACTTACCCGGCGCCACTTACCTGGCCCAGCTCCATCTGGCCGGCCCAGCCCACCTCCTCCCCCTTGTCCTCTTCCTCCTCTGCCAGGAGGACGAACAGAGGCGAGGCGTGGCGCGCGCCCGAGAGGCCTCGGCCACCTCCTGCTTCCCCCCTGGCCACCTCCTGCCTGGTTGCCTCCCTCCTCGACGCCCGGAGACGCCA
>NC_041389.1:227021869-227045282 GCF_002162155.2 Triticum dicoccoides | reverse complement strand
CCGACCAGCGCTCGCGTGGCCACAGCCACCGTCTCGCCTCCCCGACGCCTCCCAAAGCTCCGTTGTTCCGCCCCCGTCCTCCTCATCGTCTCACGCGACCAGAAGGGCCCCGAGCAGCCGCCATCGCCATCGTCTTCAAGCTTCGGCCCCGGCGCCCTTCTCCGTCGATTCGGCCACTCCGGCGCGCCCCCGAGCCCACTAACCCTCCCTGCAGCTTCGCGGTGAGCCGTTGACCCGTTCCCCTCTTCTTCCCATGCCGTTTGGCCGCTCTATCCATTGCTTCCGCCGGATCCGAAGCTCGCCGCCGCCGTGCCTCGTCACCGTCATGGTCAGAGCCACCGTGGCTCAAAGCCGGGCACACCACCGTGCTCCAAACCTCACCAGGAGCACGTAGAACCCACCAGCTTCCCCTCCCGAGCACCACAACGCCAAACCCGCAGGTGCCCGAACTCCGGCCACCGCGGAAGTGCTCGTCGCCGTCGACTCAGGCCATCCCAGCTGCTGTCGCTGCTACCACTAGATGCGCAAGAACGCCAGCAAGCCGTAGCAACAAACCGCGCTCAAAATGGAGCCCCGTAGCGTTTTTCCGAAACGCTCCGCCGTCGTTTTGGTCGCCGCCGGCGTAACTCCGGCGAGGGTGACGTGGCGCTGATTTAGTTAGCACAAATGACCACGCTAAACACCCACACAGCCACTGACAGTGGGCCCCACCCCTGGTCAAACCCCAGTCAGCGCTGGGTTTGACCGGGATTAGCTCCTGTGTCACTGACGTGTGGCCCCCACACGTCAGGTTTGACCTGGGGCGCCCAGTTGACCTTGCTGACGTCACTGTGACGTGGGGCTGACGCAATAAGTATTTTCTGGATTTAAAAATAATCAGGAAATTCCAGAAAATAGCTAAACTTCAATAAATCATAGAAATTCAACCGTAACTCCAAATTAAATAATTTATATATGAAAAATTATCAGAAAAATTCAAGGAATCCATCTGTACCATTTTCATGCATGTTAGAACAACTTATCACTACTGTTTAGGGCAAATGAAGTAAAGGGCATTTAAATAATCACATATGGAGTTTGAATTTGAATCTTGTGTTCAAACCAACTTCATTTAATCTGTTGCCAGTTGCATTAGCTCAAAACACATTCATATTGCCATGTCATGAGCATGCATCATATTGTGCATTGCATTGATTGTATTTCTTCTTTGTTGCCGGTATCTGTTCCCTCCCGGTAGACGATGTTCCGACGTGGTGATCGTTGACACTGATGAAGACTCAATGTTATCTTCAGAAGTGCCAGGCAAGCAAAACCCCCTTGTTCATTCCGATAAAATCCCACTCTCTCGCTCCTGCTCTCTTTTACTGCATTAGGACAACAACGACATATTTGATACTTGCTGCGGTAGCTGAACCCTTTATCCTTTGCATGACCTGTCATGGCCACAGTAAATAGATGAAACCCACTAGCATGAGTAGGAGTTGTTTGAGCCCTGATGTGCCTACTCATTCATGCTTGTTTGTCATGCCTGCTACTGCTTAGAGTTGAGTCAGGTCTGATTCATCGGGGATGAATCAGAGGCGTGTGAACATGTCCTACTATGGGTGAACTAAGTGTGTGAACACGATTTGGTAAAGGTAGCGGTGAGAGGCCATGTAGGAGTACATGGTGGGTTGTCTCATTGCAGCCGTCCTCAGGAACTGAGTTCTGTGTTTGTGATCCATGACCAGTTACTACCACACATTGGGTTCCGGTAACTCGACCCCTCTCGACTTATTAATCAACATGATCTCTGTCCAGGAGTTGCAACTAGTTTCTGGTGTTTGTAGGTAGTGTTAGTAGTCTACCAAGTGGCACCCGGTACAGGTGGGCTTGGGACAGACTAGGCACAGTGGCCCGGTGTACCAAGTGGCACCCGGTTGGTGGGCTTGGGAACCCTGCACACATCGTTTGGGGCCGTAAGCGACACCCCGGCCGGATCTCCTTGCGGATGGAACCCGAATAGGCGATAAACCTGGACAAGAGACTTGTTCGGTTAGTCAGGTCGTGGCCGACTCCCTCGCCCGGCTTCCGCTTGAAGGTTGCCGAGGTACATGACGTGTACAGGGCGGTAAGTGGCGAGAGCGTGTGTGAAGAAGTACACCCCTGCAGGGTTATCATCATCTATTCGAATAGCCGGATTCCTCGGATATGGAAACTTGGACCCCTTGTACAGTTCATAGACAAGTGAAAGTGGATACTCTAAAACACGCAAGATAAGCGTGAGTGCTATGGATGGCGTTCTCGTAGGGAGACGGGAGCGGATCCATAGTGGTGTATTGATATGGTGAATATGTGGACTCGTGTGCGCCACCTCAAAAGAGTTACTTGCAGTCGTAGTTCAGGTTAGCCACCGAGTCAAAGCTGGCTTGCTGTAGTTAAACTCCACCACCCCCTTGTTGATAATGATGCATATGTAGTTAGTTCTGATGTAAGTCTTGCTGGGTACATTTGTACTCACGTTTGCCTATTTTATGTTTTTGCAGAGAGACTTCAGTCTCACTAGTAATTCCGCGTGGTCTTCGACGTTTAGCTTGTTACCTCAGCTACGATCTTGTGCCCTCGGCAGGATCTGGTAGATAGTCAGGCTTCTCAGCCTTTTTCATTTATAGTTGTCTGTACTCAGACATGTTAAGCTTCCGCATGTGCTTTGACTTGTATGCCCTGATTGTTGGGTCATGAGACTCATGTTTGTAATATCTCGCTCCTCGGAGCCTATTAAATAACTACTTGAGTCGTAGAGTCATCTTGTGATGCCATGTTATATTGCACATATCGAGCATATTGTGTGTATGTTTGAAATGCTTGGTATGTGTGGGATCTGACTATCTAGTTGTTTATCTTTAGTAGCCTCTCTTAGCGGGAAATGTCTCCTAGTGTTTCCACCGAGCCATGGTAGCTTGCTACTGCTCCGGAACATTTAGGCTGGCCGGCATGTGTCCTTCTTTGTTCCTGTGTCTGTCCCTTCGGGGAAATGTCACGCGATGAATACCGGAGTCCTGTTAGCCCGCTACAGCCCGGTTCTCCGGAGTCCTGCTAGCCCAGTGCTACAGCCTGGATTCACTCGCTGATGACCGACATGTTCGATGCTGGGTCACGGATGCCTGTCCCTGTAAGTTAGTGCCACTTTGGGTTTACGACTAGCCATGTCAGCCCGGGCTCCTTATCATATGGATGCTAGCGACACTATCATATACGTGTGCCAAAAGGCGCAAACGGTCCCGGGCAAAGGTAAGACGACACCCGTGGGAATACCGTGCGTGAGGCCGCAAAGTGATATGAGGTGTTACATGCTAGATCGATGTGGCATTGAGTCGGGGTCCTGACACTTGATTCAATATGTTGCGGATGCTCGCAATCCTCAATCAGGTCCTAGAATTCGTCCTACCGGTTCATACATCATTTTGAACATGAGCTGGTTCTTGATCAATCAAATTATCGTCGAGTGTACCCCTAAGTCTACTCAAATTTATCCATCCTTTATCAAAGTGTTTGCTTCTGATCCCTTGATTTGGAAATCTTAATTCCTTTTGCATTTGAGCTTGAATTAGTCAGCTGTTTCTGTAGTCTCATCTCCTTGCATTCTTCTATTATTTTATTGAGTACCGATGCTCACATCAGATCCCTTGTGGACCACCAGATCCTTTGTTGGATTTTATCCGACACCGTCTTTCATATTCGATAACCTTGTGAGCCTTTCCTCGGATACATAATGCCTTTGGTAAATTGTATCCCCTGCTTTTGTCAACCATGCTCTACTCCCGAGCTTGAGTTATTCGCTCCCGAAGTTTGTGGTATGTGTTCATAAGAAGCCCCGATGTGTTGAACCTATGCCATCCATAAATAGTGTGAACCCAAAGATTATGCGGGTTATATCTACTGGTGTTTCGCCGAATAAATTTTCAACTCTACAACTTTTTTTTGAAGATGAGAAGTGAATGGAAGGTTATGCATTGAAGAACTAGGAGTCGACCTTGAACTTTGTGTTCATGCCTATGGACACGATGTAGATCCTATCATGGAAGCTTCTTGTAATAATAACTATTTCCATGGTATAATATCATCTAGTATTGGTGAATTGATCCTTTGCAATCGTGGTCCCGACCATGTTCTTCTTTAGATACCATTTCCTGTGCAAGTTTAAGCACTTGTCTTCTACAGAGCAATACCCCAGTCCAACCACTACTTTGATCTGTCGTCGAGTATTACCCCCAGTATCTCGAGATTATCATGGAACCGCATAACTTCTTATGAGTTCTTCATCAAGTACTACATTCTCATCGATTCCAATTTTTTCTGGGATCTCAGTGTAGTCGCTCGAGGACATCCAAACTAAATCGAGTCCGCACTATGGTTCAACAACTCTTAGTAATCTTCTTTACTTGCGAGTTGTACTCGATGATGTCATTCCCAGCCGATTGTCTACACCATCATCGT
Organism: Triticum dicoccoides; assembly: GCF_002162155.2. Classification (NCBI taxonomy): domain Eukaryota; kingdom Viridiplantae; phylum Streptophyta; class Magnoliopsida; order Poales; family Poaceae; genus Triticum; species Triticum dicoccoides. The sequence goes on along the minus strand of NC_041389.1, from coordinate 227,040,806 downwards.
CTTGATAAAGCGTAACAGTGCTACCTAGTCATTATTCCTGGGGCACAACTTTCAATGATGAGCTAAGCTTACGTCGATTTCCTCATCTTATCATTTTACCTCGAATAACAAACTTGATTCCGAGTTTGTGTTGTATCTGTGGTTCCTGTAATCTTTCCCTGCATCAGTCCTTTTGCTCGATGCAGTCGCTGTTCGATTGCTTCTTCGTGGAGTCTCTCGACAAAATTTGTCGTGATCATCATCAACATTTTGACCCCTTCCAGGATATCAATTGAACTCATGATGATAAGTGCCATCCTCGTCCCTTGGTAATTTGGGTTACCAGCGACAAAATCCTTACCTCCCTTTCATCACGAACTTGTTTATGTTATCGATGCAACTTGCTATCCAGCTTGTGTTATGTTCTACCTTGGAGTATTACCATCTGTTATGTCAAGAATGTTGTGAGAATTGCTCCACCTCTTAAGAATTATTTATATAGTAACACTTCTCACCATCTCCATCCATTTCTTGGTCCTCGTGTTGTTTCTAATAGGAATACCGACAATTGAACTATGATGTGTGAATTCAAAACATCCAGCAACCCTCATGCCTTGAAGTGAATGGTCGGTAGTTTCATTCTAAGACTTTTGGTTGTTGAATCACCATTCTAACATTGATCATGCTACATAAGCCCATACTTCAGGCACTCCTTTCAACCAATGTTTAATTGTGTATGTTTTTCCTCGAGCATACATCATTATATCATTTGATATGACAAATGTTATCTCCTTGTTCACATAATTGTGGAAATCCATCTTTTTGGAAATCTTGATGATATGTTGCTGAGTCCATCAGCCACTTCCTCATCCTCTCCTTGGTTTAATGATGAACTCTTGTTTCAGAACTTGCTTCCATAGTTCATTTCCCAAGAATCTTACAATTTCAGCTCGATAATTTGTGATGCACCTTTTTCTCAGGCATCCCAAGTCTGAAGTATCCTGACACCAATCAAATCTGAATCTCGGTCAGATATGATGGTTGGAACATATTTTCAAGAGTTATAACATTGGTCTTGGTATGAGCCGATAAGGTGTTGTCATGCCTAGCACACCTCGCCGGAGGACCTATTGTTATAGTTTCCTTTTAGCAAGGATATCCATTCTTCCATGAGGAAATTGTAAGACTTACTCTACAAGTTGTTCCTAATGGATCCTTCGTGCATCTGAAGTCTGACCTTTGCTTGAAGACCATGTCAATGCTATCTCGAAGCATGTCTGTGGTACTCCGAATTTCAATAAGAGCATTGAAACACAAAGCTAAATTTTTCCTTCTCAATTATCCAAACACCGCCGGATGGGTAATGGCATGAAATTTCTCTCCCCTTTTCTAAAGGGTTTTCTACGTTATATCCCATCATGGATATCATGCTCTGCTTGCCGTTGGGAAGAAACTACCCCTGAAATATGTGTTTAAACACATTTTCCTTTCCATTGTTTTGTTTAATCTTTCTTGTGATCTATATGATCTAAGCACTAATAATTCACTGCTTATGTAAACACCTCGATGTAAAACTCTGTCAATAAGACCCTGTTAATATTGTTGATGACATTCTGGTAGCCGCCGATGGACGAGAACCATGGCTATTGGTCCGCCTCATTCAAACGAGAAGGAGAATGGTTCTCTTCATCCGTCACCCTTGGTATCGATATTGTTGCCGACATAACTGACAGGCTTTCCTCTGACCTGCCTTGCTATCATGATCATGCATGATGACAATGCCCTCCCTAATTTTTTTAACCCACATGGTGGGCCCGTAACCCACAGGTCCCAGGATCGAAACCTGACTCTCCTGTACAACCTTGATTCTGAAGTATAACTTGCATTTGTCTTCGTATGTATCTTACGAGCCACCTTCCCTCACTTACTTATTCGGGTGACAGACGCGATACTTATTTCGTTGCTTTGAACCCCTTTCACGCCCTGTTTCAGGCATCAATCGATTGCCTGCCCGGTCGAAACTTCCCATGATACCTCCATATTTTGCTCTTGATATTTTTCTTAAGTTTCAATTCGAGAGTTACTTTTCGCCACCTTCCCCGATGTTCTCTACCAGATAGTCTACCTTGCAGAGGTACATTATTCTGGTATACCCCCTTATTCTTTCGTAAGTATGACGAAGATCCCGAAGGAAGGATGCCTACTTCATCATGATGACCTGAAGTAGAGAAATGAAGACATCGACGTAATGGATCGACCTCTTTGAGAAGAGCAACCCAAGAAGATTCGTTAGAATTTCGAAACCAGACCTTTCCCCTTAATTCCACCTCTTAAATCTCGGGACGAGATTTCTTGTAGTGGAGGAGATTTAACACCCCGATAATCAAGCTACAGTAACCTCACCCTAATGTCCATGTCATCATGCTTTATTAAGCCAATTTGCCACTTGATGAAAATCTGAGTCAAATTCAAATTTCAAATAACAAGTCAAATTCTTATTTCTTCAAACTATCAAATAAAAATGTTCGAGGATTTATAACTATTCACTAAGTATTAAACATGTAGGAACCAACATTAAATGGATTTCTAAATCGCCCATAGGAATAATTAATGGGGACAAGCAGCAGTTATTATGACCATTTAAATATAAACCTATTTTCAAACATTTTTCAAATAACCTCAAACTTCTTAGACAACACCAAACTATCGGCAGGTAATTTTGTGGGAAGTTTCAACTTGAACTAAAATCATTTGGTATCTAAGCTAAATACAAAACAATTGCTAAATAAGAAAAACAGTAAACAAAAATGAAAAATATATATAAAAAACTAAACTACTGGGCACTTGGCCCATCTGGCATAATGGCCAGCCCAGCTAGCCTAACTCCACCTTTTCTCCTACCTCTGTTCACAAAGGCGCCATGGACGTAGTGGGCGCGTCCATGACCGGGGATTGCCACGCGGCAGCCATCCCGCAACGCCTCAGCGTCTACAAGACCACCCTGACCCCCTGGTCAAACCCTATTCTCTCTTCCCCCTCTACATTGCTCGCTCTCCTCCTCCTCTCTCTCGACCGAATCGCCGCCGCCATGACCAAGCTCACCCACACGACCACCGACCTCCGCTAGCTGTTCCAAGGTGCCCAGAGGCTTCCCCATCCTCATCCTCGTCCAGCCCGCGCACTCGTTCGACCGAAGCTGCCCCAAATTGTCGCCATCCTCCATCCCCTTCGCTATTTTCCACCACGGCCTCGTCAACAAATCGGTCGACTCCGGCCTTCCCCGACGCGTTCGGGCACGCCCCTAGCTCCTCGGTGAGCTCACGCACCTCTGCCATCTCATGTTTTTCTCGCGCGCGTCCTCTACTAGGATTCCCCGCCTCACCACCGTAGCTCGTTGTAGCCATTGCACTTGCTGCCGCCACGCTCTTCACCGGCCGCCGACGCGACCGAAGCTCCGGCCACGCCCGTTAGGACCGCTGCTTGTCCGTGCCGCGCCCTCACGCCCGCGTTGCTGCTCGCTCGCTCCTCCCTGCGCGAGCCCGCGCCCGCTCGCTGTTGTTCTGCTACATCTACTGCGCCCCACCCTGCGTGCCCCGCGCTTGACTTCGGCAGCTTGCTCTGCTGCCCGCTGCAGCGTTGCTGCTCCAGTCATTGCGATGCTGCCGCTGCTAGCCGGCTCGCCGACCGCGCCCTGCTTCGCCTTAGCTCGCATCCAGCCGCGCATGCGATCGTGCCCGCTACGTACCTCTGGCCATGAACGGTTGCGCCCGGTCGTGCCTCCGCTCGCCCCTACTGCTCTGATGCCGCGCCGCTGCTCTGCTTTGTGGCTGCGCTGCCGCTGTACCGCCGCTGCTACTAGCTAATGTTGCCGCCGCTGCGTATTTGTTGTTGCTGCCACGTGCTCTAACTACTGCTGTCCGGGGCCGCGTAATGGCTGCGCCCAGCCCGTGCATGTGTGCGCGCCTGCGTTCCTGCTGACGGCGTTGCTGGTTTCAGCCGCCGGCACCCTTGTGTGCTCGTGCGTGCTGCGGCTGCAGCTACTGCCTCTGTCCAGGAGGCCGCCCCCATTAGATTAGTACTAATCCCTCTAGTACTAATCCCCCTCTAGTACTAATTCCCTCTTGTACTAATGCCCCACTTTGGGTCTATTACATATGGCCCCACTAGGTAAAGTGATTAAGTAATATAATTTTATCACATATTACACTTACAGGTGGGTCCACTAACCCTGTTGACTGGTCAATCATTGACCTGGTCAACAGTCAACCAAACCCCCTGACCCCACTGTCATAGAGTAACCTAGGCAACCCCTGGGTACACTTAGAATTTTTGTTTAAATTTTGAATTAATAATAAATCCAGGAATTTCAAAAATGAACTAAAACTTTGAAAATTAATATAAAATAATCCATAACTCGGATGAAAATACTTCGTACATGAAAATTGCTCAGAACGACGAGACGAATCCGGATACGTGGTCCGTTCATCAGCCACACATCCCTAGAATAGCGAACATGCAACAATCCACCATCGGTTCATATGTCCGAAAATGTGAAACACCGGGAATAGTTTCCCGGATGTTTCCCCCCTTCGCCGGTACCACCTACTGCCGCGTTAGGGCACACCTAGCACCGCTCATTGTCATGTCAAGCATCGTGATGCTTATGTTTGCATTGTATTTATTGTTTCTTCCTCCTCTTCTCTCCGGTAGACTACGAGACCGACGCTGCTACTACCCCGTTCGACTACGGAGTTGACGACCCCTCCTTGCCAGAGCAACCAGGCAAGTGCCCCCTTGATCACCAGATATCGTCTATTCTTCTCTCTACAGCTTGCATTAGAGTAGTGTAGCATGTTACTGTTTCGGTTAATCCTATTCTGTTGCATAGCCTGTCATTGTTGCTACAGTTGTTGATACCTTCTTGTCCGTCTACCTTGCTATACTATCGGGCCATGATCACTCGGGAGGTGATCACGGGTATATACTATACATACTTACATACTATATAGATGGTGACTAATGTCGGGTCGGCTCGTAGAGTACCCGCGAGTGATTCACGAATTGAGGGCTGAAAGGACATTTGTCCCGACGGCCCTCTGTGTGGATCTTTGTGGCGGAGCGACAGGGCAGGTTGAGACCACCTAGGTGAGAGGTGGGCCTAGCCCGGGTCAGTGTCCGCGGTTACTTCAAAATAACACGCTTAACGAGATCTTGGTATTTGATCCGAGTCTGGCCACTGGCCTATACGCACTAACCAACTATGCGGGAACAGTTATGGGCACTCGACATCGTGGTATCAGCCGAAGCATTCTTGACATCAGCGACTGAGCGGCGCGTGCCGGGTTGGACCGCGTAACGCAACTTCCATTGTAATGGAGGTTGCTAGGTCTGCTCACCGGCCGCGTATGCAACGTGCAGGTGTGTAATGGGCGATGGGCCCAGGCCTCTGCGCGCATAGGATTTAGACTGGCATGCTGACCTCTCTGATGTGCCTAGGTAGGGCGGTGACGTGTTGATCTTCTGAGGTCGGGCATGACCCAGGAAAGTGTGTCCGGCCAGAGGGATCGAGCGTGTTGGGAAATGTGGTGCACCCCTGCAGGGAAGTTTATCTATTCGAATCCCTCGATAAAAGGACGACCCGGAGTTGTACCTTGACCTTATGACAACTAGAACCGGATACTTAATAAAACACACCCAGACAAGTTCCTGAGACAACCCGGTGATCGCTTTCCCACAGGGCGATGAGGGGAGCATCGCCGGGTAGGATTATGCTATGCGAGGATACTTGGTGAACTTCAATCTACTCTCTTCTACATGCTGCACGACGGAGGCTGCCAGAAGCGTAGTCTTCGATAGGACACGCTATCCCCCTCTTATTCTGGCTTTCTACAGTTCAGTCCATGGATATTGCCTCTTTACACATTTACCCATGCATATGTAGTGTAGCTCCTTGCTTGCGAGTACTTTGGATGAGTACTCGCGGTTGCTTTGCTCCCTCTTTTCCCCCTTTTACCTCTTCTTCTCGGATGCCACAACCGGACATTGGAGCCCAGGAGTCAGATGCCACCATCGATGATGACTCCTACTACACTTGAGGTGCCTACTACTACGTGCAGGCCGCTGACGACGACCAGGAGTAGTTTAGGAGGATCCCAGGCAGGAGGCTTGCGCCTCTTTCGATCTTTAACCCAGTTTGTGCTAGCCATCTTATGACAACTTGTTTAACTTATGTCTGTACTCAGATATTGTTGTTTCCACTGATGAGAACATCAATACCATTGTTACACCCACAGCCCCTACTGCTACATATACTGGACCAATTACTAGAGCTCACGCACGCCAATTAAATTATCAGGTACTTTCATTTCTTGGTAATGATTCTAATGTTCATGATAATATGATGTTGCCTAAATTGGATACATTTGTTTTGCTTACAAATGAAGGGCCTGGCATGGAGAAGAGGGATGAACACTTGAGCAAGACGAAGCATGGAGATGATGGCATGCGCAAGGGGAACAAGAACGGAGTCACAAGTGACGATTTCAGGACTTTGAAGCCACCATAATGAGTGCATGAAGTCTTGGATGAAATATACAAGATGCCACTTCATACATTTCGTCTAGAGGCTATTCTAGGTGCTGCGTCACCTTATTATTGGGCCAGGCCCATGTAATTTCGAAATACATAAGTATAGGCTATTTTTAGAGTCCGTATGTGTGGGGAAACAAGAGATCGGGTTGGTTTTGGACCCCTCCCCCAAGGGCCACAAAATTCCCCCCTCTTCCTCCATATATACAGCACTTAGGGCACCGTTTAGACTTTGGGTTTTGTTTAGATTAAAAGATCGCCATAGCTGCAACTTCGCGTACTTCTTTTGTGTGCAACGACCAGACCAAGACGTCACAGAACCCACCTTCATTAATAAAGCTTTCATCTTATATTCGCAATATCCAGATTGCAATCTTAGTTTTCTTGCTTGTTCTTTGTTTGCTCGCAGGAAACATACCCTCGTGGTCAGGTTGAGCGTGCCCTGGCGTGGTCAATAACCCTCGGAAGTTGGTTTAGCGATTGCTAAGGCGCGATGTCTTGCACGTTCGTAGTCGGATCGTCAAGGTCGACTCCCACAGAAAATGATAGGCACCATCTCATCGAAACATCGGGACACCTTTGCCTCTGTCAAGTGGTATCAGATTTCCAGGTTGCTCGGTGAGATTTTACAGTTTTTCGTAGTTTCGATCGAGTCTGTTATCATACCTATAGTCCATGAAAAAGCCACAAAAAAATTAGGGTTAGTTCATCATATCCAAACCAGTCTAAGCCATTCCTTAGTCTTTTCAATATTTTGCTTTGTTGAATTTTCGGTTGCATCGTCGTGTCTAGTTGCTGGTCTTAGCGTCTAGTCTTTTAGAGTTTCGAGTTCTGTTCACGGGTATTCACGCCGCCGCAGCACCATCTTTATCCGCTGCCATATACCACCACCACACTAGATTCATCATCCGCTCCATATACCACCACCACACTAGATACATCATCCCTGGCATCTACCATCACCGCTTATCCGCCACCACTCCGAGTCCATATACCAACACCGATCCAAGTCCATATACCACCATCGACCCACATCCATATACCACCACTCCTCCGAGTCCATCTCATATTAGGTTAACTTTCGAGATCCATCTGTTTACAGATTTATGTTTTTCCTTGTCTGAGTAGGTTTCGGATTCCAGCAATCTTTTGCCGTCCGTAGAAGAGGTTGGTTTCTGAAAAAAAGTCCGGAAACCACCCTCCGTTTAGGCCCAAAATTTTCCAAAAACGCACTTGATAAAAAAATCTGGCTATCCTATTTTTAGGTGTTTCCAAGCATATTGAGACAGTCGCCGTTATAGAAAGTTTTTTTGAGTTGTTTCCAGTTTTTGAGTCCGGGCAGTTGAAAAAAAAAATTTGGTCGCAAAAATTTTGTGTCTATCCTGTTATCTTGACTTGGGAAGAGTTTTGAGACACTCGCCATTATAGTGATTTTCGGCAAAAAAAAGAGGAGCGCAAAAAAAAGGAGCGAAAAACATTTCAGAGTGTGCTTTTCCCTTGTTTCCGTGCAGCATCGTCATTTTGTTAGTGTTCTAGGCTCGCGTCTGTAGCACGGTCTAGCCTAGGACCAGCACCACAGCACCGTCGTTGAGCGTTTATTCAACTTTGCATCTCTCAATTGATTATTGCTGACGCTTTTTGCTACCATATCATAAGCCTTCCCAGCTCCACATACATCTACATCGTGCGTTTGACTCTCCCTGGTAATCGCTCTATCCAAGCTTTGAGAGTTTTGACTACAACGGTTGCCAATCACCACCTGCTGCTGGGTAAGAACTGGTAAGAATTTGAGATTCCCTTGAAGGATTTGTGACACACCACCATCACTACCACTTCCTAGTAGTCTCTAGGATCATATTCTTTTGTGTTTCTATTGCTGCTAATCATGGCAGGATCACAAGCCGATGAGACTGATTGGGAGAACATGACGAACAAATAGCTACATGATAAATTTCAGCAAATGATGAGTGGACAGGTGCAAGATGTGCTAAACAGATTTGAAGAGGCCATGGAGAAGATAGATGGCATTGAGAAGACGTTCGAAACAAAACTCGATAACAAGTTTAATGAATTGCTCGCGCGTCTTCCACCACCACCGCCAGCTGCACCTGTCGCACCAGGGCGCCTTCCAAATCAAGTGGGACGAGCACATCGCATTCCAATTGAGCTTGGTCAAAATTCTGGTGCTGCTGTACCTATTGTTGATGCTTCTTTGGCTCCTGCTACTACTACTGCTAGTACCCAGGAGGAGGAGGATTATGCGGGCGATTATGAGCATGAGGTTGATCAAAATCAGAACTACATGCAGCCACCAGCACCACCACCAGCAGGTCGACGTTAGGTATATAATTGCAATGGTAGGCCTGCACCACCACCTCAGGTACGAGATCATGACCATGTTCCTAAACTGAAATTGAATATTCCACCATTTGAGGGTAGATATGTTCCTGATATATATCTTACTTGGGAGTTAGAAACTGAACAACGTTTTACATGTTTACAATATCCCGAGGAGAGACGGGTTGTTGCTGCTGTTTGTGCTTTCACTAATTTTGCATGTGTATGGTGGTCTGAACATTGTAGATTATATCCTATTCCAGCTACTTGGGCTGCTTTGAAAACTGCTATGCGTACTCGTTGGGTTCCACCATATTATCAACGTGAATTGCTTCAAAAATTGCAGCGTTTAAGACAAGAAAAAAATTCTGTAGAAGAATATTATCAGGAATTACAAACTGGCATGATTAGATGTGGTATTGTTGAGGAGAATGAAGCTATGCTTGCACATTTTATGGGTGGATTAAATAGAGAGATTCAGACCATTCTAGAGTATAAGGAGTATACTAATATTGCTCGTTTAGTCCATCTTTCTTGTAAAGCTGAACGTGAAGTGCGGGATCGACAAGCATTAGCGCGAACTAACTTTTCTGCAGGTCGACCTTCATCATGGACACCTCGTGCATCCTCTACTTCCACTGCACCAGCACCTCCATTAGGTGTCACCTCCAGCCGTGATACAAGAAAGCAGGCACAACCACCACTATCTGCCAAGAGCATACCTGTCGGGCCTGCACAGAGCTCTTCTTCTTCCATGGCATCAACAGGGCACACAAGTGATATTATTTGTCGTCGTTGTAAGGGAAGAGGACATTATGCGCGAGAATGCAAATCTCAGCGTGTGATGATTGCTACTGAGGATGGTGGGTATGAATCCGCTAGTGACTATGATGAGGAGACTTTGGCTCTTATTACACGTGAAGAACATGGTGGAGATGATTTTGATCATGAGATGCAATACATGGCTCCTAAAAACGCTGACAGGTATGAATGTTTAGATGCTCAACGTGTTTTGAGTGTGCAGGTCACACAAGCTGAGCAAAATCAGAGGCATAATTTGTTCCATACAAAGGGAGTTGTGAAGGAATGTTCTGTGCGCGTCATCATAGATGCAGGGAGCTAAAACAACTTGACTAGCATGGAGATGGTGGAGAAGCTATCTCTCACCACAAGACCACATCCACATCCTTACTACATCCAATGGTTCAACAACAGCGGCAAGGTTAAGGTAACACGTACTGTTCGTGTGCATTTTAGTATCTCTACATATGCTGATTGTGTTGATTGTGATGTGGTACCTATGCAAGCATGTTCCTTATTACTTGGTAGACCATGGCAATTTGATGAAAATTATGTACACCATGGTAGAAACAATCAGTATACTCTTGTTCATAAGGATAAAAATATTAGTTTGCTTCCTATGACTCCTGATTCTATTTTGAAAGATGATATTAATAGAGCTAATAAAGCAAAACAGGAGAAGAATAAGAGTGAAAATCAGATTGTGGCAAAAGAATTTGAGCAACAAATGAAGCCTAATAATAAACCATCTAGTGTTGCTTCTGAAATTAAATTGAAAAGTGCATGTTTATTTGCCACCAAATCTGATATTGATGAGCTAGATTTCAGCAAATCTGTTTGCTATGCTTTTTTGTGCAAAGAGGCATTATTTTCATTCAAGGACATGCCTTCCTCTTTGCCTCCTGCTGTCACTAACATTTTCCAGGAGTTCGCTGACGTCTTTCCACAAGACGTGCCACCGGGATTACCGCCTATTCGAGGGACTGAGCATCAGATTGACTTAATTCCCGGTGGTTCACTGCCAAACCGTGCGCCATACCGTACCAATCCAGAGGAGACGAAGGAGATTATGCGTCAAGTACAGGAGCTTCTCGACAAAGGTTATATACGCGAATCCCTTAGTCCTTGTGCTGTTCCTATTATTCTAGTGCCAAAAAAGGATGGTACATCGCGTATGTGTGTTGATTGTAGAGGCATTACTAATATTACTATTCGTTATTGTCATCCTATCCTAGGCTAGATAATATGCTTGATGAATTGAGTGGCTCTACAATTTTCTCCAAAGTTGATTTGCGTAGTGGATACCATCAAATTTGTATGAAATTGGGGGATGAATGGGAAACATAATTAAAACTAAGTTTGGATTATATGAGTGGTTAGTCATGCCTTTTGGGCTAACTATGCACCTAGTACTTTCATAAGATTAATGAACGAAGTTTTATGTGCTTTCATTGGACGATTTATGGTAGTCTATTTTGATGATATACTGATTTATAGTAGATCTTTAGAGGAACATTTGGAACATTTACATGCTGTTTTTATTGCTCTACGTGATGCATATTTGTTTTGTAACCTTGGGAAGTGCACATTTTGTACCGACCGAGTATCTTTTCTTGGCTATGTTGTTACTCCACAGGGAATTGAAGTTGATAAAGCCAAGATTGAAGATATTGAGAGTTGGCAGCAGCCCAAAATGGTCACACAACTGAGGAGTTTTCTTGGCCTCGTTAGATTTTATAGGCGTTTTGTGAGAGATTTCATCACCATTATTGCACCTCTCAATGAGCTTACAAAGAAAGATGTGCCTTTTGTTTGGGGTACTGCACAGGAAGAAGCCTTCACGGTATTGAAAGATAAGTTGTGTAACGCCCCGAGACCGATGTGCCAGGTGTCGTTCAGTTATTCGTTGTTGTTGTCTTGTCATTGGCTTGCGTGTTGCATTTCATCATGTCATCATGTGCATTGCATCATCGTGTTTTCAAAACTTGCATCCGTCCCGGTCTCCTCGTTCCGTCTGTTGTCCGTTCTGAGCCCAGACACACTTGCACGCGCCCGTGGCATGTCCGAAATATTATTTTATAAGTGGCCGGAAAATGTTCTCGGATTGGGTTGAAATTTGGTGTGTGGTCTTATTATAGTGTAGACAGACCGCCTGTCCAGTTTCATCGCAATCGGAGTTCGTTTGACGCCCCAACGGATAAATATAGCGGCAATAGTAGCCGGTCAAAACGTCGGACGTTTTCGGTCTCCGGAAAAAGTCGTCGGGCCTTCCTCTCTTCTCTTCTCTCAGTGCGAGACCGTCTACACAGCTCACTACCTACCGCCAGGTCCAACCTAACCTCTCTCGTCAGCCCGCAGCCCCCTCGCGCGCGTCTGAAAGTTGTCCCGAACCCAAACCGGTATGTTGTTACCGTTGGGTCCGGTTCATCCCCTAACGTCTACAAAACATCTCCGTTTTGTTATTTGGGCTCCCTAACTATTTTATTCGCGACCGTCCGATTTTAATCGAAGGGACCAAATGACCCTAAGCCTACCCCACTTGCTATATAAATAGATCAACCCTAAAACCTAGGCCGGCTGTCCCATCCCCATCCTCCCGCCGCCACTCCTCTCCCTCGGGATCCTCCTAGATTCCCTTCGCTCCAACCAGCCATCACCGAAACTTCCAAATCCATCCCTGCTCGATCTCGTCGGGATCGAGGCTCTCTCCCGTCAGCCGTGCTCCTTCCCGAGCAGCGCACCCCGACGCCTCCTAGTCCCCGCAGCCGCGCAAGCACCCATGGAGGCGTGCATCCTCAAGCCCGTGCTCCTGCTCGACTCCACCGAGCGCAGCCGCCTCCCTGCCCGATCCACCCATGGATCCATCCGGCCTCGTCGTTCCCCAGCCTCGCCCGCATCAGGGTCCGCCGGATCCTGGCCATGCCCTCGCCGGAGAACACCGTCGCGCGCCTGGTTCCGCTCGCCGTCGTCCTTCATCCCGCAGCGCCCGAGCCCCCGTGCCATGCTCCTCCTCCTGCCCCGCCGTGTCGTCGCCATGGCCTACAGCTCGCCTCCGCCCTGTTCCCGGACGGACCCATCCGTTCCGTACCCCTCCGGCCTCGCCTTCTGCCGTGGAGACCCCCCCGTCGGGCTCTGCTTCGCCACACCGCCGCACGCAGACCCCTCTGCTCATCCATGGCGCCCCTTGCCTCGTCCCGGTCCGGTGGATCCGGCGCCCTCCTTCCCGCGTGGCACTGCGCCAGCCAAGCCCCGAACCTCGCCGGGATCCCGCGCCGTTCTTGTCCCTCGCCGGAGCCAGATGCAGCTCCGCCCCCGTCACCGTTTGCCTCGCCGCCCTTTCGCCTCGCTCGCCGGAGCTCTGCACCAGGAGCCGCCCGCAGCTCTGCATCGAGCAGAGGACGAGCAGCTCGCCCGCTCGCCCCGTTGACCGCGCCAGTCCCGCGACCGCACGCGCCTGGGCCTCCTCTGCTTCGGCCCAGCCGCTCCCCTGCACCGCGCTAGGCCCAGCCGCGCAGATCCGTCGCCCTGCCCTCCCTATCCACCGATCGGGCCAAGGCCCAAGGGTGAGCAGACCCCAGCGCCCCTCCTCTGTTTTTTTTTCTACTGTTGGGCCAAACAGATTCAGCCCGTGTGTATTTTTTTTCCCTGACCTGCGATTTTAGCTTTATCCAGTGATTAACAGTTTTACAGAAAAACCCCTTAGCATCATGCATTTAATAACTCACAAACCGTGCATCGGATTAAAATGTTTTAAACATGCAAACTGCTTAGAATTTTGTGTAGATTAATATTCTGCCACTTTCATCCATGTTTAAAAATGTTAAAAATGCTGTTTGTTTAATTTTGCTCAAATGCCATGTTAAAATGCTTTATTTCATAACTAAATAACCGTAGCTCCGATTTAAATAAACTTTATATGTAAATGGGGTGGAAAAATGCCTAGTTTAACGTGGTGCACTTTATTTTCCTGTTTAACAACATTAAAATATGTTTTAGGGCAGAACAGTAGCAAATTCATAAATTGCATATGAGGTTTTTCCGGAAATGTTGTTTGTTGTTCCGGCCTCATTTAAATTTGCCTAAATAGTTAGTTACCTTATGCCTCACCCCTTGCCATGTTTAACAACATTTAACATTGTTGTGTACCTAAACGAGAGCGAACTAAATAACTCAGATGTGGTGTTTTGTCAATATGCAACTCGTTGCATATTAAGCTCCACTTAATTTGTAGTGTTGTTTGTTGCACTTTGCCATGCCATGCCATGCCTCATTAAACCGGACATGCATCATACTTGTTTGTGCATCATGCCATGTTTATGCTTGTGTGTTTACTATGTTGTGTGTTTCTTTCCGGTGTTGCTTCTTCGGGTTGATTCCGTTATCATCGCGTTTGTGAGGATTTGTTCGACTACGCCCGTTCATCTTCTTCATGGACTCGTTCTTCTTCCTTGCGGGATTTCAGGCAAGATGATCATACCCTCGAAATCACTACTATCTTTGCTATGCTAGTTTGCTCGCTCTTGCTATTCCAATGCTACGATGCCTACCATTTGCTTGTTAGCCTCCCAAATTTCCGTGTCAAACCTCTAACCCACCATGTCCTAGCAAACCGTTGATTGGCTATGTTACCGCTTTGCTCAGCCCCTCTTATAGTGTTGTTAGTTGCAGGTGAAGATTGAAGTTTGTTCCTTGTTGGAACATGGAGATACCGTTCCTTGTTGGAACATTTATTTGCTTGTTGGGATATCACAATATATCTTACTTAATTAATGCATCTATATACTTGGTAAAGGGTGGAAGGCTCGGCCTTATGCCTGGTGTTTTGTTCCACTCTTGCCGCCCTAGTTTCCGTCATATCGGTGTTATGTTCCCGGATTTGGCGTCCCTTACGCGGTTGGGCTATAATGGGAACCCCTTGACAGTTCGCCTTAAGTAAAGCTTTTCCAGCAATGCCCAACATTGGTTTTACCATTTGCCACCTAGCCTTTTTCCCTTGGGAGTCGCGCATCTCGAGGGTCATCTTTATCTTAACCCCCCCCCCCCGGGCCAGTGCTTGTCTAAGTGTTGGTCCAAACTAGAGTCCTGTGCAGCGCCCCCTCGGGGCAACTCGAGGTTTGGTTTTAGTTGTACGGAGCGCTCATCTGAGTGTGCCCTGAGAAAGAGATATGTGCAGCTCCTATCGGGATTTGTCGGCACATTCGGGTGGTGTTGCCGGTTTAGTTTTACCCTGTCGAAATGTCTTGTTGTACCGGGATACCGAGTCTGATCGGAATGTCTCGGGTGGAGGTCTATTCCTTCGTTGACCGTGAGAGCTTGTGATGGGCTAAGTTGGGACACCCCTGCAGGGATTTGAACTTTCGAAAGTCGTGCCCGCGGTTATGGGCAGATGGGAATTTGTTAACGTCCGGTTGTAGAAAACCCGAAGTTGACCTTGATTAAAATACATCAACCGTGTGTGTAACCGTGATGGTCTCTTTCCGGCGGAGTCCGGGAAGTGAACACGGTTGTTGGAGTTATGCTTGACGTAGGTAGTCCAGGATCACTTCTTGATCATACCTTTCTCGACCGTGCTTTGCCTTCTCTTCTCGCTCTCATTTGCGTATGTTAGCCACCATATATGCTAGTCGCTTGCTGCAGCTCCACCTCATTACTCCATCCTTCCGATAAGCTTAAATAGTCTTGATCTCGCGGGTGCGAGATTGCTGAGTCCCCGTGGCTCACAGATACTTCCAAAACCAGTTTGCAGGTGCCTATATATCCGCGCAGATGACGCAACCAAGCTCAAGGAGGAGCTCGATGAAGATCTTGTCCTTTGTGTTGTTTCCGTTCTAGTTGATCAGTAGTGGAGCCCAGTTGGGGTCGATCGGGGACCTTTGTCGCATTTGGGGTTCTTCTTTTATTTTGGTTCCGTAGTCGGACCTTGATTGTATCTGGATGATGTAATGCTTTATTCATGTATTTGTGTGAAGTGGCGATTGTAAGCCAACTATGTATCTCTTTCCCTTATGTTTTACATGGGTTGTGTGAAGATTACCTCACTTGCGACATTGCTCTCAATGCGGTTATGCCTCTAAGTCGTGCTTCGACACGTGGGATATATAGCCGCATCGAGGGCGTTACAAGTTGACACAAGCTCCTTTACTCCAACTTCTTGATTTTAATAAGACTTTTGAGCTTGAATGTGGTGCTAGTGGAATTGGATTAGGAGGTGTGTTATTACAAGAGGGCAAACCTGTTGCATACTTTTTCAAAAAATTGAGTGGGCCTAGTCTGAACTATTCTACTTATGATAAAGAATTATATGCTCTTGTTCGGACTTTAGAAACATGGCCCAAAGAATTTGTTATACATTCTAATCATGAATCTTTGAAACACATTAAAAGTCAAGCAAAACTGAACTGTAGACATGCTAAATGGGTTGAGTTCATTGAGACGTTCCCATATGTCATTAAACACAAGAAGGGTAAAGAAAATGTTATTGCTGATGCATTGTCTCGTCGTTATACTATGCTTTCACAACTTGACTTTAAAATATTTGGTTTGGAGACCATCAAAGATCAATATGTGCATGATGCTGAAGTTAAAGATGTATTGCAGAATTGTAAAGAAGGGAGAACATGGAACAAGTTCGTCATTAACGATGGATTTGTGTTTCGTGCTAACAAGCTATGCATTCCAGCTAGCTCCATTCGTCTTTTGTTGTTGCAGGAGGCACATGGAGGAGGATTAATGGGACACTTTGGCGTGAAGAAGACGGAGGATATACTTGCTACACATTTCTTTTCGCCAAATATGAGACGGGATGTTGAGCGTTTTGTTGCTCGCTGCACTACATGTCAAAAAGCTAAGTCATGACTCAATCCTCATGGTTTATATATGCCTTTGCCTGTACCTAGTGTTCCTTGGGAGGATATATCTATGGACTTTGTTTTAGGTTTACCTTTAACAAAGAAGGGGAGGGATAGCATATTTGTTGTCGTGGATAGATTCTCGAAAATGGCACACTTTATACCATGTTATAAAAGCGATGATGCTGTTAATGTTGCTGATTTGTTCTTTCGTGAAATTATTCGCTTGCATGGTGTGCCAAATACTATTGTTTCAGATCGTGATACTAAATTTCTTAGCCACTTTTGGAGATGTTTATGGGCTAAGTTGGGGACTAAACTGCTTTTTGGTACTACTTGTCACCCCCAAACTGATGGACAAACTGAAGTAGTCAATAGAACATTGTCTGCTATGCTTAGGGCTGTTTGGAAGAATAATAAGAAAATGTGGGAAGAATGCTTGTGTAGCGACCAGACGTCAAACAGTCTGATCTCTGTGCTCAGTGTCATCCCTGGATCAGTAATGCTGACACCACACAGTACTTGGAGGATTTATAACAGAGTAGCAATCACACACTTATTACATCGAATGTCTCAAAAGAGAACTTATTGAAATAAATATGGCTTAAGGCCATCTAAAACTATAACAGCGGAAGGCTTGGAAGATAAGCGAGTCCATCAACTCCAACAGAGTATAGAACCACGACCTAAAAGCACCTTACTCATCGTCTGAAAAGTCTGCAACATGAAACGTTGCAGCCCGAAAACGGGTCAGCACATGGAATATGCTGGCAATGTAACACATAGAGAATAACAATGGAGATTGGCTATACTACATGCATATTTGGCTGGTGGTAAAGCTCTATGGTTACAGTTTTTGCATAAAGCCAATTTTTCCCTACTGCAAAGGAATAAATTTATTTAACTATCATGGTGGTTGTTAAACATTGAGAATGGTTGACAACATCCTCAATCCCAATTAAAAGTACTCATTAAAAACCCAACAATATTAATTAAAGTAACATGATGAGATTCACATGATAATCAAGTACTAGATACTCAAGATGTCCATAACCGGAGACACGGCTAACCATGATTAGTTTATACACTCTGCAGAGGTTTGCGCACTTTCCCCACATGACTCGATCGCCTTCGCTTGGTTTCCCGCACTACATGGTGTTTGAGAAACGGATGACCGAGACATAATCTTTCAGAAGCACTAGCACCTTACAAGTGGGGTAGACCGTACCAACCTACATCCCCTACATCTCCTAGTCCACCCCGTAAGAGTTCACACAACTTAGTCAACTATGCTAGAGCCCATAATAGCATGTGGCTGCACACATAAGTTTCTAGTTTGAATAATCTCATGATCCCTTTGAGCCTGGGTGGCGGTCCGAAGAAATACAGGCAAGTCCTACTAGAAAACAGGTGCCTCAATCCACCCAGATGTGTGTTTAAGTTGCCACCTTAAATAAACCGGTAATTCACAATCTCACATCTGTCATGGATATTCACTCACCCAATCCACGTCTACTAGCATAGCATGGCATAATAAGCAAACGTAGAAGTAACTCCCAAAGGTTTAATAATAAAACAGGTGATAGGTACTACCTCATCTACTTCCCATCCCACAATTTAATTAGATCCTAATCATGCAATGTTTGAGGATAGATCTAATGCATAAAAACTGGGTAGTAGAAAGGTATGATCAAGTGTTACTTGCCTTGCTGATGATCCGCGAAACCTAGAGACTCGAAGTAACAGGCGGCGCACTCCGGGTATTCTATCGCAGACAAACAAACAAGCATACAATAAGTACTCATCTAATGCACAGGTAAAACTCGAACAAAAGATCCAACTAGGTTGTCCAACTTAAGAACTCCGGTTTGCAAAAAGAATCAAATCGAATAAAGCAACGAAGGTCAAACGGCGAAAGAAAACAGCTTCATTTTACTAATTTGGATCTGAGTCAAATTTTACAGAAGCAAAAACTTGTTTAAGTAGATTATTCGGAAAGAGGGTTTTGAGACGAAACTCCAGGCGCTTGAATCACCTGATTCCGATAAACGAGCGAAACATTATACTAAATCGAAAATTGGATCAGAAATCGCGATCAGAAAATAACCGCGGAAAATCCGAGAAAAAGAAAAACGACAAACAGATTAACGAACGAACGTTCGTGAATCTAACGAATCTGACGAAAAGCGTTCGCTAAGACGAACTAACGGACGAACGTCCGCCAATTAACCTAAACCGAAAAAAAACCGAAAACTAAAATAAAACGAATCTAAAAAAACCGAAAAAAAACCGTAAAGAAAAACCTCCCGGTTTTAAGAAAACCAGCGGCACGCGAATCGAGGTGGCGGCGAACCTCGGGATGCGGGGCGGCGGCTCCGGCGGCG
>NC_041389.1:226963262-227021054 GCF_002162155.2 Triticum dicoccoides | reverse complement strand
GGCGACGGCGGATTAGGGTTAGGGTTTGCGGGTGGGCCGGCGGCGCGAGTTGGGCTGGTGGCGGCGGGGCGATCTGGCGGGCTGGGGCGGCGGGGTCCCGCGCTTTATAAAGCACCCCCGAGCGGAGTCCCGCTCAGGTACGGCCCGGAGTCGGTGCGTGTTTCTTTAAAACATTACGCTCGGTAGAAAAATAAAAAGAAATACTAAACGGACTCCAAAAATCCCGAAATGAATTTTCCCCGACTTCTAAAATCAAGCCGGACTAGATGAACATTTATTTGGGATCTAAATGCAATTTTGAAAAACGCGTAATTTTCCTAGATTCAAATAAAAGCGAAAAACTCCAAAATAAATCTTATTTTATTTTTTTATTAAATCCTCATTATTTCTTTATTTTGGGAAAGTCATTTTATTCCCTCTCCGAATTTTTGGTAGTAGAAATAATTGAAGATAAAATAAATAAAATCAATGATCCTGTTTTCAAAATTTGAGAAAAACCCCAAATATGAAAATAACGAAATCCCCAACTCTCTCCGGGGGTCCTTGAGTTGCGTAGAATTTCTAGGATCGAGCCAACAATGCAATAAAAATATGATATGCATGATGATCTATGTATAACATTCCAAATTGGAAATTTGGGATGTTACAGCTTGCCTCATATTGAATTTGCTTATAATCGTTCATTGCAGTCTGCTACTAAGATGTGCCCTTTTGAAATTGTGTACGGTTTTCTACCGCGTGCACCTATTGATTTATTGCCTCTTCCATCTTCGAAGAAGGTTAATTTTGATGCTAAACAATGTGCTGAATTGATCTTAAAAATGCATGAGTTAACTAAGGAAAACATAGAGCGTATGAATGCTAAATATAAACTTGCTGGAGATAAGGGTAGAAAACATGTTGTCTTTGCACCTGGAGATCTTGTTTGGTTACATTTGCATAAGGATAGGTTTCCTAATTTGCGCAAGTCAAAGCTAATGCCACATGCTGATAGTCTTTTTAAGGTGTTAGAGAAAATAAATGATAATGCATATAAACTTGAGCCGCCTTCAAATTTTGGGGTTAGTCCCACTTTTAACATTGCAGATTTGAAGCCTTATTTGGGTGAGGAAGATGAGCTTCCGTCGAGGACGACTTCATTTCAAGAAGGGGAGGATGATAAGGACATCAATACCATTGTTACACCCACAACCCCTACTTCTACATATATTGGACCAACTACTAGAGCTCGCGCACGCCAATTAAATTATCAAGTACTTTCGTTTCTTGGTAATGATTCTAATGTCGTTCATGAGAATATGATGCTGCCTAAATTGGATACATTTGTTTTGCTTACAAATGAAGGGCCTGGCATGGAGAAGAGGGATGAACACTTGAGCAAGACCAAGCATGGAGATAATGGCATGCGCAAGGGGAACAAGAATGGAGTCACAAGTGATGATTTCAGGACATTGAAGCCACCATAATGAGTGCATGAAGTCTTGGACGAAATATACAAGATGCCACTTCATAAATTTCGTCTAGAGGCTATTCTAGGTGCTGCATCACCTTATTATTGGGCCAGGACCATGTAATTTCGAAATACATAAGTATAGGCTATTTTTTAGAGTCCGTATGTGTGGGGAAACAAGAGATAGGGTTGGTTTTGGACCCCTCCCTCAAGGGCCAGGAAATTCCCCCCTCTTCCTCCATATATACAGCCCTTAGGGCACCGTTTAGACTTTGGGTTTTGTTTAGATTAAAAGTTCGCCATAGCTGCAACTTCGCGTACTTCGTTTGTGTTCAATGACCAGACCAAGAAGTCACAGAACCCCACCTTCATTAATAAAGCTTTCATCCTATATTCACAATATCCAGATTGTAATCTCAGTTTTCTTGCTTGTTCTTCGTTTGCTCACGGGAAACAGACCCTCGTGGTCAGGTTGATCGTGCCCCAGTGTGGTCAATAACCCTTGAAAGTTGGTTTAGCGATTGCTAAGGCGCGATGTCTTGCACGTTCGTAGTCGGATCGTCAAGGTCAACTCCCACAAAAAACGATAGCCACCATCTCATCAAAACATGGGGACACCTTTGCCTCTATCATCCGCTGGCTCATTTATGTTTGAGCAATTGTATTCGAGCCCTCGAGGCCCCTGGCTTGTAATATGATGCTTGTATGACTTATCTTACTTTTAGAGTTGTGTTGTGATATCTTCCTGTGAGTCCCTGATCTTGATTGTACACATTTGCGTGCATGATTAGTGTATGATTGAATCGGGGGCATCACACCTTCTGTGCCGCTCCACTGCCACTTCTTCTGCCGGCGGCTGCACGATCAGACACATCGCTCCAGCTATGTTTCTTTCGTCATGGTACACAAGGGCAACATACTCTTGAAGGCCAGTAAGAAGGTGGAAGGATTCTGGCGCCGCTGGGTCTTCATGGACACCAAAGGTCTCAATGAGCGGCTAGAGATGCCGACCGAGCTGCCCAAAACGGCTCGAGAGGTGGAGCCACGAGAAGTTCTTGGACCCCCGGGCGGAGCCTGTCGTGAGGAAGATGACCTCGGACATGGATGCCAAGGTGCTGACAGGGGGCATGCTCGTGAAGGAGTTCCTGACGCAGCGCCTGGCCCCGCTCCAGTCGCGCACGCGCCCCATGTGGGAGTTCAAGGGCATGCCAGACAACATTAGGCTGCGCTCAGAGAGCTTGATGGGTGAGGAGCTGGAAAAGGCCATGAATGTCCTACTGGACGGCGACCTGGGGGACCTCCCAGAGGCCTATGTCCCGCTGTACTGTCGTGTCGATAGGGAGGCGCAGATCACCGCCATGCCCGTCTTAAACGAGCTAGGACCCATGTCGTCGGAGCGCCCCAACTCCCCAGTGCCCATGTCCTCGGGCGATAGCGCTGGCGAAGATGGCGAAGAGGAACCGGAGGTGACCGAGGATGACAATGCGGCGGAGATATCCCCGCCATCATAGAGTGAGCTCAACCTCGCGAGCGACGCCGACGCCGACGAGCCCCCGGCTGTGGAGTCCCTGTGCTCCACCGCGTGTTCTTACGAGGTCCGGATCCACTCCCCGGACTCCGTGAGGGTCAGACTAGGCGAACCCAAAGAAGAGTGGAGCCGCACCACCTCCGGGGGGCGCCCCATCCACCAGGGGCGCATGTGCGATCCTTCTAGCCGTGACCCCTCACGGCGACGCCTCTGCCTTTCCAAGCGGCAGCGCCTCACCGATGTCGGTTGATGACCCGCAAGTATACGGGATAGTTGTAGCCTCTTTCGATAAGTAAGAGTGTCGAACCCAACGAGGAGCTAAAGGTAGAGCAAGTACTCTCTCAAGTCCTATCGGCCACTGATACGACTCTACGCACGCTTGACGTTCGTTTTACCTAGAACAAGTATGAAACTAGAAGTACTTTGTAGGTGTTGTTGGATAGGTTTGCAAGATAATAAAGAACACGTAAATAAAAGCTAGGGGCTGTTTAGATAAAGATGCAATAAAGTAAATATAGCGAGTGTGGAAAAGTGGTGGTAGGAGTTGTGGAATTGCCCCTAGGCAATTGACTACGTTACTAGACCGGTAATCACTATTGCAATTCTATTTGAGGGAGAGGCATAAGCTAACATACTTTCTCTACTTGGATCATATGCACTTATGATTGTAACCCTAGCAAGCATCCGCAACTACTAAAGATTTATTAAGGTAAAACCCAACCATAGCATTAAAGTATCAAGTCCCCTTTATCCCATACGCAACAATCCCCTTACTCGGGTTTGTGTTTCAGTCACTCACACAACCCACTATAAGCGAATCATGAACGCATTGCAACACCCTACAGTGGGAATCCCTCACGCTTGCGCGACACGGAGGGCACCATAGGACAGCACCAATAATAAAACATGCAACTCAAACCAATCATAGCAATTCATCAATCACCGATAGGACAACGAAAATCTACTCAGACATCATAGGATGGCAACACATCATTGGAAAATAATATGAAGCATAAAGCACCATGTTCAAGTAGAGGGTACAGCGGGTTGCGGGAGAGTGGACCGCTGGATATAGATGGGGAAGGTGATGGAGATGTTGGTGAAGATGACAGCGGTGTTGGTGAAGATCGCGGTGATGATGATGGCCCCCGGCGGCGTTCCAGCGCCATCGGAAGCAAGGGGGAGAGAGCCCCCCCCCCTTCTTCTTCTTCTTCCTTGACCTTGTCCCTAGATGGGAGAAGGGTTTCCCCTTTGGTCCTTGGCTCCCATGGCGTGTGAGGGGCGAGATCCCCTCCGAGATTGGATCTATCTCTCTGTTTCTGCGTTCTCAGATTCTACCCCTTCACCGTTTCTTAAATATCCGGAGATCCGTAACTCCGATTGGGGTGAATCGTTCGCCCAGATCTTTCTCATAAAATTAGCTTTCTTGCGCCAAAAGAAGGGTATCAACCGCTTTACGGGTGGCCCACGAGAGTCTAGGGCGCGCCCAGGGGGGAGGGTGTGCCCCCATGTCTCGTGGCCACCCCGGACACCGTTTCGTGTTGATTTTACTTCCCAAAAATCATAATTATTTGCATGAAGTCTTGGACGAAATATACAAGATGCCACTTCATGAATTTCGTCTAGAGGCTATTCTAGGTGCCGCATCACCTTATTATTGGGCCAGGGTCATGTAATTTCGAAATACATAAGTATAGGCTATTTTTTAGAGTCCGTATGTGTGGGGAAACAAGAGATCGGGTTGATTTTGGACCCCTTCCCCAAGGGCCACGAAATTCCCCCCTCTTCCTCCATATATACAGCCCTTAGGGCACCGTTTAGACTTTGGGTTTTGTTTAGATTAAAAGTTCGCCATAGCTTCAACTTCGCGTACTTCGTTTGTGTTCAATGACCAGACCAAGACGTCACAGAACCCCACCTTCATTAATAAAGCTTTCCTCCTATATTCACAATATCCAGATTGCAATCTCAGTTTTCTTGCTTGTTCTTCGTTTGCTCCCGGGAAACAGACTCTCGTGGTCAGGTTGGTCATGCCCCAGTGTGGTCAATAACCCTTGAAAGTTGGTTTAGCGATTGCTAAGGCGCGATGTCTCGCACGTTCGTAGTCGGATCGTCAAGGTCAACTCCCACAGAAAACGATAGCCACCATCTCATCGAAACATGGGGACACCTTTGCCTCTATCATCCGCTGACTCATTTATGTTCGAGCAATTGTATTCGAGCCCTCGAGGCCCCTGGCTTGTAATATGATGCTTGTATGACCTATTTTACTTTTAGAGTTGTGTTGTGATATCTTCCTGTGAGTCCGTGATCTTGATCGTACACATTTGCGTGCATGATTAGTGTATGATTGAATCAGGGGCATCACACCTTCTGTGCCGCTCCTCTACCACTTCTTCTGCCGGCGGCTGCACGATCAGACACATCGCTCCAGCTGTGTTTCTTTCGTCGTGGTACACAAGGGCAACATGCTCTTGAAGGCCAGTAAGAAGGTGGAAGGATTCCGGCGCCGCTGGGTCTTCATGGACACCAAGGGTCTCAATGAGCGGCTAGAGATGCCGACCGAGCTGCCCAAAACGGCTGGAGAGGTGGAGCCACGAGAAGTTCTTGGACCCCCGGGTGGAGCCTGTCGTGAGGAAGATGACCTCGGACATGGATGCCAAGGTGCTGACAGGGGGCATGCTTGT
Organism: Triticum dicoccoides; assembly: GCF_002162155.2. Lineage (NCBI taxonomy): Eukaryota > Viridiplantae > Streptophyta > Magnoliopsida > Poales > Poaceae > Triticum > Triticum dicoccoides. The sequence continues at coordinate 227,015,389 of NC_041389.1, read as the reverse complement.
GAAGGAGTTCCTGACGCAGCGCCTGGCCCCGCTCCAGTCGCGCACGCGCCCCATGTGGGAGTTCTAGGGCACGCCAGACAACATTAGGCTGCGCTCAGAGAGCTTGATGGGTGAGGAGCTGGAAAAGGCTATGAATGTCCTACTGGACGGCGACCCGGGGGACCTCCCGGAGGCCTATGTCCCGCTGCACTGCCGTGTCGATAGGGAGGCGCAGATCACTGTCATGCCCGTCTTAAACGAGCTAGGACTCATGTCGTCGGAGTGCCCCAACTCCCCAGTGCCCGTGTCCTCGGGTGATAGCGCTGGCGAAGATGACGAAGAGGACCCGGAGGTGACCGAGGATGATGATGCGGCGGAGATATCCCCGCCATCACTGGGTGAGCTCCTCCGCAACCTCGCGAGCGACGATGACGCCGACGAGCACCTGGCTGTGGAGTCCCTGTGCTCCACCGCGTGTTCTTACGAGGTCCGGATCCACTCCCCGGACTCCGTGAGGGTCAGACTAGGCGAACCCAAAGAAGAGTGGAGCCGCACCACCTCCGGGGGGCGCCCCATCCACCAGCAGGGCGGATGCGATCCCGCTGGACGTGACCCCTCAGGGCGACGCCTCTGCCTTTCCAAGCGGCAGCGCCTCACCGATGTCGGCTGATGACCCGCAAGTATACGGGAGAGTTGTAGCCTCTTTCAGTAAGTAAGAGTGTCGAACCCAACGAGGAGCTAAAGGTAGAGCAAGTATACTCTCAAGTCCGATCGGCCACTAATACGACTCTACGCACGCTTGACATTCGCTTTACCTAGAACAAGTATGAAACTAGAAGTACTTTGTAGGTGTTGTTGGATAGGTTTGCAAGATAATAAAGAACACGTAAATAAAAGCTAGGGGATGTTTAGATAAAGATGCAATAAAGTAAATATAGCGAGTGTGGAAAAGTGGTGGTAGGAGTTGTGGAATTTCCCCTAGGCAATTGACTATGTTACTAGACCGGTAATCACTATTGCAATTCTATTTGATGGAGAGGCATAAGCTAACATACTTTCTCTACTTGGATCATATGCACTTATGATTGGAACCCTAGCAAGCATCCGCAACTACTAAATATTTATTAAGGTAAAACCCAACCATAGCATTAAAGTATCAAGTCCCCTTTATCCCATACGCAACAATCCCCATACTCGGGTTTGTGTTACAGTCACTCACGCAACCCACTATAAGCGAATCATGAACGCATTGCAACACCCTACCGCGGGAATCCCTCACGCTTGCGCGACACGGAGGGCACCATAGGACAGCACCAATAATAAAACATGCAACTCAAACCAATCATAGCAATTCATCAATCACCGATAGGACAACGAAAATCTACTCAGACATCATAGGATGGCAACACATCATTGGAAAATAATATGAAGCATAAAGCACCATGTTCAAATAGAGGGTACAACGGGTTGCGGGAGAGTGGACCGCTGGATATAGATGGGGGAACGTGATGGAGATGTTGGTGAAGATGACAGCGGTGTTGGTGAAGATTGCGGTGATGATGATGGCCCCCGGCGGCGTTCCAGCGCCACCGGAAGCAAGGGGGAGAGAGCACCCTTCTTCTTCTTCTTCCTTGACCTTCTCCCTAGATGGGAGAAGGGTTTCCCCTCTGGTCCTTGGCTCCCATGGCGTGGGAGGGGCGAGATCCCCTCCGAGATTGGATCTATCTCTCTGTTTCTGCGTTCTTAGATTCTACCCCTTCACCGTTTCTTAAATATCCGGAGATCCGTAACGCCGATTTGGGTGAATCTTTCGCCCAGATCTTTCTCATAAAATTATATTTCTTGCGCGAAAAGAAGGGTGTCAACCGCTTTACGGGTGGCCCACGAGAGTCCAGGGCGCGCCCAGGGGGGAGGGCGCGCCCCCATGTCTCGTGGCCACCCCGGACACCGTTTCGCGTTGATTTTACTTCCCAAAAATCATAAATATTAGCATGAAGTCTTGGACAAAATATACAAGATGCCACTTCATAAATTTCGTCTAGAGGCTATTCTAGGTGCTGCATCACCTTATTATTGGGCCAGGGCCATCTAATTTCGAAATACATAAGTATAGGCTATTTTTAGAGTCCGTATGTGTGGGGAAACAAGAGATCGGGTTGGTTTTGGACCCCTCCCCCAAGGGCCACGAAATTCCCCCCTCTTCCTCCAAATATACAGCCCTTAGGGCACCGTTTAGACTTTGGATTTTGTTTAGATTAAAAGTTCGCCATAGATACAACTTCGCGTACTTTGTTTGTGTTCAATGACCAGACCAAGATGTCACAGAATCCCACCTTCATTAATAAAGCTTTCCTCCTATATTCACAATATCCAGATTGCAATCTCAGTTTTCTTGCTTGTTCTTCGTTTGCTCGCGGGAAACAGACCCTCGTGGTCAGGTTGATCGTGCCCCAGTGTGGTCAATAACCCTTGAAAGTTGGTTTAGCGATTGCTAAGGCGCGACGTCTCGCACGTTCGTAGTCGGATCGTCAAGGTTAACTCCCAGAGAAAACGATAGCCACCATCTCATCGAAACATGGGGACACCTTTGCCTCTATCATCCGCTGACTTGTTTATGTTCGAGCACTTGTATTCGAGCCCTCAAGGCCCCTGGCTTGTAATATGATGCTTGTATGACTTATTTTACTTTTAGAGTTGTGTTGTGATATCTTCCTGTGAGTCCCTGATCTTGATCGTACACATTTGCGTGCATGATTAGTGTATGATTGAATCGGGCGCATCACACCTTCTGTGCCGCTCTTCTGCCACTTCTTCTGCCGGCGGCTGCACGATCAGACACATCGCTCCAGTTGTGTTTCTTTCGTCGTGGTACACAAGGACAACATTGTCTTGAAGGCCGGTAAGAAGGTGGAAGGATTCCGGCGCCGCTGGGTCTTCATGGACACCAAGGGTCTCAATGAGCGGCTAGAGATGTCGACCGAGCTGCCCCAAACGGCTCGAGAGGTGGAGCCACGAGAAGTTCTTGGACCCCCGGGCGGAGCCTGTCGTGAGGAAGATGACCTCGGACATGGATGCCAAGGTGCTGACAGGGGGCATGCTCGTGAAGGAGTTCCTGACGCAGCGCCTGGCCCTGCTCTAGTCGCGCACGCGCCCCATGTGGGAGTTCTAGGGCACGCCAGACAACATTAGGCTGCGCTCAGAGAGCTTGATGGGTGAGGAGCTGGAAAAGGCCATGAACGTCTTACTGGACGGCGACCCGGGGGACCTCCCGGAGGCCTATGTCCCGCTGTACTACCATGTCGATAGGGAGGCGCAGATCGCTGCCATGCCTGTCTTAAATGAGCTAGGACTCATGTCGTCGGAGCGCCCCAACTCCCTAGTGCCCGGGTCCTCGGGCGATAGCACTGGCGAAGATGGCGAAGAGGACCCGGAGGTGACCGAGGATGACGATGCGGCAGAGATATCCCCGCCATCATAGAGTGAGCTCCTCCGCAACCTTGCGAGCGACGACGACGCCAACCTGCCCCCCGGCTGTGGAGTCCCTGTGCTCCACCGCGTGTTCTTACAAGGTCCGGATCCACTCCCCGGACTCCGTGAGGGTCAGACTAGGCGAAACCAAAGAAGAGTGGAGCCGCACCACCTCCGGGGGGCGCCCCATCCACCAGCGGGGCGGATGTGATCCCGCTAGCCATGACCCCTCAGGGCGACGCCTCTGTTTTTCCAAGCGGCAGTGCCTCACCGATGTCGGCTGATGATCCGCAAGTATACGGGATAGTTGTAGCCTCTTTCGATAAGTAAGAGTGTCGAACCCAACGAGGAGCTAAAGGTAGAGAAAGTACTCTCTCAAGTCCTATCGGCCACTGATGCGACTCTACGCATGCTTGACGTTCGCTTTACCTAGAACAAGTCTGAAACTAGAAGTACTTTGTAGGTGTTGTTGGATAGGTTTGCAACATAATAAAGAAAACGTAAATAAAAGCTAGGGGCTGTTTAGATAAAGATGCAATAAAGTAAATATAGCGAGTGTGGAAAAGTGGTGGTAGGAGTTGTGGAATTGCCCTAGGCAATTGACTACATTACTAGACCGGTAATCACTATTGCAATTCTATTTGAGGGAGAGGCATAAGCTAACATACTTTCTCTACTTGGATCATATGCACTTATGATTGGAACCCTAGCAAGCATCCGCAACTACTAAAGATTCATTAAGGTAAATCCCAACCATAGCATTAAAGTATCAAGTCCCCTTTATCCCATACGCAACAATCCCCTTACTCGGGTTTGTGTTTCAGTCACTCACGTAACCCACTATAAGCGAATCATGAACGCATTGCAACACCCTACAGCGGGAATCCCTCACGCTTGCGCGACATGGAGGGCACCATAGGACAGCACCAATAATAAAACATGCAACTCAAACCAATCATAGCAATTCATCAATCACCGATAGGACAACGAAAATCTACTCAGACATCATAGGATGGCAACACATCATTGGAAAATAATATGAAGCATAAAGCACCATGTTCAAGTAGAGGGTACAGCGGGTTGCGGGAGAGTGGACCGCTGGATATAGATGGGGGAAGGTGATGGAGATGTTGGTGAAGATGACGACGGTGTTGGTGAAGATCGCGGTGATGATGATGGCCCCCGGCGGCATTCCAGCACCACCGGAAGCAAGGGGGAGAGAGCCCCCCTCCTTCTTCATCTTCCTTGGCCTTCTCCCTAGATGGGAGAAGGGTTTCCCCTCTGGTCCTTGGCTCCCATGGCGTGGGAGGGGCGAGAGCCCTTCCGAGATTGGATCTAGCTCTTTGTTTCTGCGTTCTCAGATTCTACCCCTTCACCGTTTCTTAAATATCCGGAGATCCGTAACTCCGATTGGTGTGAATCTTTCGCCTAGATCTTTCTCATAAAATTAGATTTCTTGCGCCAAAAGAAGGGTGTCAACCGCTTTACGGGTGGCCCACGAGAGTCCAGGGCGCACCCAGGGGGGAGGGCGCGCCCCCTGTCTTGTGGCCACCCCGGACACCGTTTCGCGTTGATTTTACTTCCCAAAAATCATAAATATTCCAAAAAAGAGGCCAAAGAACTCATATACTTATTGCAAAAATCTACAAGCCATCGAAAAAAAGTACTACGTGCATGCTCCTAGGGGGATAGATTGGTAGGAAAAGATCATCGCTCGTCCCCGACCGCCACTCATAAGGAAGACAATCAATAAATAAAATTGTGCTCCAACTTCATAACAAAGCGGTTCACCATACATTCATGCTACGGGAATCACAAACCTCAACACAAGTATTTCTACTAATCCACAACCACCCACTAGCATGACTCTAATATCACTATCTTTGTATCGCAAAACTATTGCAAGGAATCAAACATATCATATTCATCGATCTACAAGTTTATGTAGGATTTTATGACTAACCATGTGAATGACCAATTCCTGTCATCTCTCTAAATAGATATAAGTGAAGCAAGAGAGTTTAATTCTTTCTACAAAAGATATGCTCACGCTCTAAAAATTATATGTGAAGCAAAAGAGCATTCCACAAATGGCGGTTTTCTATGTGAAGAGAAACAGGCAATCCAGACTTGAAATGATATAAGTGAAGCACATGAAGCATTCTATAAAGCCATACTCAAAATATTTAAGTGAACTGCAATGAGCATTCTATAAATCAACCAAGGACTATCTCATACCAGCATGGTGCATAAAATAAAAACGGAAACTAAATGCAAAAGACGCTCCAAGACTTGCACATAATGCATGAACGAAACGAATTCGAAAACATACCGATACTTGTTGAAGAAAGAGGGGATGCCTTCCGGGGCATCCCCAAGCTTAGACGCTTGAGTATCCTTGAATATTTACTTGGGGTGCCTCGGGCATCCCCAAGCTTGAGCTCTTGCCTCTCTTCCTTTTCCTCATATCGAGACATCCTCGATTAGACACTACATCCACACAAAACTTCAACAGAAAACTCGGTAAGATCCGTTAGTATAATAAAGCAAATCACCACTCTAAGTACTGTAACAAACGAATTCATATTTTGTTTTTGCATTGTGTCTACTTTAATATAGCTTTTCCATGGCTTAATCCACTGATATAAATTGATAGATTCATCAAAACAAGCAAACTATGCATCAAAAACAGAATCTGTCAAAAACAGAACAACATGTAGCAATCTGAACATCCACCATATTTCTGGTACCCCAACAATTCTACAAAAATTAGGAAAGATAAACAAGTTGTATAGAAAGACAGTTCAAAAGGAATCAGAACCAAATGACGTTCCAGCAAAAGTGTAAAATCACACACTACAGCCAAAGTTTTTGTCCTGCACCGTACAAACCAACAAGCATTGTAAACATCCTAAAGGCAAACCTTGGCACATTATTTTTATAATACAATGGAATTGTACAAGGGGATAATTATTTTTGATGAAAAGTTTCTATAATCAAGATTCACAAAGTTTCCGTGAGCATGAACAAAGTTCAAGGAGCTCTCCCACTTCAACAATGCTTGTCTTTCTCACTTTCACTTTCCTTTTTGAAAAGTTTTTAGGTTCCCCTCTTTATTTTTTTGTTTTAAACTATATAAAAGCACTCAACAGAAATAAATGACTCCCTAAAACTTCCGGCTTGTCTCCCTGGCAGCGCTTTCTTTAAAGCCATTAAGCTAGGCATATAGTGCTCAAGTAATGGATCCACCCGGATCCCAAGGTATATCAAAGCCAATTTTAATTAACAATGATTTGTAATTTAGTAGTGAGCACAAAGTAACATATATCATGCAACAACAAAGTCTAACTCTCTTCCTATGCATCGGCATGTCATAAAAGAACAATTCATGCACACATAGCAAAGGCCAATGCATAGTATAAACAGTTTCTTGCAATTCTAACATATTGGAAACATAAAGAGGCGGAGATAGAGTTCCTCTCTCATAATAATTGCAAGTAGGAGCAGCAAGCACATGCATATTATATTCATCAAAATCATCATGTGCAATGGTAAAAGGCAACCCATCAATATAATCCTTAATAAGCACAAACTTCTCCGATATAGTGTAGTTTGAAGAATTCAAAAAGATAATAGGACTATCATGCGTGGGTGCAATAGCAACAATTTCATGTTTAACATAAGGAACTATAGCAAGTTCATCTCCATAAGCATAATTCATATTGGCATCTTGGCCACAAGCATAGCAAGCATCATCAAAAAGGGATATTTCAAGAGAATCAACGGGATCATAGCAATCATCATAGCAATCATCCTTCGGTAAGCACGAAGGGGAATTAAATAATGTATGAGTTGGAGGGTTACTCTCATTAGAAGGTGGGCACGGGTAGCTAATCCGCTCTTCCTCCTTTTGTTCTTCGCTCTCCTCATCATCTTTTTCATCCAATGAGCTCACAGTTTCATCAATTTCTTCTTCCATAGCTTCCTACAAAATATTAGTCTCTTCTTGGACATCGGAGACTTTCTCAATAAATGCATTAATATAGTAATTGTATTCATAATTTTCATAGCAATATCTAAGTATAACAAGATTTTCAGGCCTATAAGCATCATCATCTAAAGCTTCATACTTTTCAAACAAAGATTTAATTTCATAAGCAGCCTTAAAAGCAACAAATTCTTCTATTTGTTCCACATCATAGTAATCATATATATAATTAGCATAAGAAGCTAAGGTTTCATTGTCATTAAATTTGCATGAAAAGGGAAGGTGTGGAGCCTTCATCCTAGAGCAACAAGTAATATCATATCTCAAGCATAGATTCCAGGCATACCAACGCAACATAATAAATTGATCCCATAATAGTTTCCCTTTTTGTGTCGAGCGATAATCCCTAAAGTATTCATGTTGATCCAACGTGTCCCCCATTATAAAGTTGAATGGGATTTTCTCAGGATTATCAAAGTAGTACATAATATCTTTCGCATAATGAGAATCGAGGGTTTTAGGAGTTACCCCATCTCCATGAGTAGCAAGTACACCTAATTTTTTTGGTATTTTGCGTTCCATATCCATAACTAAAGATAGAGAACAACTTAGAACAACAAATAACAATTACTTAGTGATAAAGCAAAAAAGCACACACGAGAATATTCACCCCACGCTATGAGTCCCCGGCAACGGCGCCAGAAAAAGGACTTGATGACCCGCAAGTATACGTGATAGTTGTAGGCTCTTTCGATAAGTAAGAGTGTCGAACCCAACGAGGAGCTAAAGGTAGAGCAAGTACTCTCTCAAGTCCTATCGGCCACTGATACGACTCTACGCACGCTTGATGTTCGCTTTACCTAGAACAAGTATGAAACTAGAAGTACTTTGTAGGTGTTGTTGGATAGGTTTGCAAGATAATAAAGAACACGTAAATAAAAGCTAGGGGCTATTTAGATAAAGAGGCAATAAATTAAATATAGCGAGTGTGGAAAAGTGGTGGTAGGAGTTGTGGAATTGCCCCTAAGCAATTGACTATGTTACTAGACCGGTAATCACTATTGCAATTCTATTTGAGGGAGAGGTATAAGCTAACATACTTCTCTACTTGGATCATATGCACTTATGATTGGAACCCTAGCAAGCATCCGCAACTACTAAGGTAAAACCCAACCATAGCATTAAAGTATCAAGTCCCCTTTATCCCATACTTAACAATCCCCTTACTCGGGTTTGTGTTTCAGTCACTCACGCAACCCACTATAAGCGAATCATGAACGCATTGCAACACTCTACAGCGGGAATCCCTCACGCTTGCACGACACAAAGGGCACCATAGGACAACACCAATAATAAAACATGCAACTCAAACCAATCATAGCAATTCATCAATCACCGATAGGGCAACGAAAATCTACTCAGACATCATAGGATGGCAACACATCATTGGAAAATAATATGAAGCATAAAGCACCATGTTCAAGTTGAGGGTATAGCGGGTTGCGGGAGAGTGGACCGCTGGATATAGATGGGGGAAGGTGATGGAGATGTTGGTGAAGATGATGGCAGTGTTGGTGAAGATCGCGGTGATGATGATGGGCCCCGGCGGCGTTCCGGCGCCACCGGAAGCAAGGGGGAGAGAGACCCCTTCTTCTTCTTCTTCTTCCTTGACCTTCTCCCTAGATGGGAGAAGGTTTCCCCTTTGGTCCTTGGCTCCCATGGCGTGGGAGGGGCGAGAGCCCCTCCGAGACTGGATCTATCTCTCTGTTTCTGCGTTCTCAGATTCTACCCCTTCACCGTCTCTTAAATATCCGGAGATCCATAACTCCGATTGGGGTGAATCTTTCGCCCAGATCTTTCTCATAAAATTAGCTTTATTGCGCCAAAAGAAGAGCGTCAACCGCCTTACGAGTGGCCCACAAGAGTCCTGGGCGCGTCCAGGGGGGAGGGCGCGCCCCCCTGTCTCGTGGCCACCCCAGACACTGTTTCGCGTTGATTTTACTTCCCAAAAATCATAAATATTCCAAAAAAAATCTCCGTCTGTTTTTATCCCATTTGGACTCCGTTTGATATTGGATTTCTGCAAAACAAAAAACATGCAACAGACAGGAATTGGCACTGGGCACTGGATCAATATGTTAGTCCCAAAAAATAGTATAAAAAGTTGCCAAAAGTATATAAAAGTTGAATAATATTGGCATGGAACAATAAAAAATTATAGATACGACGGAGACGTATCATCGGCCAAAGGGAACCCCACTAGCTCCCCAAGCGCAACCAAGGCTGCACCGAAGAAAGATGGGGGTGCCCCAGCCCCGGCCAAGAAGGAGAAGAAGAGGACGTGGATCGACCCTAATGAGTAAGTAACCCACCTTGCTCTTTTGTTTAGCATAACTTAGCATCGTGCCCACAACACTCCCCTCCTGATGACCAGGTTGGGCGTTGTGGTGAAGAAGAGGAAGGAGGGTACAGAGCTGAAGAAGCCCCCAGTCCTGAGGGTGACGTCAGCCTCTGGTCGTGGCCGTGGCGGGCGTGGAAACACATCAGGCAAGCCCGGCACAACCCCCGGGCACTCGGGCAACACCACGCTCAAGCATTCCGGTCCTCCACCTGCTCCGGGCGCCTTGCTGGCGCTGCCTGGTGGGGCGCCCATCGAGGGTGCTGGAACTTAGGAGGCGCCACCTCTCGCCCAGCCGCAACAACCCCGATGCGGGTGGATGAGGTGGCCCCTCGTCCCCTCAGGACGTGGTGATGCAGCCTCAGGTGGAGCCAGCCCCTGCGGGCTAGCAGGCTCCGAAACCGTCGGCCCTTGTCATCCTTGAGGGGAGCTCGGAGCCTCCAGTGGCCCAAGCCGTCCATGCCACCGCTTCGTTGGTGGTGGCACCTGATACGTCTCCAACGTATCTACTTTTCTTAACACTTTTGCCCTTGTTTTGGACTCTAACTTGCATGATTTGAATGAAACTAACCCGCACTGACGCTGTTTTTAGCAGAACTGCCATGGTGTTGTTTATTGTGCAGAAAACAAAAGTTCTCGGAATGACTTGAAAATCCACGGAGATAACTTTCGGAAAATATAAAAAATACTGGCGAAAGAATCAAGGCCAGGGGGCCCACACCGTGTCACCGAGGGTGGGGGGCGCGCCCTCCCCCTAGGCGCGCCCCCTGTCTCATGGGCCCCTAATGCTCCACCGACCTCAATTCCAACTCCATATATTCCGTTTCGCGGAGAAAAAAATTAGAGAGAAAGTTTCATCGCGTTTTACGATACGGAGCCGCCACCAAGCCCTAATCTCTCTAGGGAGGGCTGATCTAGAGTCCGTTCGGGGCTCCGGAAAGGGGGATTCGTCGCCGTCGTCATGATCAAGCATCCTCCATCACCAATTTCATGATGCTCACCACTGTACATGAGTAATTCCATCGTAGGCTTGCTGGACGGTGATGGGTTGGATGAGATTTACCATGTAATCAAGTTAGTTTTGTTAGGGTTTGATCCCTAGTATCCACTATGTTCTGAGATTGATGTTGCTATGACTTTGCTATGCTTAATTCTTGTCACTAGGGCCCGAGTGCCATGATTTCAGATCTGAACCAATTATGTTTCATGAATATATGTGAGTTCTTGATCCTATCTTGCAAGTCTATAGTCACCTATTTTGTGTTATGATACGATAACCCCGAAGTGACAATAATCGGGATACTTCTCGATGATGACCATAGTTTAAGGAGTTCATGTATTCACTATGTGCTAATGCTTTGTTCCGGTACTTTATTAAAAGGAGGCCTTAATATCCCTTAGTTTCCACTAGGAACCAGCTGCCATGGGAGGTTAGGACAAAAGATGTCATGCAAGTTCTTTTCCATAAGCACGTCTGACTATATTCGAAATACATGCATACATTACATTGATGAACTGGAGCTAGTTCTGTGTCACCCTATGTTATAACTATTACATGAGGAATTGCATCCGACATAATAATCCATCACTGATCCAATGCCTACGAGCTTTTCACATATTGTGCTTTGCTTATTTACTTTTCTGTTGCTACTGTTACAATTACTACAAAACTTCTATCTTTACTTTTGCCACTGTTACCATTACTATCATACCACTTTGCTACTAAATACTTTGCTGCAGATACTAAGTTATCTAGGTGTGGTTGAATTGACAACTCAACTGCTAATACTTGAGAATATTCTTTGGCTCCCCTTGTGTCGAATCAATAAATTTGGGTTGAATACTCTACCCTCGAAAGCTGTTGCGATCCCCTACACTTGTGGGTTATTAAGACTAATTTCTAGCACCGTTGCCGGGGAGCATAGCTCTATTCTTTGAGTCACTTGGGATTTATATCTGTTGATCACTATGAGGAATTTCAAAGACAAAAGAACAAAGATTTTTCCCTCAACTACGAGGAGAGGTAAGGAACTGCCATCTAGCTCCGCACTAGATTCTCCTTCTGTTTTGAGTAAGCTTGCGACACCTAAACCTGCTACTGCTATGAATTCTAATATGTCGCATGTTATTGATGATGCCACTTCTGCTATGCATGATACTTATGATGAAACTACTTCTGTGCGTGATACTACTTTTCCATTAGGTAAATTTCTTGATGAAAAACTTGCTAGGGTTAGAGAGAATGAAATTATTGAAGATGCTATTATTGATGATAGTGATGATGAAAGCTCTCCCCCTGATTATGAATTGCCTGTTGTTCCTGAGGGTTATGTTATGGATGAGGAAGCTGCTAGAGCTATCTTTGCTTGCAAAGATAGATATGACCTTAAGAAATTATTAGCTAAATGGAAGCAACAATCTCTTAATGCTAGAATGAAACCTGACCCCGCTTTTGCTACTTCACCTATCTATGTTACTGATAAGGATTATGAATTCTCTGTTGATCCTGAGATAATTACTTTGGTAGAATATGATCCTTTTTATGGCTATGAATCTGAAACTGTTGTGGCACATCTTACCAAGTTAAATGATATAGCCACCCTGTTTACTAACGATGAGAAGTCTCGCTATTATTATATCCTTAAGATATTTTCGTTCTCATTAAAGAGTGATGCTAAGACTTGGTTTAATTCTCTTGATCCTGGTTGTGTGCGTAGTCCCCAGGATATGATTTATTACTTCTCTGCTAAATATTTCCCTGGTCATAAGAAACAAGCTACCTTGCGGGAAATATATAATTTTATCCAAATCAAAGAAGAGAGTCTCCCACAAGCTTGGGGGAGGCTTCTCTGATTACTTAATGCCTTGCCTGATCATCCTCTTAAGAAAAATGAAATACTTGATATCTTTTATAATGGACTAACCGATGCTTCCAAGGAGTACTTGGATAGTTGTGCTGGTTGTGTTTTCAGGGAAAGAACAGTCGACCAAGCTGAATTACTATTGAATAATATGTTGACTAATGAAAATAATTGGACTCTTCCTGAGCCAATTCCTGAGGCAATTCCTGAGCCAATTCCTAAACCAACTCCGAGGAAGAGGGGTGTTCTATTTCTCAGTCCTGAAGATATGCAAGAGGCAAAGAAATCAATGAAAGAAAATAGTATTAAAGCTGAAGATGTTAAGAATTTACCTCCTATTGAAGAAATACATGGTCTTAATATACCGCCTGTCGAATAAACACATTGTCTTGATAACTAGACACAGGTAGTAAAGGTAAATTATCTCTATAGATATGATAAAGTTGAAATTCCTTCCACTAAATTTTATAGCCCATGCTTATGTTGGTAGAGAATTAAAGAATAATGCTTTCGAGATAGGACGCTTGAGTGATTATATGGCTAGAGCTAAAGGTGAACTTAAACTCATTAGCAAATATGCTTCTATGGTTACCACTCAAGCTGAGCAAGTACTTAAATCTCAAAGTGATTTGCTTGATGAATTAAATAATAAACATGACTTTGTTGTTAGAGTGGCTACTAGAACTGGTAGAATGACTCAGGAACCTTTGTATCCTGAAGGCCACCCTAAGAGAATCGAGCAGGATTCTCAGAGAAATAATTTAGAAGCACCTAGTTCTTCTAAAAAGAAGAAAAAGAAAAACAATAGTACTTTGCATGCTTCTAGTGAACCTGATATAGACACACCTGAGAATCCCAATGATATTTCTATTTCCGATGTTGAAACATAATCAGGTGATGAACATGAACCTAGAGATAATGTTGATGATAATTTTCATGTTGATGCTCAACCTAGCAAAAATAATGATGTAGAGATTGAACCTGCTGTTGATCTTGATAACCCACAATCAAAGAATCAACGTTATGATAAGAGAGATTTTGTTGCTAGGAAGCACGTTAAAGAAAGAGAACCATGGGTTCAGAAACCCATGCCCTTTCCTCCTAAGCCATCCAAGACAAAGGATGATGAAGATTTTGAGCGCTTTGCCGAAATGATTAGACCTGTTTTCTTACGTATGCGCTTAACTGATATGCTTAAATTAAATCTTTATGCTAAGTATATGAAGGATATCATTACAAATAAAATAAAGATGCCGGAAGCTGAAATTTCCACCATGCTTGCTAATTACACTTTTAAGGGTGGAATACCAAAGAAACTTGGAGATCCGGGGGTACCAACTATACCATGCTCCACTAAAAGAAATTATGTTAGAACTGCTTTATGTGATCTTGGAGCCAGTGTTAGTGTTATGCCTCTCTCTTTATATCATAGACTTGAATTGAATAAGTTGACACCTACTGAAATATCTTTGCAAATGGCCGATAAATCAACTGCTATACCTGTCGGTATTTGTGAGGATGTGCCTATTGTAGTTGCAAATGTCACTATCTTAACGAACTTTTTTTATCCTTGATATTCCCGAGGACGATAGTATGTCGATTATCCTTGGTACACCCTTTTTGAATACTGCAAGGGCTGTCATTGATTGCAACAAAGGCAATGTCACTTTTCATGTTAATGGTAATGAGCATACGGTACACTTTCCGAGGAAACAACCTCAAGTTCATAGCATCAATTCTATTGGAAAAATTCCAACTATCATTATTGGAGGTTTTGAATTTCCTCTTCCTACTGTCAAGAAAAAGTATGATATTCTTATTGTTGGGGATGTTCATATCCCCGTTGAGGTAACCTAGTGTTATTCGAAATTTCTCCGGTCCCGTGTTATTCGGAATGAGTTTGTTAACAAGACTTGATCAACCTTGTTAGTGGATTCATTTTGATGATCATGAGATGGATGAAACTAGAAGGCACAACCTTCTGTACCCTCTTTTTACTTTCTGTTTTTTAGAATAAATAAAGCAAAAATAGTATTAGTTGTCTGTTTTCTGAATTATCCATGCAATAAAAAAATATCCCGAAAATAAAAGTGCTCCAAATGCCTTGCAAATTTAGAATGATTTTTATGGAATATTTGAGGATTTTAGGCACTGAAAACACTGTAGGGGGGCAAGCACCTGGCTACGAGGGTGGGGATGCGCCCACACACCCTAGGCGCGCCCCCTGTCTCGTGGGCCCACGGTGGCCCCCCTCCACTTATTCCTGCACCCACACACTCCATCTTCTTCCCAAAAAAATCCCCATCCAGCTCAAGCATGAGTTCTAGCTCATTTTGCTGCGATTTTCGATCTCCTTGCTTAAATCTCCATTCGCAAAACTGCTTTGGGAGATTGTTGCTTGGTATGTGAATCCTCCATTGGTCCAATTAGTTTTTGTTCTAGTGCTTTATTCATTGCAAATTTTTGCTGCATAGGTGACCCTGTTCTTGAGCTTGCATGTTAAATTTATGAGGTCCCAAGTAATTCTAATGCATGATATAGGCTCTAGGCACTTGTAGGAGTAGTTGCTACCAATCCTGTTTAGTTTTATTCACTTTTATTTTGAAGTTACTAAAAATTTCAGAAATTTTTCAGAAAAAGAAATATGTATAGGAGAATGTATCAAGGTGGTTCCTCAATAAAGAAAGGACCCAAGTGTGCTATGCGTGAGCAAGACGATGAACCACCAAGGGACGTCGAAGTGCGAGCTTGTGAGTGGCCATCAGACGATTTTATGATCAATGCAGGCATCAAGGATGAATTTGACGCATATGTGCGTAATGCCGATCTTGAGGACTTCTTACAAGATAAGTGTCCTCAGTACTACCAATTGACTGATTCATTTGTGAGAAGATTTAAATATAAATCCTCACGTAATTCTCAGAGTGTCCTGTTTGATATTTATGATAAATCTTATACCATGGACTTAGAAGATTTTACAACTGCTTGCAAACTCCCGCAGTGGCAATGTTAATGACCCCACAAATCTGAATATAAAGACTTTCTTGCTAGTATTACTGTGGGAGAATCCAGGGATATAGCACAAGCTACCATAGGGAGCATTCACTTTCCTGCTATACATTATTTTGCTCTCTTCATTGGTAGATGCATTAACGGTAAAGATGAAGCATGTCATATGTGTGTCCCTGATCTTTGCATCCTCAAGAGTGATGTGTTAGGTAATAAAGATTACAATTTGGGGGCAAAAGTTGCACGTAGGTTGCATAATAATGGTATATCCGGAGATTTGTTTGGAGGGATTTATGCGACCCGTGTCGCTAATTATCTTGGTATAGCCCCACGAGAGGGGGATATGGAATTGCCTCCTGCTTATTTAGATTATGACGCGACGGTCAAACATCGTTTTCTTGTGAGGAATGAACAATTCCTTCAATATCGACTAATCTTTGACAGACGTAGCTCTGTCCATGTTACTCTCCCTACTCCTTTCCTTTTTGATTACCAGGCAAAACGAAGATATGTTGTTACCAGGGAGGAGGCAGCTGAACACGAGGGGAAAGCAGAGGCGGCTCGCCAACATGCTGCAGCTCAGGATGCATTTGCTGCGGCATCTCAGTATGACCCCAGTTATAACTACGGATATCAGCCAGGCTATCCTTGGCATTAGACCAACTTAGGCCAAAAGTCTAAGCTTGGGGGAGTATGTATTTCTCACCGACTTTACATTCATGTTCACACACTGTTCTAGTTGTCGGTGCTCATACTCGTTCATTGTATTATCCATGCTAGTTTAATCTCTTTTTCTAGCTTTCTTCTTGTGTGTTTGATAAACCTTAAGAAAACCCAAAAAAATTTAGTTAGTTTAATTTCCATGCTTGTAGTAGAAATTAAAATGAAAACCCAAAAAGATTTCTCTTTCTTCTTTTTACTTGTTGGTAGCTTTCCCATGTAAATAGTTTTACTTTCTTTTCTTTTCCTTTGGGGGTCGAGAGTAGAAGACCATATTGAAAAAGTTTAGTGGCTCTCATATGCATGATTGTTTATTTAACTTAGAGCCCATATTACTTTGTCTTCTCTCTTGAGTTGAATGCTTGCAGATTCCAGCTTAGTCCAATGCATGTGCACTATTATTATACACATCATTCGGTCGTGCAAGTGAAAGGCAATAATGACGATATATGATGGACTGATTGAGACGAGAAAAGCTGGTATGAACTCGACCTCTCCTGTTTTGTAAATATGATGAGTTCATCATTCCTGATTTAGCTTGTTATGAAGTAAACATATTTGCAACGACATTTAGAGATTATAGTTGCTTGTGCTATGCTTGATTAGCTATGATTTATAATGGTTTACCTTGCATGCCAACATGCTATTAAAATGATTGTGATGTGGTATGATGGGATGGTATCCTCCTTTGAATGAATTGAGGTACTCGACTTGGCACATGTTCACGCATGTAGTTGAAACAAATCAACATAGCCTTCACGATATTTATGTTCATGGTAGATTATATCCTACCCATGCTTGTACTCGGTGTGAATTAATTTTAATGCATGTTCATGACTGTTGTCGTTCTCTCAGTTGGTTGCTTCCTAGTCTTTTGCTAGCCTTCACCTGTACTAAGCGGGAATACTACTTGTGCATCCAAACTCCTTAAACCCCAAAGTTGTTCCATATGAGTCCACCATACCTTCCTATATGCGGTATCTACCTGCCGTTCCAAGTAAATTTGTATGTGCCAAACTCCAAACCTTCAAATGAAATTCTGTTTTGTATGCTTGAGCAGCTCATGTTTCAAATAGGGTTGCTTATATCTTCCATGCTTTGTGGGTTATTCTCAAGAGGAGTGGACTCCGCTCCTCATTCACGAGAAAATGGAAGGTAACCGGGATGCCCAGTCCCATGATCCAAAAAGATCAAAGCAAATCAAAATAATTAAACAAAACTCCCCCAGGGCTATTGTTAGTTGGAGGCACTCGTTGTTTCGAGCAAGCCATGGATTGATGCTTGTTGGTAGTGGGGGAGTATAAACTTTTACCATTCTGTTTGGGAACTGCCTATAATGCATGTAGTATGGAAGATATCGCCATCTCATAGTTGTTGCATTGACAGTGAAAGTATGCCGCTCAAAATGTTATTCATCTCTATTTTAAAATTGAGCTCTGGCACCTCTACAAATCCCTGCTTCCCTCTGCGAAGGGCCTATCTATTTACTTTTATGTTGAGTCATCACCTTCTTATTAAAAAGCACCCGCTGGAGAGCACACTGTCATTTGCATTCATTATTATTGGTTTATATTTGGTATGACTTGACTGGATCTCTTTTGCATGAATTACAATGTCTAGTCAGTCCTTGGTCTTTAAAGGTGCTCTGCATTTATGTTTTGCGGTCTCAAAAAGGGCTAGTGAGATACCATCTTGTTATATCATATTATGATTGTTTTGAGAAAGTGTTGTCATCCGAGTTTTATTATTATTGCTCGCTAGCTGATTATGCCATTGATATGAGTAATTGTGAGACCTAAGTGTTATTGTGAGTATGGTTAGTTCATAATCTTTGCTAAAAACTTGAATGCTGGCTTTACATATTTACAACAACAAGAGCAAATAGAGTTTGTAAAAAAATTTCTTTATCACTTTCAGTTTATCAACTGAATTGCTTGACGACAAGCAAAGGTTTAAGCTTGGGGAGTTGATACGTCTCCAACGTATCTACTTTTCCTAACACTTTTGCCCTTGTTTTGGACTCTAACTTGCATGATTTGAATGAAACTAACCTGGGCTGACACTGTTTTCAGCAGAACTGCCATGGTGTTGTTTATTGTGCAGAAAACAGAAGTTTTCGCAATGACCTGAAAATACACGGAGATAACTTTTGGAAAATATAAAAAATACTAGCGAAAGAACCAAGGCCAGGGGGCCCACACCCTATCCACGAGGGTGGGGGCGCGCCCTCCCCCTGGGGGCGCCCCCTGTCTCGTGGGCCCCCTGATGCTCCACCGACCTGAACTCCAACTCCATATATTCCGTTTCGCGGAGAAAAAAATCAGAGAGAAAGTTTCATCGCGTTCTACGATACGGAGCCGCCGCCAAGCCCTAATCTCTCTCGGGACAGCTGATCTGGAGTCCGTTCGGTGCTCCGGAGAGGGGGATTTGTCGCCGTCGTCACCATCAACCACCCTTCATCACCAATTTGATGATGCTCACCGCCGTGCGTGAGTAATTCCAACGTAGGCTTGCTGGACGGTGATGGGTTGGATGAGATTTACCATGTTATCAAGTTAGTTTTGTTAGGGTTTGATCCCTAGTATCCACTATGTTCTGAGATTGATGTTGCTATGACTTTGCTATGCTTAATGCTTGTCACTAGGGCCCGAGTGCCATGATTTCAGATCTGAAGCTATTATGTTTTCATGAATATATGTGAGTTCTTGATCCTATCTTGCAAGTCTATAGTCACCTATTATGTGTTATGATCTGACAACCCCGAAGTGACAATAATCGTGAAACTTCTCGGTGATGACCATGGTTTGAGGAGTTCATGTATTCACTATGTGCTAATGCTTTGTTCCGGTACTCTATTAAAAGGAGGCCTTAATATCCCTTAGTTTCCACTAGGACCCCGCTGCCACGGGAGGGTAGGACAAAAGATGTCATGCAAGTTCTTTTCCATAAGCACGTATGACTATATTCGGAATACATGCCTACATTACATTGATGAACTGGAGCTAGTTCTGTGTCACCCTATGTTATAACTATTACATGAGGAATCACATCCGACATAATTATCCATCACTGATCCAATGCCTACGAGCTTTTCACATATTGTGCTTCGCTTATTTACTTTTCCGTTGCTACTGTTACAATTACTTCAAAACTGCTATCTTTACTTTTGCCACTGTTACCATTACTATCATACCACTTTTCTACTAAATACTTTGCTGCAGATACTAAGTTATCTAGGTGTGGTTGAATTGACAGCTCAACTGCTAATACTTGAGAATATTCTTTGGCTCCCCTTGTGTCGAATCAATAAATTTGGGTTGAATACTCTACCCTTGAAAGCTGTTGCGATCCCCTACACTTGTGGGTTATCAGCACCGGCCGACGTGCCAGTGCCACCTCCTCCCCAGGCCCTTGCGCTTGTGGACTGTGGCCCCCTCATCAGGCGGGGCACCTTGGACGAGGCCTACACCGCGCTCAGCCAACTCCGAGCTGACCACCAGGACGCCGACAGGTGTCTCGTGAGGGAGTGCCTGGTGCTTATCTCATGGTGGCTCCAGGTCGACACATCCACCAAGACAACCTAGGGTCAGGCCGAGGCCACCACCGCGAAAGGCAGGAAGGAGGCCGCCGAAGCCAAGGTGGCTCGCGACGTGGTGTTGTCCAAGGCTGCGTCCGCCGAGAAGCGTTGTGATAAGGCGGAGGCCAAGCTGGAGACCCTTTGGGAGGAGCAGGCTGCACATGCCCAGCGGCTCCAGCGGCAGGAGGAGGACCTTAAGGCCCACGAAGCGAAGCTCACAGATCGCGACGCCAAGCTGGCCCAGGTGACCACCGACCAGGCCGCGGTACACGACCACCAGGCCAAGCTGAAGAAGGAAGTGGCTGACGCCCAGACGTCCCACGCCCCAGCACATCACCAAGGAGATAACCCAACTGAAGGCTAGGGAGAAGACCCTTGTTGCTATTAAGAAGAAGGAGGCCTTGGAACGTGACGCCTTCCCCTCCCTCAAGCTCAAGTATCGCAATGCACCGCGCTCCATCTGTAGGGGAGGGTATGAGGATGGCTTTGGAGGGTTGTCCTCCAAGCTCGCCGAAGCGCTCAAGGGCGCTGCCCCCAAGGTAGAATCCATCCCGGAGGAGTGCCGCTTGCTTTTCACCGCGGCCGCGACACACGTCTTCGGCCAGCTCTACCTTCAAGACCCTGGCTACGACTTCAACGCGGTGATCTGCCCGATCGCTCCTGAATCCTGTGCTGCTGCTGAGGGGGCCATGAAGGGTCACGTGGACATGCTGCAGAAGAATTCCTCTTCATCCCTGACCCCGAGGCTCTGTTGGCGGAGGTCAGCGGTGGCGGTGATGGCGGTAGTGACAACGACGACAGGCTTCCAGCGGCCGGGACAAGCGGCGGCGACAGTCAAGGCGGTGGTGGTGCTTCCTACTAGTTTTTATCCTGCAACATTTACCGTGCCTCATTGAGGTGTAAAACTTCCGTCGTTTGAATTTGTGGAACACTTTGTGCTTGTAATAACTTTGCTAGAACTCCATGATTTTCTTTTCGTGCTTGATTTCCTTCCTGTTTGCCTTTGCGTTCTGTCTTGGTAGGGCCCAGGCCCTGCATACCTCAACGGTCGTTGGGGCATCCGGATCACAAGGACGAGATCAAGGGGCGAGGGGCTATGTGACTAGTGAGGCTCCTGAGTTGCGATGATCGGGGGTCCCCCTTGACGTACGAACAACCCTCATGAAGGAAATGTGAGCAGCATATGAGTTAATCCAGAGTCCTCCATACCTTTCCTCAACAGCTTTTGCTTGGGAGGGACGCGAGAAGACCAGGTATCAGGGACCTCATGATGTGGGGTGTGCCAGGCCTGGCCTGAGCTCATCCCTGTATCCATCCCCTCGCGCGTGTCTCCCATGGGGAAAGCTGCGCGATAGGACCGCACGAGGAGCCGACATGCTATCCTGAGGTTGGTGTAGCCACTAGGGCGCCCTCAGTTGTTTATCCACCAGCACGGAGCATGGGGCTTCCACTTTGGCGTGGGCATACCCGCTCCTCCACCGTGTCGTCTGTTAGCACGACAGAACCGGAGGAGGTGTATTGGGCACCTGTGAGCCTGCGCAAGACCCATGAGGCCCTACCTCAAGGCGGGTTGCGCCTGAATTTTTGGCGCGAGGCGTGCTTTAGGAACCTACGGGGCGGGGGGGAGGGGACGTGCGCCGAATGCCCCTCCAGAGGTTGTCGCATGAGAAGGGTGGACACCAATGACCGTAGGAGGAGACGTGAAAAGGCCGACCCACTAGACAGAGCTCAGCCATTGGCTTTATCGATGCTGCAGGGACGGACCCGAGCACAGACACCATGCCAAGTCTTCTCATGCAATGGTCCCACGGAAAAACACCCGGCGCGCGGCTCCCGCAACGGCGAAGCAACAAACTGCAATTGTATGAACCAGGCCACGCGCCCTTACGCACACGAGAGCTGGCCCGCGGGACAGAGCTCGGTCGCTTGGGTGTAACAATGCTGCAAGGATGGACCCGAGCACATACACTGTGCCAGTCCTTCATCATCAGCTGGTCGCGGGCGGGTTCGCGAGGGCGCAACGACATCATGGTGAAGAAGCACCAGACATGCAAGTTGGAATATTTAGGAAATTCTTAAAGGCAAAGCCAGTTCTGTTACATGCACAAGGCAATACAGCTGTAGGGGCTGGCCCTGAGAGCCTAAGGATAATGCACCCTGGGGCGCCCTCAATTGAGCAAACCAAAAGGTCACCTAGCACCATTGTTGAAGAAGCGTTGAGGTAGGTGAAGAAATGTGCTGCGGAAGCTGCTCCTAACGAGTCGAGCGACTCCGGAGGCCTGGGGAGCTCGCGAGGCCCGTCGGGCTCGCGAGGGTCCGGAACCTCCTCCAACAGGACCGCCCCGTGCCTGGCCTCATGAGACGCCATAGCACGTTGTGCGAAGCGCTGGTACGAGGCGCCCACATTCAATAGGCCAAACGACATGCATACGTAGTTGCAGGGGTAACCCCCACAACGGCCGACGTGGGACGACCAGAAGAGGTCCTGCGAAGCGGCCCTATAGAGGCCCGGGATGTTGACGCAAACGTGCAGCTTGCTTCCCATGTCAGGGGCCGCAGCTGCACCGGAAGGCCGTGCGGGGCAGCGCTCACCGCGCATGGCCCTTGCTTCCTGAAGCTCCTGGATCACCCTGGTGATGAACTCTCGCGCACCTGGTGCCTCATGCCATGCACATTGCTCATGGGGGTACGCTTCAAAGTTCACCTCCAAGTGGAGCCCGAGCACCTCCATCGTCGCACTGGTCAGGTCAAAGCCTCTCCAGACTGGAGCCCCCAAGCCCGTCCTGAGGGAAGCGCCAGTCGCGCCTTCCTGTGCGGGAGGAAGGGGTGCCTCAACAGAGGGCACGGGGCATGAAGCAGCATCAGCAGGCGCCCCAGCCTCCTGACGGCTCTTGAGGAGGAGTTTGTTCTTCTTCTTGGGGGTGGTCTCAAGAGGTAGGACTGCTCCCTCGTCCTCAGGGTTGTCAGCCGTTGTGGCTTGGTAGGCGTGCTCGAGGGAGTACACCGCATCCTTCTCATTTCAGGCGACCATGATGATGCCGCTCCCTGGCATCTTGGATGTTGTAGACATGGTGAGTTGCCGCCATGAACTTGGCGAGGGCCGGATACCCAAGGATGACGTTGTACGGGAGGCTGATATGGGCAATGTCGAAGTCGATGAGCTAGGTGTGGTAGTTGTTGTGGTTGTCGAAGGTGACTCGAAGGCGTATCTGACCCAGGGGGATGGTGGAACCGTCGGTCACCTATGAGAAAGGCTTGGTTGGTAGGAGCTGATCATAAGGCACTTAGAGCATCTCGAACGTCTCAACAAAGAGAACATGGAGCCCCGCGCCACCGTCGTTGAGGGTCTTGGTGATGAGGACGTTGCTGTCGATGGGCATGCAGAGCATGGGAAGCATGCCTCCAGCGACCGAGCACTTGAGGTGGTCCTTGGAGTCGAAGGTGATAGCATACTATGACCACATGAGCAGACGCGCGGCTTCGAGCCTCGGGAGGGCCGCGTTCACCTCACGAGCGAACTGCTTGAATATATGATGTGAGGCTGGGGCCTGCGCACCACCCAGGAAGCAGGCAATAGAATGAGGTTCTTGGAAGCCCCTGGCCCCCTCATCCTGCCGGTTGTCGTCATTTCTCCTAGGCACCGGAGGGAGGCCAACATTGCCCTGAGGACGGGCCTCACGAGGCTGGTCGTGCCAGGGCCCGTCGTGGGGCTCATCACACCAGCAGTCCTCACGAGGCTGATCGCGCCAATCCTAGCGAGGGTCGCGGTTGTCCCAGTGGCCTCCACTGCGACCTCCTCCATGGCCGTAGCCACGGTCACCTTGCTCAGGGCGGCGACCAAGGCGCCCATCGCGGAGGGCCCTGAGCTCTTGGCAGTCGTTGGTGTTGTGGTTGTGCATGTTGTGGAGGTTCATCGTGGTCACGGCCATGTTTCATCTCAGGTTGAGCCGCAAGCACGGTGGGACCCTTATGCTTCGCCTCCTTCACCTTGACCTTCTTATCTTCAGGTCGGCCTCACGAAGCTCTAGGAGGGAGAGGCGGCCCTCCTCGGCCCTTGCGCACTTGTTTTCCAGGTTGAACATCTCTAGAGCCAAGCACAGGTCCTCGTGGGTGGCAAGCTCTTCTTTCATCTTGACATCCTGGACGCCATCAGTGAACGCTGAGATGATGGCCTCGTCCGATGCCTTCAGGATCTTGAGGTGGATGTTCGTGAAGCACTATATGTACTTGTGCAAGGTCTCGCCCAGCTGCTGCTTCACGCGCCACAGGTCACCCACTGCAGGAGTGCGGTCATGGGTGCCCTGAAAGTTGGCGATGAAATGCTCGCGAAGCTCATCCCAGGAGGATATCGACCCCTCCGGGAGGTGCAGGAGCCAGGAGCGCGCGCCTTCCTTGAGAGCCATGGGGAACCAATTCGCCATGACGTTCTTGTCTCCGTTCGCTTCTTCGATGCTCAGTGAGTAGAGCTGACGAAAATCCGCGGGTCGGGGTGCCGTCATAGCGTGGAGGCAGGTCTGGCTTGAACTTGCCTACCAGACAACACGGGGTAGTTCTGGGGTGAAGGCTCGGCAGCCCGCCACACTCATGGGTGCAAGCGGCATGGGTGGAGCTCGGTCTTGACACCCACGTGCCAATGCCCCCAGTGGCGCGTGGTCTTGGCGTGGCGGCGCAGGAAACGCGCACGCATCTTGTTGGGGCCGCTCCACCACCTGGCAGCTTACTTCATCGTGTGCTGGTGCCCCACATGGCGGGTCACGTGGCTGCACATCACAACTGGGCTCAGGGTCAGCGCCGCACAAAGGAGGAGGAGGAGGAGCGTCGTGGGCCACGACGCCTGCCTAGGATGGCGGGGGACGAAGCGAGCGGGGTGGTGCAGGGGCCTCCCCTGCGGCACTGACGAGCTTGGCGATGCAGCCAAGCCAGTCAGCGGCGGGATGGTAGCATAGCAGCTTGTGCGACATGAGCAGTGTAGCTTGCGTGTTCGCCAGCCCACGGCGAGCATGGGAGGACGACGCCGTGGCTGGAGTGGGCGATGGAGTGGTGGTGCAGCCATTGTGCCGCATGGAAGGTGGCCGCAACGAGTCCTATTGCTCGTGGATGGCAGGGTTAGTGGTGGATTTGGCCGCAAGGGAAGCAAAGCAGCACGGGGCACCGTGGCCCATGGGCACCGTCGTAGCGACGCGAGCGGCCCAGCGCTCGGCACGGACCCGGCGAGCTTCATCCATGGGGGCGACGGAGCAGGATGAAGTGGGACTTGACAGAAGATTTCGACACGCCCCTACCTGGCATGCCAAATGTAGGATTCAGGGCTCCGCAAACCAAAGAAGGTTCGAACTTTGTGGCGTGTGCAAAGATCTCAACCTCAAGCTTCATGCTCGTCGCCCTACAGCCTAGCCTTGACGGATACACACTCAAGTGGGGAAGAAGATGAACACAATAGTTTACCCAGGTTCGGGCCAGCTTGCGGTGTAAAACCCTACTCCTGCTTTGTGGTGGTTTGGCCTCACAATGAGGTTTGAGGATGAACTAGTACAGTGGATGAGTTGCCTCGCGAGGGCTCGGGGGGTGAGAGTGAGTCGACACCTTCTACGGTGGTGACTAACCTATATTTATAGTGGCCTTGGTCCTCTTCCCTTGAAACTTAGGCGGGAAGTGATCCAACAACGCCCAATTTGAAAGGGGACAAGAAGTACCACTGGTACTTGTAAGGTGTGATACAAACGGGTTTTAACCCCTTTCCGCGGTGGCATTTGTTAACCGTCGCCAAGTGAGTGCGGGCGATAGGGCGGTCCTTCCCACACGACCCAGAAACCGTCGGGGATGGGCAAGCGGCTAGTGACGATCGCCATAGAATAAACGTATGAGAGGCCGCCCCAGTCCCACACGTTACATCTCGACATTATGTTTCTGATCAGAGAGACATCCCAAACGATTACGCCGCTATAGTCTCGTGAAAAAGGTAGACATCAACATTTAATCTATCGATATGTTTGTGATAGGTACGTTATCGCACACGGTTCAAGAATGTAAAATGTGTGCGGTGCCTGTACTAACGCCAATGTGTCCATTGTCCTAACTGTGTGCGATTGGTATTCCTATCACACACGCACACTAGTTTGAAACATTTACCGTATTACCATGAATCACACAAGCATATGAGACGAAACTGTGTGTGCGTCCGTCGGGCATCGCAAATGTTCCATGTCAAAGAACCGTCTCTTCTCTTTTTTTCATCGCACATGATGTTTTCTTTCTAACCGTGTGCACGTTATTTTATTCACTCCTGTATATTTTTATTTTTACCTGTAGTTTATTATTTGAATTGGAAATTTTGAAATATGAAACATGCAATTCAAATTCTCAGCACAATGGTTCAACAACGAATCCATAAATAAAATTGTTTGTACTATATGTCCAGTAATTACAGGATTAGACAATAATTAACTATGATGAACCACAATATTTATAGGTGGTAAAGGTGAAGAGACAAGTGTAAATCATTTTGACTGCCAATGGTGTTGAAGAAGCGGAATGCCCATAATGTGCCTTCCTGCATGCCATAGGCACGAACAACTTTTGTCCAACCCCTTGTGATGATCGCCCGCCCATCCTTCACCGCCTTCAGGAAGACTTTCTAGAGCATTATCATGGTAGCATGAATTATATACTTTAACCTTAGTTGCCTCCACTTCGGTCATGTTGTTTGCAAGGTAATCATAACTAAATAGCTTCAGAAACCACTGAAAAGAGAAAAATATCAGATACTGAGGTCTAATAGGGTAACTTGTTGTGGGCAGGGGAAAAGGCAACACATTACTTACCATCCTAAAGTTCACTGTTGTCTTGAACAAAGTGTAAATAAAGGGCTTAATTCCCATCACCCATTTCTTTCGCCTAACAATCTTTCTTAGTCTCGTCACTTGACGCTTGTTCATGAATATCTCATTGCCCCATACACAAAAGGGATCGAAGCGTGGATCAGTACCGCTCATATATGTACCAACAAGCAACCAGTAAATGTTAGAACCTAAACTGAGATTGCATAAATGATGTAAAATACAACTACCTATGTTCCTAAGTACAAGTATTTTTAGATATTTCAATATGAACTACATACAGATGTATATAGAATTATAGATATAGTTTAGATTAGAATCTAGATTCACTCATTTTGCTCCTTATGAAGTCTACATTGGAATCTCCAAAAATACTTATATTTAGGAACATATGGTATATCAGACATGGGATGCAGCTAACCTCAACGTCAAACAATAGCATCGCCCATTGTAACCCTATGTAAGTACATGGAAAGCCAATGTTAACTACAATAGGGTTAACATCCACCAAAAATAGCAAATGGTAATAAAACGGCAGCATCTGTAGTGATATCTTCATTGCGAAAGAGTAGCACAATAGCAAAGGGACAGAATAAAAATGGATACAGCTGTTAATTGCAACAGGCTTAACAGCATCCTAAGTCATGTTTTCTAAGTTTGTAGCCATTGAAATACACACGTTTAAAAATGGATACAACTGTTAATTGGAACATGCTTAATGGCCATTGAAACTGGTACTGATAAAAAAGCAATTGGAAGAGTTAAACATCACAAGGCAGGTGCTGCCAGAGCAGATAATGACCCAGTTGTCTATAAAAACGTAGGGAAAAGAGATAAAACGTGTTAGGCATGTTTACTACAACATGCTTAATACATCGACCGTACAAAACATAGCCATTAATTGCAACTGGTATTGGTAAGGTTGAACTGGTGAGTACATACTTGGTAAGTCCTGAGAGGTAGTTGCTGGGGTACTTCATCTTGGCCAGAGCCTGCCCAAAGTCAGCGGTGGCGGAGGCGTGCTGTTCCTCCGGGTCGAAGCATGGATCAGTGCCACTGACATGTGTACCTATAGGCAACCAATAAATGGTAGAAGTTAAATTGCAATTGCACAAATAATGTGAAATACTGTAAGACATGTGATGCAGCTAACCTCGACGGCAAACAATAGCATCGGCCGTTATGACCCTGCGTAAGTACATGGATAGGCATGTTAAGTACAACATGGTTAGCATCCACCAAAAATAGCAAATGGGCAGCATCTCTACTGATATCCTGAGTCATGTATTGTAAGTTTGTTGCTGGTCTTGGTGAAATTGAGCTGCACAGTTAATACTTGAACATCACACAATGTGCAGTACTGAAATAAACAAGGCACGAACATGCTTAATACATCAACCGTACAAAATGTACCATTGCAAGTGGTAATGGTAAGATTTAGCTGGTTAGATCATACCTCTTAAGTCCTGGGGGGTAGTCGTTGGGGCACTTCATCTAGGCCAGAGCCTGCACTATGTTGGCGGCGGCGGAGGCGAGGTGTTCCTCTAAGTCAACACACACAGTGGCCATTGCACCATGGACCGCCATCAGCTCCTCGACCTCCACGTGAAATGTGGTTGGGCTTGCGCGGCAATGCTCTGGAGGTAGGGACGGTGGGGATTTGGAGGCATGAGGATGTTTCGCATGGGCCATTTAAGCAACCAGGCCGGGGTTGTGATAGAGACCGGTGGGTTACATGACTGGATCCGAGCAGAACATAGATGTGGTTGAAGTTGTGGTTGCGGAGGCGGCGGTGAGTTGCCGGTAGGGGGAGGCGGGGGAGGGGGGAGATACTGAGAAAATTTGATGGGTGGGATGTGGTTGGAGGAATAAATTCTAAAATAGCGCACCTAATGAAAATTTCATCGCGAAACTTGGAGCTTGGGCGGGGGAAACACACAACACAGACGAAACGCGTAAAATACTCGTGTAAGAGAAGATAACGTCTCCAAAAAAATGTACATATGTAGTTGATTTTTTCGGTCAATGGTACGCCTGGTTTATTAGGAAACATCGCACATGCAACTGACTTATGGGTCATTAACGGAAAAAAACGCACACAGGTACGCCATAGAAACCGTGTGTCTTGTGATCTTCTAATGATTAACACAAAAAAAGCACACGGGCACACATGCTAATCAACGCTCAAAGCCCTCAAAGGATGCTCTTACCAACATTGTAAGTTAATACTAAAAACTTAAAGTACTATTGTTAATTTGATCTAAGACTACGGGCGACACACGCACTAACTACTTCTCACATGCTGCCATCGGGGCATGCTGGCCAGATGCCACTGTTCTCCTTCCTGACCTTGTAGGCGGCAGCCCACCGTGCTTCAATCTCCGCCAAGCTCTCGTCACCATGGCATGCGACATGTTCTTTCTTGCGGCGTCGTGACTCTCTTTTCTTGACTGCTTTCTTCCTTTTCTTCTCATTCTGTGCGGCTTTGGCCGCCTCTAGATCCACCGCCCATTCGGCCATGGCAGCCTCAATGTCCACCCACGTAACTGTGTGGCCGCCGGCGGTGATGAGCTCGGCGTGGCGGGATGCCATCGCTTCCTTACCATGTGTGCGGTTGCGGGCGGCGAGGAACGCAGTGTGTCGGGATGCCGTCGCTTCCTTACTAGTTACTGTGCGTCGTGGTGCCATGAACGACGCTTGGAGAGAGCTCTGGGACAGAGGGACCGGGCAGCTGTACAATGCAGTGGTTTTTAAGACCTCAATGACAAACGACAAAGGAAATTTGGCTTCCCTTATAATTTATCACGTTCATTATCGCACATGGTTCATCTCCACCGCTTCCAGAAATTATGGTACCCCGGCTCAGAGAAACCGGATCACCCCATATTCCAGCCCAGAGATCGAGGAGAGGTCTTCTAGAATATGGCAATGCTTAGCATAGAACAAATCAACTCTTTGTTACAAGTTATCTGGATACAAGGGATTACATCGGCATGGCGATACTACACTAGCCACGGTTGCTCCATGCAAGCAGCAGAACAACACGAAGCAACGGAATAACTCTAGCAACAGAACAACGGCGACGGTGATGAACTCCACTCCACAGGGACTCTGGCTGGAATGCTTATCCTAGCTCACAAACAGGGACTCCACGGTAAACAAGCAATCAAATTTGGCATGACCTGCAAACTAGCATGACACGCCATGTCAGTACATTGAATGTACTTGCAAGCTCACAACAACCAAACGCAATCAAGACAAACAATAGCACGACAATTACAGGTTAGCGAGGATTGACATGATATTATCAGATCAATCATGGCATCAACAACATGAACATGTTACAGCTAGAACAATACGAGCATGGCATGAACATATGACCATAATGATTCTACATGCAACATGATGGCACTATCATGCACCAACTTACTCTGCTCGGGTTACCTCGTAACCAACACATGCACAAGCTTACCATCTCGGACATCACACGATCATCTTAGGGTCCAATCAAGCTTGGTATAAACAATACCATAGCAATCAGTCACGACCACAAGGAGCTTGATCTTTACCCATGATTCTCGCACAACATCACAAGTATTCAACAACTCACTATCCTCGATACCACGGTGATCCTCTGACGATCACATAAAGATCAACCAAATTCTTTCATCATCGAACCGGGGGTGTTATTGTGCACATCATTATTATTACTGTTGACTCACGGTGTGACCAACAATGAACTGGGCCCTTATCCGCGGGCGCGGCTATCGATAGATTTAACACACACTCTGCAGAGGTAGCACACTGTACCCACACCAAGGAACCCAATGCCTCGCACTCCCTTTCGAGTGGACCAACGACGTTCTGGAAAAACCGCTCTATTGCCCATGACACCTTCCCGGCCACTCTGACGAACTCCCCTCTGGGCTAAGTCATGGGTGGCCCCATGTCTACCAAAGGCATCAACGGCCATGGTTGTGGCAAAACATAAAGGGACCCAAACGGGGACGAAAGCGCGCAAATAATTTGGGCACACAAGGCTTATGCCATCCTACCTGGCCAAGGTAGCGCCCGAGCATAACCTTCCCTCGTTGGAGACACCGGTGAGAGGCATGACAATAGACCCAGTTAGGACCTTCCCATAAAACTCAAATGTGGTTGCACTGGTCAGCTCGATATGTGATGTAGGGCGGAACCCTAGGGGCCAATCTTTCACGTTTGGAGAGGATCCCTACGATGAACACGAAGAAAGCATGGAGGGGAACGAGGGAATTCATGGGGAAACGCAAGAGAAAACACTCAACCAACACGAATATGATCACACGTGTGCTAGATCATCGAGGCACAAAGTAACACGAGATCCAAAGTCAACAAGGGACGATACAAGGGTAACCGTTCTTCTCCGTGAGGAGGTCTTGATGGTCTTCTCCGGATGGAGGTCTTGAATCCGGGGGGATCTTCTCCGAAGAAGTGTGGTCCCTCATGAGGAGTAGATCCGTACGGATGAGCAATGCTCTATCTCAAATGAGCTAAACCAATGCTAACCCTAAAAGGTAGGTGGATAGGGACTATATATATAGTCTAAGGGGCGAAGGGATACATGGGCCTTGGCCCGGAGGTGCTGCACGCAGGCAGGAGGGGGCCGGATGTCCGGGCGTCGGGCCAGATGTCCGGGCGTCGGGCCGGATGTCCGGGCGCTCACGAGGGGCCGGATGTCCGGGCCGGTGGAGTCATCCTTGCTGCTCTGTGGATAGGCGGGGCCGGATGTCCGGGCGGAGGGGCCGGATTTCCGGGGCTTCGGGAGGAGCCGGATGTCCGGGGTGATGGTCGGATGTTCGGGCCGACGGGGCAGCCTTTCTGTGCTCTCTGGATGGCGTGTACGGATGTCCGGGCTGGAGGTCGGATGTCCAGTGCGGAGGGTCGGATGTCCGGGCTGGACGCCGGATGTCCGGGCCCTGTAGCTTCTGCTGCAAACCCATGGCTGAGGGGTAGATCTCCAGGGGCTGGATGTCCGGTGCCTGGAAGTTGTTGTTGCCTTCTTCCATTGGTTCTCTTCTTCCATGGACTTGCTGGCTTGACCATCTTCATGTGCATCTTTGGGAGGGTCCTCTTGGTACCTAATCATGCACAACATTTCGGACTTAGGTAGTAGCCATGTCTCGAGAGGATCATATGAGATATCACTAAGGAGAGAAGTCACCTCGGTCTCGAGAACTCTAGCTCGTACCATGGGGATGACCGTAGGATGCTCCGCATCATCTCCCCTCCCTTGGGAAAGATCCGACCTCGGATCGAAATCCTCATCACCATGGTACGGGGAGAGATCGTTGACGTTGAAGATGTCGCTCATGTTGTACTTGTCACGTGGGAGATCGATCTTGTAAGCATTGTTGTTGTAGCGTGCTAGCACCCTGAAGGGTCCATCGGCTCGAGGTAGAAGTTTGGACTTGCGTTCGTTGGGGAAGCGGTCCTTGCGAAGGTGTAGCCACATGAGATCTCCAATGTTGAATATCATGGGTTACTTGTTGATGTTGAGCTTGGTCGCGAGTCGTTGTACTTGGCGCTCGATGGTGTGCCTTGTATCCTCATTCATCTTCTTGATGTAGCTTGCTCGTGCACTCACATCCATGTTGGTGCGCTCTTGTAGTGGAAGAGGTAGAATGTCCAATGGGGACAATGGGTTGAAGCCGTAGACAACCTCAAAGGGGGACTTGCCGGTCGTTGAATGTCTTGCACAGTTGTAGGCGTACTCGGCGATGGGTAGACATGCCTCCCACTCCTTGATGTTTTTGTTGATCAACACGCGAAGTAGAGTGGAGAGCGTACAGTTTGTCACCTCCGTTTGGCCGTCGGTTTGAGGATGGTATGCAGATGAGAACAAGAGCTTGATTCCGAGCTTGGCGCATAGCGTCTTCCAAAATTAACTCAAGAACTTGATGTCGCGATCGGAGACGATTGTCTTTGGTACTCCATGTAGATGCAATATTTCCCTACAAAAGAGATTGTCAACATGTGAAGCATCGTCTGTCTTGTTGCATGGGATGAAATGTGCCATCTTAGAAAATCGATCCACAACAACAAAGACGGAATCCTTGCCATTTTGAGTTCTAGGCAAACCAAGTACAAAATCCATGCTAATGTCTTCCCAAGGTTGATAAGGAATAGGAAGAGGCATGTAAAGACCATCGGATTGAGCTTTAGACTTAGCTTTGCGACATTTAGAGCATCGATTGGTCAAGCGTGAGATGTCGTGGAACATCTTGGACCAAAAGTAGTTCCTGGAGAGCGTGGCGAATGTCTTGTCGCCTCCAAAGTGTCCCATGAGTCCGCCTCCATGAGCCTCTTGCAAAAGGAGCAAACGAAGAGAAGACTCGGGAATGCAAAGTTTGTTAGCTCTCATAAGATAATCATCCTTGATGTAATATCATTCCCAAGATGTATTCGTCAAACACTTAGCATAAGGAGTAGCAAAAGATGGGTCATTAGCATACAAGTCTTTGATGTGCTCAAAGCCAACAACATTCAACTCAAGTATAGTGACAAGCATGCATATGCGTGAAAGTGCATCCGCAACTACATTTTCCTTACCCTTAATGTACTTGATCACATATGGAAAAGATTCAATAAATTCACTCCATTTGGCATGACGCTTGTTCAACTTAGTTTGACCTTTTAAGTACTTAAGCGTTCCATGATCGGTATGTATGACAAACTCATGAGGTCTAAGATAATGTTCCCAAACATGTAGCGCACACACTAAAGCATACAATTCTTTGTCATAAATGGGATAGTTAAGTTGAGCACCGGAGAGTGTTTCACTAAAATACGCAATGGCTCGTTTTTCTTGCATCAAAACTCCACCAATTCCGGTACCACTTGAATCACAATGAACCTCGAAAGTTTTGTCAAAGTTGGGCAAAGCAAGAATCGGAGCATGAGTAAGCAAAGACTTGAGCTCATTAAAAGTGGTGGATTGCAAAGATCCCCAAACAAAAGGAGCATTCTTCTTACTCAAGGCATGCAAAGGAGCGGCAATAGTTCTCAAATCTTTCACAAAGGAACAATAAAAACCCACAAGGCCAAGAAAGCTAAGCACTTGTTGCAAATTGGTGGGTTGGGGCCAAGTTTTAATTGCTTCAATTTTAGATTCATCAACATGGACACACTTGGAACAGACAACTAAACCCAAGAAAACAAGTTTGTCAACACCAAACATGCACTTTTTCATGTTGGCATAAAGACATTCCTTGAGAAGCGTTTGCAAAACCGCCCTAACATGCTTTAGATGCTCTTTCATGGATTTGCTAAAAACAAGAATGTCATCAAAGTAAACAACAACAAACACTCTAATATAAGGGCGAAGCACAAAATGCATAAGACGCATGAAAGTACCGGGAGCTTCCGACAAACCCATAGGCATGACCAACCACTCGTACAAGCCAAATTTGATTTTGAAAGCAGTTTTCCATTCATCACCTTCTTGTATGCGGATTTGATAATAGCCACTTTTGAGATCATTTTTTTATAAAATGGTGGCACCGCTAAGTTCATCAAGCATATCGTCTAAGCGAGGAATGAGATGCCTATAACAAACGGTAATAGCATTGATAGGTCTACAATTCGAGCACATGCAAAAACTACCGTGTTGCTTGGGCACAAGTATAACGGGAACGACACAAGGGCTTAAGCTTTCACGTACATGTCCGTTGTCGATTAGTTGTTGTACTTGCCGTTGGATCTCCTTAGTTTCTTCGGGGTTGACACGGTATGGAGCTTGTTTGGAAGAGGTGCTTCGGGGATGAGGTCGATTCGGTGCTCAATGCCTCATAGAGGAGGTAGACCGGAGGTAGCTCATCGGAGAAAACATCTTGGAATTCCTGCAAAAGAGAAGATAACACTAAAGGTAGATCGTGAGAGGTGTTAGTTTTTGGTTCCCCGTCCTTGCACACAAGGACAAAGTGCATAACGCTCGATGGGTTCTCATGCACTTCTCTCATCTCACTTTTGGTGGCAAATAGGACTAAGTTTTTCTTGTCGCTCATCGTGGAGGCGCTCGGTTTTGGCTTGTGGATCTCTTTTGGGTGGATCACTTTCTCACTCTTCTCTCCATGATGGGTGGTTTGTTTGTCGGCTATCACTTGACTAGGAGACATAGGTCTTAGCACATACTCCTTCCCTTTCATCTTGAAGCTATAGTTATTGCTATGCCCGTTGTGGATGATGTCGCGGTCAAATTGCCAAGGCCTACCAAGAAGTGGGTGGCAAACGGATATCGGGACGACATCACACTCCAAAGTGTCCTCATATGCACCAATTTTGAAGGAGACTTGGACCGTATGCTCAACTCGTATAGTGCTGGAATCGCTTAGCCATTGGACCTTGTTAGGGTGCGGGTGCTTCATCTTGACCAATTGTAACTTGAAGCATAGTTCTTCACTTGCCAAGTTGTGACAACTACCTCCATCGATGATGACCTTGACGGACCTTCCATTGATGCCGGCCTTTATGTGGAAGATGTGGCATCGTTGGTCTTCTTCTTGTTGATGTTGAAGAGTCATGACTTTGGAGACAACGAGAGCGGGGCTTGAATCCTCATCACAAAAGACTTGACCATCTTCATCCTTGTTCACACGCCGGTGCATGCCCACTTGCTCAAGGGCTTCCATCTCCTCTTCACTCATGGAATCATAGGTGTCGTCATCGTTGAGGATCATGGTGTGCTTGTTGGTGCATTGGAAAGACTTGTGGCCTCGGCCGCCGCAAGTGAAACACTTGAAGGAGCTTGTCTTGACGGTCTCATCGGTCGGAGTAGATGATGAAGCGTGCGGCTTGAAGTTGCCTGTAGTAGGAGGAGGACGACTTGAGGTTGTCAAAGCTTTCTTGTAACTCGACTTGTCGTCATTGCTTGTAGATGGCTTGGTTGAGGTAGAAGTTGGAGGAGTCATTGAAGCTTGGTTGTTGGAGAAGCCGTAGGTCTTGGATGAGTACCTGGCGTAGTTGAAGTC
Source organism: Triticum dicoccoides (assembly GCF_002162155.2). Lineage (NCBI taxonomy): Eukaryota > Viridiplantae > Streptophyta > Magnoliopsida > Poales > Poaceae > Triticum > Triticum dicoccoides. Next base: position 226,979,548 of record NC_041389.1, on the reverse strand, counting down.
ATCTTGTACTTGACGTTCCACCTTGGTAGCTTGATGCACGAGCTCAATGAAGTTGGAGTAGGGTTAGAAGTCGGCGGTCTTCTTGATGGAATGATTTGGTCCATTAAAGAAGCGTGCCATAGTTTGCTCATCATCTTCCATGACATTGGCTCGAATCATGGATATCTCCATTTCCTTGTAGTATTCTTCAACACTCTCTGTTCCTTGCTTGAGGAGTTGGAGCTTCTTGAAGAGACCGCGGTTGTAGTAGGTGGGCACAAAACGTGCTCGCATGACATCTTCCATTTGAGCCCAAGTGGTGATTGGAGGTTCACCTCTTGCTTCTCGGCGCTCAAGGACTCGTTCCCACCATATGAGCACATAGTCTTGGAACTTAAGTGATGCATAGCGATCTTCTTCTCTTCCTCATAGTTGTGCAAACGAAAGATTTTATCGACCTTCAATGCCCATGATAGGTACTCTTCGGGATCATTGCTTCCATTGAACTTGGGCATGGTGAATTTTAGCTTGCCATAGCTTTGCTCTTCATTGTGTTGTTGTCGAGGGTGACGATGACGCCCTTGACATGGAGGATAATCATCCTCATGTTGCTCTTGGTGTGGAGGAAGTCCATGATCAACTTGCTCTTGGCGTGGAGGAAGTCCATTATCAACTTGCTCTTGTTGAACTTGAGGTTGTGGGGGAACATGTCGGGCTTGTGGAGGAGCTTGAGGAACTTGACGTTGCACTCGCGGTTGGTAGTTCCGTTCTTGGATTTCTTTGCGAAGTGCTTCCTCTTGGTTGCGTCTATCGCGGTTGCACTTGGCAATGGCTCGACTTGATTCTTGAAGGGCATGTTGCGCCTCAAGAGCTTGTGCTTCACGTTGTTGTTGTTGAAGACGTTGAGCCTCGACGTCTTGTTCCTCTTGATGTAGACGCGCTCGTTCTTCCTCTTGACGACGTTGACATTGTCGTTCTTGAGATTGTACAAAAGCAACTTGGTGTGGTTGAGGACGAAGTACTTGCTCGTCGACTTGCTCTTTTGAATGCTTGTTGTGTAGAGGATTGTAAGATGCATGACGGTCTTGACGCGCAGCTCGTCTAAGAGTGTTCGATGTCGGTGTACTTGAGCCGGAGAAGGTGTCGTCGTAGTGTCGACTTGAGCGGCTCCATCTTGAGTATGAAGAAGTTGAAGGAGGGCGGTTCACCAACAAGGCGCGGATCTCGTCCATTCCTGCATCATTCTCTTGCTTGTGAGCATCGAGCTTGTTGTCGAAGTAGTCCTTTGTACGTTGCTCGGAGAGTCGCAAGTCGGTGGCGAGGTTGTCGATGCGGTCAGTCATCGCTTGTTGCTCTTGATGCAACACTCGTTGTGCACCAAAGAGGTGGCTCTTGGTGACGAATGATGACATGTCATCGTCTTGCTCGATGAAGAGTGGGTTGGTAGAAGTACTTGGCCTGTCCATCATTCCAAGCAAAAATGTGAGTGGTATAAGGAGAAGAATTTATACCAAATGTACCTTGACCGATGTTGACGATGAATCAAGATCACTCAAATGCGGACAATGAAATAGCACAATTGGTACCAATTCTTGTCGGTTCTCACACCTACACAAGTAAAAGCTTATGGTGGAGCTTGGTTAGGATGGTGGCACAAAATTAGATGCAATTGTAAGTGAGCTTCAATAATGTTGGAAAAGATTCACAAATTTGCAAATGCAACATGTAGACCAAGCAAGTAGAGGTACACGGAAACACACACGCAAATAGATAAGTGGGATTGTGCAAACCAAAAATGAGCCAAAATGTGGAATCCACGAAAATGCTCTTGTTGCACAATGCACGAGAGATGCTAGCACGATTGCACAATAGGCGGATACGTAACTTGTGCACAACCTACTAGGCAAAAATGCAACGACCTCTATCCTAAGTATGCTATATGTATGGTATTTCGGTGATATGATCCAAGATGATTGGATGACAATCTTAATGAAGTATGATGCTATGGTTCTTGCTTATAAAGCTCTTTGCTTATCTTTCCCTCTTTGCTTAAAAGCTTGTGTGGCTATTTCACTTTTGAGCTCTTCTCTCATGCAAAACTTCACGAACCAAGATAGCAATTGTGTATGAGATGACAACTTTGTGACACAAAAGATGATGCCACGATATGCACCACTATGGTATGGTATGTAAGCTATGGAGTATGATCTCTAATGTGCACAAGTCACGTTGCCAGCAATACTCAATGGCTAGTCTCGATGGGTAAGCAACGCAAAAGTAAGGCTATGTGGTTATCAATGCAAATGGCATGGAAATGACAAAGATGTCGTCGAGGTTACCGTCCTTGGCGGTGATGAGTCCTTTGCAAAGATAAGCGGTGGTGATGTTGACGTTGAACCGTACCTATATAGCAAAAACACAGTAGGACACGGGAACCACAACCCAAAATCTCAAAGACCAAAACGTGTGAGAAATGTCATAGGAGGTAGCGGTGAGCGGAGGTGGTGCTTGCGGAAAGTGGTGATGGTATGCGGAAAGTGGTGGTGGTATGCGGAAGTATGCGTGGGCACCGGGGCAAAATTTGGCGAAACTAGGCGGAAAAGGCGCAGGGATGGAGTTGCTGCTGCCAGGGGCCGGATGTCCGGGCCAGTGGCTGGATGTCTGGGACACCGGATGTCCAGGGACTCGGGCGGATGTCCGGGCGCCTGGATCGTGGCCGAACGGGATGAACTCCACGGGATAAAGGGCAACTCCAGGGCAAAATTCGGACGAATTTGTGGATGGAAATTGCGGAATAGATGGGGGAAAGCTAGATCCACTCGATGCAAACGAGATCCATGGAACAAATCCAACAAAACTTCATCACACCAACAAATCACAAAAACAATTTGAGGCTATTTTTGGTGGGGATTTTCGGATTTAGGACGAAAACAACAAAATCAAGCTAGAAAACACGGGGTAGGGGCTCCAAAAACGTGATCAACCTGGCTCATGATACCAAGATGATGTAGGTTGGAACCCTAGGAGCCGATCTTTCACGTTTGGAGAGGATCCCTACAAGGAACACGAAGAATGCACGAAGGGGAACGAGGTAATTCACGGGGAAACGCAAGAGAAAACACTCAACCAACACGAATATGATCACACATGTGCTAGATCATCGAGGCACAAAGTAACACGAGATCCAAAGTCAACAAGGGACGATACAAGGGTAACCGTTCTTCTCTGTGAGGAGGTCTTGATGGTCTGACCCGGATGGAGGTCTTGAATCCGGGGGGATTGATGACCCACAAGTATAGGGGATCTATCGTAGTCCTTTCGATAAGTAAGAGTGTCGAACCCAACGAGGAGCAGAAGGAAATGATAAGCGGTTTTCAGCAAGGTATTCTCTGCAAGTACTGAAATAAGTGGTAACAGATAGTTTTGTGATAAGGTAAATTGTAACGAGCAACAAGTAACAAAAGTAAATAAAATGCAGAAAGGTGGCCCAATCCTTTTTGTAGCAAAGGACAAGCCTGGAAAAACTCTTATAATAGGAAAAGCGCTCCCGAGGACACATGGGAATATCGTCAAGCTAGTTTTCATCACGCTCATATGATTCGCGTTTGGTACTTTGATAGTTTGATATGTGGGTGGACCGGTGCTTCGGTACTGCCCTTACTTGGACAAGCATCCCACTTACGATTAACCTCTATTGCAAGCATCCGCAATTACAACAAAAGTATTAAGGTAAACCTAACCATAGCATGAAACATATGGATCCAAATCAGCCCCTTACGAAGCAACGCATAAACTAGGGTTTAAGCTTCTATCACTCTAGCAACCCATCATCTACTTATTACTTCCCAATGACTTCCTCTAGGCCCAAATAATGGTGAAGTGTTATGTAGTCGATGTTCACATAACACCACTAGAGGTTAGGCAACATACATCTTATCAAAATATCGAACGAATACCAAATTCACATTACTACTAATAGCAAGACTTCTCCCTTGTCCTCAGGAACAAACGTAACTACTCACAAAGCATATTCATGTTCATAATCAGAGGGGTAATAATGTGCATAAAGGATCTGAACATATGATATTCCACCAAATACACCAACTAGCATCAACTACAAGGAGTAATCAACACTACTAGCAACCTACTAGCACCAATCCCGGACTTGGAGACAAGAATTGGATACAAGAGATGAACTAGGGTTTGGAGATGAGATGGTGCTAGTGAAGATGTTGATGGAGATTGCCCTCTCCCGATGAGAGGAGCATTGCTGATGACGATGGTGATGATTTCCCCCTCCCGAAGGGAAGTGTCCCCGGCAAAACAGCTCTGTCGGAGCCCTAGATTGGTTCCGCCAACGTTCCGCCTCGTGGCGGCGGAGTCTCGTCCCGAAAGGTTGCCTTCTATTTTTTCTCATCGAAATACTTCATATAGGAGAAGATTGGCGTCGGAGAGCCACCAGGGGGCCCACGAGGTAGGGGGCGCGCCCAGGGGAAGAGGGCGCGCCCCCCACCCTCGTGAGCAGGGTGTGGGCCCCCTGGCCTTCATCTTTGGCGACGATTTTTCTTTATTTATTTTAAGACATTCCGTGGAGTTTCAGGACTTTTGGAGTTGCGCAGAATAGTCCTTCAATATTTGCTCCTTTTCCAGCCCTGAATTCCAGCTACCGGCATTCTCCCTCTTCATGTAAACCTTGTAAAATAAGAGAGAATAGCCATAAGTATTGTAACATAACGTGAAATAACAGCCCATAATGCAATAAATATTGATATAAAAGCATGACGCAAAATGGACGTATCAACTCCCCCAAGCTTAGACCTCGCTTGTCCTCAAGCGAAAAGCCAATAGCAATAAATATGTCCTCATGTTTAGAGGTAGAGGCATTGATAAAAATAAAATACGGACATGAAGGCATCATGATTATTTCATAATAGCAACATATATAGATTTTGTCATATGGTTACTCATACTCAATTGATGATCTTTTCTCAAAGCCAAAGTATGAATCAGAAACCTTATTGAGAACCAACAAATTATACCCTCAGGTATTGAAACAAATGCAATTTATCATAACATCGGAAAGAGACTATGTCAGAGCTTAAAAGCAAGTCCACATACTCAACTATCACTTAGTCCTTCATAATTACTAACACTCACGCAATACTTGTGGTTACAGAATTTTAATCGGACACAGAGAAAGATAGGGGCTTATAGTTTTGCCCCACAACCTCTTACCTCAAGGGTAATGTCAACAATAATATTTCATGCTCCCCCACATCCAATTAGATATATATATATATATATATATATATCATGTTCTTTCCAACATGCTGAGCTTGCCAAAGGATAAAATAAAAAGGGAAAGGTGAAGATCACCTTGACTCTTGCATAAGGTAGAGGATAATAATAAAAGATAGGCCCTTCGTAGAGGGAAGCAGAGGTTGTCATGCGCGTTTAGGGTTCATGCACAAAATCTTAATGCAAAATAACGTCACTTTATATTTCCCCTTGCATGTGGACCTTTATTATGCAGTCCGTCGCTTTTATTGCATCCACAACAAGTTCGTACAAAGTTTATTTTCTCCGCACTAATAAGTCATGCATATTTAGAGAGAAATTTTTATTGCTTGCACTGATGACAACTTACTTGAAGGATATTACTCAATCCATAGGTAGATATGATGGACTCTCATGGCAAAACTGGTTTAAGGGTGTTTGGAAGCACAAGTAGTATTTCTACTTGGTGCTAAGAATTTGGCTAGCATGAGGGGGAAAGGCAAGCTCAACACGGTAGAGGATCCATGACAACATACTTTATCTCAGATGTAAGAAAACATAACTCACTATGTTGTCTTCCTTGTCCAACATCAACTCTTTAGCATGTCATATTTTAATGAGTGCTCCCAATTATGAAAGATGTCAATGATAATATATCTATATGTGAAACCTCTCTTTCCTTATTACTTCCTATTAATTGCAACGATGACCAAAGCTATATTTGCCAACTGCCAACAACTTTTTAATCATCATACTCTTTCTATGTGAAGTCATTACTTTTACTAAGATCAATATGAACTCTTTGATTCTTTTTATTCTTTTTCTTCTAATCACCTAAGATCATGGTAAAATACTCAAGCCCTTGACTCAACACTAATCTTTATTATTTAGCTCACGGACTCGATTATAAAGAAGGATCATAAAGCAAAACTCAAAACTACATCATGCCAAGACTTTATTCTACTAAATCAAGATACTACTAATAGGATCGAACTAAGAAAAATAGTAAAGATAGGAGTTGTGATGGTGATACAATACCAGGGCACCTCCCCCAAGCTTGGCAGTTGCCAAGGGGAGTGCCCATACCCATGTGATTATGTCCACGGAGGTGATGGAGGTGGTGATGATGACGGTGGATAATCGCACATCGAGCGTAAAAGTTCCTCCAACTTGCGGATAATGTTCTTGAGCCCGGCAATATGATCCTTCAACAAAATATTCTCCTATGTAAGATACTTGTTCTGTATGCGGGCTAACTCAATCATCTAGAAGGCTTCAAACTCTGTTGGAGTGAAAAGGTTAGGTAAAGGTTGAGGGATGTCTTCTTCTTTCACCACCGGAGCTTGAACCTCCATGGCCTTCTTGATCCTTTCATCCTTGTTGATCTCTTCTAGTTCCTCTCTTTGCAACTCCATCTTCAATAACCAGGCATCCTTGTCTTCGTTGTAGGAGGAGGGAGAAGTCATGGTGCTCTAAATCTGCAACAGAAATAGCTCGAAACGAAAACAGAGGATATTTGCATGATACGAGAGTCAAAACCTTCGGGAGCATATATAATGAATTTTTACCGACCAAAATACGTGTCGTGCAAGGAAACGGAGTCCGGAGGGCACACGAGGTGCTCACGAGGTAGGGGGCACGCCCAGGGGGGTAGGGCGCACCCTCCACCCTCGTGGAGGCCTCGTGTCCTCCCCGGACTGCTACTTATTTTTCTATTTTTCTAAATATTCCAAAACGGAGAAATATTGCCTTAAAAATTGTTTTGGAGTCGGTTTACTTACCGTACCACATACCTATTCCTTTTCGGAGTCTGGAACATTCTGGAAAGTGTCCTTTATGTATTCCTTCGGGGTTATGGTTTCAATAATATTAGTTTCAACATTTATAGGATTACCTGAGATATAGTGTTTGATCCTTTGACCATTTACCACCTTCGGATTTGTGCCTGCGAAGTTGTTGATTTTTATGGCACCGGAACGATAGATCTCCTTGATAACGTAGGGACCTTCCCATTTGGAGAGAAGTTTTCCTGCAAAAAATCTTAAATGAGAGTTGTATAGCAATACATAATCACCTACATTAAACTCACGCTTTTGTATCCTTTTGTCATGCCATCTTTTAACTTTTTCTTTAAACAACTTGGCATTTTCATAAGCTTGGGTTCTCCATTCATCAAGTGAGCTAATATCAAATAACCTCTTCTCACCGGCAAGTTTGAAATCATAGTTGAGCTCTTTAATAGCCCAGTATGCCTGATGTTCTAGTTCGAGAGGTAAGTGACAAGCTTTTCCATAAACCATTTTATACGGAGACATACCCATAGGATTTTTATATGCAGTTCTATAGGCCCATAATGCATCATCAAGTTTCTTGGACCAATTCTTCCTAGACCTATTGACAGTCTTTTGCAAAATTAATTTGAGCTCTCTATTGCTCAATTCTACCTGATCACTAGACTGCGGGTGATAAGGAGATGCAATTCTATGATTAACATCGTATTTATCAAGCATCTTACGGAAAGCACCATGAATAAAGTGTGAACCACCATCAGTCATTAAGTATCCAGGGACTCCAAACCTTGGAAAAATAACTTCCTTAAGCATTTTAATAGAAGTGTTATGATCAACACTACTAGTAGGAATAGCTTCTACCCACTTAGTAACGTAATCAACAACAACTAAAATATGAGTATATCCATTAGAGGCAGGAAAAGGTCCCATATAATCAAAGCACCAAACATCAAATGGTTCAATAACAAGTGAATAATTCATAGGCATTTCTTGACGTCTACTAATATTACCAATTCTTTGACATTCATCGCAAGACAAAACAAACTTACGGGCATCCTTGAAGAGAGTAGGCCAATAAAAACCGGATTGCAATACCTTATGTGCAGTTCTATCTCCAGCGTGGTTTCCTCCATAAGCTTCGGAGTGACACTTGCGTAGGATCTGTTCCTGTTCATGCTCAGGTACACAACGTCTAATAACACCATCTACTCCTTATTTATAAAGATGTGGGTCATCCCAAAAGTAATGTCGCAAGTCATAGAAAAACTTTTTCTTTTGTTGGTATGTGAATCTAGGTGGTATAAATTTAGCAACAATATGATTAGCATAATCAGCATACCATGGAGTGCTATGAGAAGTGCTTATGACATTTAGTTGTTCATCAGGAAAGCTATCATCAATAGGTAGTGGGTCATCAAGAACATTCTCTAACCTAGATAAGTTGTTTGTAACAGGGTTCTCAGCTCCTTTTCTATCAACAATATGTAAATCAAATTCTTGCAGCAGGAGAACCCATCTAATAAGTCTAGGTTTTGCATCTTTCTTTTCCATGAGATATTTAATAGCAGCATGATCTATGTGAATAGTTACTTTAGAATCAACAATATAGGGTCTGAATGTATCACAAGCAAATACAACTGCTACAAGTTCCTTTTCGGTAGTAGCATAATTTCTTTGAGCATTGTCTAGAGTCTTACTAGCATAATGGATAACATTTAATTTCTTATCAACTCTTTGCCCTAGAACAGCACCTACAGCATAATCACTAGCATCACACATAATTTCAAAGGGTAAATTCCAATCAGGTGGCTGAACAACAGGTGCAGAGACTAATGCTTTCTTAAGTATTTCAAATGCTTCTACACAATCATCATCAAAGACAATTGGTACATCTTTTTGTAATAAATTAGTAAGAGGCCGAGAGATTTTTGAGAAGTCCTTAATGAACCTCCTATAAAATCCGGCGTGACCAAGGAAACTTCTTATACCTTTGATGTCCTTGGGACATGGCATCTTTTCTATAGCATCAACCTTGGCTTTATCAACTTCAATACCTCTTTCAGAAACTTTGTGCCCCAAAACAATACCTTCATTAACCATAAAGTGGCACTTTTCCCAATTCAAGACAAGATTAGTTTCTTCACATCTCTGCAAAACTCGAGCAAGATTACTCAAGCAATCATCAAAAGAGGAACCATAGACGGAAAAGTCATGAAAACCTCACAAATTTTCTCGCAAAAGTCAGAGAATATCGCCATCATGCATCTTTGAAAGGTAGCAGGTGCATTACATAAACCGAAAGGCATGCGTCTATAAGCAAAAGTACCAAAAGGGCATGTAAAAGTAGTCTTTGACTGATCTTTAGCCAACACAGATATTTGAGAGAAGCCAGAATAACCATCTAGAAAGCAATAATGTGTATGTTTGCATAATCTTTCTAGCATTTGATCAATAAAAGGTAAGGGGTAATGATCTTTCTTAGTAGCCTTATTTAATTTGCGGAAATCAATTACCATCCTATAACCTGTGATAATTCTTTGCGGGATCAATTCATCTTTATCATTAGGGACAACAGTAATACCTCCCTTCTTAGGGACACAATGGACAGGACTTACCCACTGACTATCAACAACGGGATAAATTATACCTGCCTCCAGAAGCTTGAGTATTTCCTTTCTTACCACTTCTTTCATTTTAGGATTCAAACATCGTTGAGGATCACAAAATGGTTTGGCATCAGCTTCCAAATTTATTTTATGTTGACATAGAGTGGGACTGATGCCCTTAAGATCATCCAGAGTATATCCAATAGCGGCACGGTGCTTTTTCAGAGTTTTCAATAATCTTTCTTCTTCATGCTCTGAAAGGTTAGCACTAATAATGACATGATATATTTTCTTTTCATCAAGATAAGCATATTTAAGATTATCAGGCAACGGTTTAAGCTCAAACACAGGATCACCCTTGGGTGGAGGGGGATCCCCTAGGATTTCAACAGGCAAATTGTGTTGCAGAATAGGTTCCTGTTTAAAGAATACTTCATCTATTTCCCTTCTTTCATTCATGAACATATCATTTTCATCGTCTAGCAAATAGTGCTCTAAAGGATCGCTAGGAGGTACGGCAAGAGAAGAAAGACCAATAATTTCATCCTTACTAGGCAATTCTTCCTCACGATGTTGTTTACTAAATTTAGAGAAATTAAACTCATGAACCATATCGTCCAAGCCAATAGTAACAACATCCTTTTCGTAGTCTATCTTAGCATTAATAGTATTCAAGAAGGGTCTACCAAATATAATAGGACAAAAGCTATCTTGTGGAGAACCAAGAACAAGAAAATCAGCGGGGTATTTAGTTTTCCCACACAAGACTTCAACATCTCTAACAATTCCTATTGGAGATATAATATCTCTATTGGCAAGTTTAATTGTAACATCAATTTCCTCTAACTCAGCAGGTGCAATCTCATGCATAATTTCTTTGTATAAGTCAATGGGTATAACACTAGCACTAGCACCCATATCACATAAGCCATGATAACAATGATCTCCTATTTTAACAGAAATAACAGGCACGCCTACCACAGGTCTATGTTTATCTCTATCACAGGGTTTAGCAATTCTAGCAGTTTCACCAGAGAATTGAATAACATGCCCATCAATATTATCAGACAAGAGATCTTTAACAATAGCAATATTGGGTTCTACTTTGACTTGCTCAGGAGGTGTATAAGTCCTAGTATTGCTTTTATGAACAACAGTTGAAGCTTTAGCATGATCCTTCATTCTAACAGGGAAGGGTGGTTTCTCAACATAAGAAGTAGGAACAATAGGATCATTATAAGTGACAATCTTTTCTTCAACTTTAATAGGTGCAGCTACTTTTACTTCTATGGGATGATGATATTTAAACCACTTCTCCCTGGGGAGATCAACATAAGTAGCAAAAGATTCACAGAAAGAAGCTACTATCTCAGAGTCAAGTCCATATTTAGTGCTAAACTTACGGAAAATATCGGTATCCATAAAAGATTTAACACAATCAAACTTAGGTGTCATACCTCACTCCTTACCTTCGTCGAGGTCCCAATCTTCAGAGTTGCATTTAATTCTATCCAATAAATTCCATCTAAATTCAATAGGCTTCATCATAAAAGAGCCAGCACAAGAAGTATCGAGCATGGTGCGATTGTTACCAGAAAGTCGAGCATAAAAACTTTCATAATCACTTCTTTTGCGAGCTCATGATTGGGGCATGAATATAACATTGATTTAAGCCTCCCCCAAGCTTGAGCGATGCTTTCTCCTTCGCGAGGCCAAAAATTATATATATAATTGCGATCACGATGAACAAGATGCATAGGGTAATAATTTTGATGAAATTCCAATTTCAATCTTTTATAGTTCCATGATCTCGTATCATCACATAGCCTATACCATGTCAATGCGTCTCCCTCCAAAGATAAAGGGAAAGCCTTCTTCTTAACAACATCAACGGGTATACCTGCAAGCTTAAATAGTCCACAAATATCATCCACATAGCGTAGATGTTCATCAGGATGCTTTGTTCCATCTCCTATAAAAGTGTTAGCTAGCAGTTTTTCCATCATACCCGAAGGAATCTGAAAAGGAGTTTCATTTTCAATAGGTTCAGTAGGTTCAGTAGGTTTAGTAGGTTGAGGAGCAACTCTTGGATCAACTTGACGGGGTGAAGATACCCCGAACAAGCCCCTCAGACAATTACTTTCCATAGTAATAAGTGACAGAAAATTTCAGCACACTAAATAAATTTTTCCTTACCAAATTCCACCTACAAAAGGCGCTTTACTCCCCGACAAGGGCGCCAGAAAAGAGTCTTGATGACCCACAAGTATAGCGGATCTATTGTAGTCCTTTCGATAAGTAAGAGTGTCGAACCCAACGAGGAGCAGAAGGAAATGATAAGCGGTTTTCAGCAAGGTATTCTCTGCAAGTACTGAAATAAGTGGTAACAGATAGTTTTGTGATAAGGTAAATTGTAACGAGCAACAAGTAACAAAAGTAAATAAAGTGCAGAAAGGTGGCCCAATCCTTTTTGTAGCAAAGGATAAGCCTGGAAAAACTCTTATAATAGGAAAAGCGCTCCCGAGGACACATGGGAATATCGTCAAGCTAGTTTTCATCACGCTCATATGATTCGCGTTCGGTACTTTGATAATTTGATATGTGGGTGGACCGGTGCTTGGGTACTGCCCTTACTTGGACAAGCATCCCACTTATGATTAACCTCTATTGCAAGCATCCGCAATTACAACAAAAGTATTAAGGTAAACCTAACCATAGCATGAAACATATGGATCCAAATTAGCCCCTTACGAAGCAACGCATAAACTAGGGTTTAAGCTTCTGTCACTCTAGCAACCCATCATCTACTTATTACTTCCCAATGCCTTCCTCTAGGCCCAAATAATGGTGAAGTGTTATGTAGTCGACGTTCACATAACACCACTAGAGGTTAGGCAACATACATCTTATCAAAATATCGAACGAATACCAAATTCACATGACTACTAATAGCAAGACTTCTCCCTTGTCCTCAGGAACAAACGTAACTACTCACAAAGCATATTCATGTTCATAATCAGAGGGGTAATAATGTGCATAAAGGATCTGAACATATGATATTCCACCAAATAAACCAACTAGCATCAACAACAAGGAGTAATCAACACTACTAGCAACCTACTAGCACCAATCCCGGACTTGGAGACAAGAATTGGATACAAGAGATGAACTAGGGTTTGGAGATGAGATGGTGCTGGTGAAGATGTTGATGGATATTTCCCTCTCCCGATGAGTGGAGCGTCGGTGATGACGATGGTGATGATTTCCCCCTCCCAGAGGGAAGTGTCCCCGGCAGAACAGCTCTGCCGGAGCCCTAGATTGGTTCCGCCAAGGTTCCGCCTCGTGGCAGCGGAGTCTCGTCCCGAAAGGTTGCCTTCTATTTTTTTCTCATCGAAAGACTTCATATAGGAGAAGATGGGCGTCGGAGAGCCACCAGGGGGCCCACGAGGTAGGGGGGCGCGCCCAGGGGGGAGGGCGCGTCCCCCACCCTCGTGAGCAGGGTGTGGGCCCCCTGGCCTTCATCTTTGGCGATGATTTTTCTTTATTTATTTTAAGACATTCCGTGGAGTTTCAGGACTTTTGGAGTTGCGCAGAATAGTCCTTTAATATTTTCTCCTTTTCCAGCCCAGAATTCCAGTTGCCGGCATTCTCCCTCTTCATGTAAACCTTGTAAAATAATAGAGAATAGCCATAAGTATTTTAACATAACGTGAAATAACAGCCCATAATGCAATAAATATTGATATAAAAGCATGATGCAAAATGGATGTATCAGGGATCTTCTCCGAAGAGGTGCGGTCCCTCACGAGGAGTAGATCCGTATGGATGAGCAATGCTCTATCTCAAATGAGCTAACCAATGCTAACTCTAAAACGTAGGTGGAGAGGGCGTATATATAGTCTAAGGGGCAAAGGGATACATGGGCCTCGGCCCGGAGGCGCTGCACGTACGCAGGAGGGGACCGGATGTCCGGGCGTCAGGCCGGATGTCCGGGCGCTCGCGTGGGGCCAGATGTCCGGGCGCTCGCGAGGGGCCGGATGTCCGGGCTGTCGGGCCGGATGTCCGGGCTAGTGGAGTCAGCCTTGCTGCTCTCTGGATAGACGGGGCCAGATGTCCAGGCGGAGGGGCTGGATGTCCGGGGATTCGGGAGGAGCCGGATGTCTGGGGTGATGGCCGGATGTCCGGGCCGTCGGGGCAGCCTTCTGTGCTCCCTGGATGGCGTGTCCGCATGTCCGGGCTGGAGGCCGAATGTTTGGTGTGGAGGGCCGAATGTCCAGGCCCTGTAGCTTCTGCTGCAAACCCATGGCTAAGGGGTAGATCTCTAGGGGCCGGATGTCCGGTGCCTGGAAGCTGTCATTGCCTTCTTCCGTTGGGTCTCTTCTTCCGTGGACTTGGTGGCTTGACCATCTTCATGTGCATCTTTGGGAGGGTCCTCTTGGTACCTAATCATGCACAACATTCCAGACTTAGGTAGTAGCCATGTCTCGAGAGGATCATATGAGATACCACTAAGGAGAGAAGTCACCTTGGTCTCAAGAGCTCTAGCTCGTGCTCCTGTCATGGGTCCTCTTGGTGCTTGGTGAGATGATGGTAGGTCCATGGGGATGACCGTAGGATGCTCCACATCAATATGGTGGCAACATGACTCAGCCAACAGTTGTTCAAGTTCATTTAAGTCCGGTTAAAACTTGATTGAAATGAGCTGAGCCATAATAAAATAACATGATGCAATTATAAAGCATGAACATGATATCATCATAAGCATGGGGTGCATCATAACTATTAACTAGATGAACAACCATAGATCGTATCCACATGAGCATGGCATAATGACGAGCATGAATATCACAAGTATAACACTACTCATAGCATAACATGACCACTAACATCAACATGAATACCATGCGAGAACACATCAAGAACAATACCAAGTAGGCACTTAACCAACTAACAACAAAGAAACACGCATTTCAACGATACTCGGTAACCGACAATAGTCATGCACCGAAGAACATGACCAAGCCAACATGTACTACTAGCAAGTATGAACATATGAAAGAAATACTAGCAGGTAGAACATGATAACAGAGTGAGCATGATGGTAACCACAGATACATAAGCATAACCGAAATAACGATAGCAGTAGCAAAATAAATAGACAGTTATTAAAGATTCAAGTTGAAAACCAATGCTACTGCATGGCTATCATGCAAATGGTGGTTGTGGCTTCCCTGGGGATCAAGAATGCACCGGGGAGAAGTGCGGAAAGCTCGCAGAACGAATCGACGGAAATGTTTCTCTCCCGGAGGGGGCTGATTAAGGGAAAGGGCAAAATGGTCATTTGTTGTATGTCAACCCATAGTGAAAATGATAGGAATAGAACAGGCTCGACGAGACGAGGACGTGGGAGTTGGAATCACCTCAACCGGAGTTGCGAGTAAAAAGTTGTGGCCGTTCACTTTTTAGACAGAAAAGGGGCTAAACAGTGAAGGTTCACAATATAACCACTTCAGCCGACTGAGCTGAAAAAGATAAGCGTATTTTCAAAATTACGCCTTTAGAACAGAGTAGAAACATTGTAAGCTAAAACAAAATGAAAGTGTGCTTTCCAGCTGAGAAGATGTATTCTGAAGAATACGCCTCCTATATTCCAGCATCGCAAGGCGGGGCCAGGCGGCTAAGAGGCTTACACATGGGGTCCACGGGATCTCTCTCTCTCCTCTCGCTCCTTGTTCCTCCTCCCGACACGAAGAACAGAGGAGGACAGGGGCGATCGGCCGGCGACGGAAGCAGCTGCTCCGGCAAGCTACTCCGGTCGGCGAGGGGTCAGGAGGGCACACCGGCGAGTACCGCATCCAGAGAGGGTTTCGGACAGGCGCGGGGAGGGTGGAACACGACGACGGAGGCGGCTCTCGCCGAGCGCAGATGGCAAGACCCCGGCGGCTCCGGCCGTCTCTTGTCAAGGCGAGCCACCGTCGGGGTCATGGAGGAGTGCCGCACCCGTCCAGAGGCATCTTGGGCGTTGGGGAGGACCGGGGCAAGAGCAGCTCCAAAGCCGGCGGGTGAGGCTTCAGGCGAACTTGGGCACGCGGCCACGGCGGCTCCAGCGGCCAAAGGAGGGGCGGGGGAGGCTTGCGATGGAGCAGTGTAACGCCCCAGATATACTTTCCATATTTGTATCCAACTCTTGCCGTTTTCGGTGTCAAGTTATAATTATTTCTCGGGTTCGGGTCCTTGTCTCCGTGTGTTGTTTTCGTTTTCATGCATCTCATACCATGTCATCTCGTGCATTGCATTTGCATACATGTTCATCTCATGCATTCGATAATTTTCCCCGTTGTCCGTTTTGCATTCCGGCGCTTCGTTCTCCTCCGGTGGTCATTTCTAGTTTTCCTTCGTGTGTGGGGATTAAACATTTCCGGATTGGACCGAGACTTGCCAAGCGGCCTTGGTTTACTACCGGTAGACCGCCTGTCAAGTTTCGTATCATTTGGACTTCGTTTGATACTCCAACGGTTAACCGAGGGACCGAGAAGGCCTCGTGTGTGTTGCAGCCCAACACCCTCCAAATTTGGCCCAAAACCCACCAAACTCTGCTCCATGTCCTAGAGCGTTCGATCACGATCGTGTGGGC
>NC_041389.1:226927154-226962823 GCF_002162155.2 Triticum dicoccoides | reverse complement strand
TCCGCCGCCGACGGACACGTCCGCCCCAGCGCCAGACGCGTCCGCCGCTGCCCGCCTCCGCCACTCAGGCGCTGCCACGTGGGCACGCGCCCACTTCGCCGCCGCCGGCCCGGGAGGCCCAGGAGGGGCCCCCGAGGCCCGATCGTCGCCCCGCCGCCTCACGCCCGCAGCCGCCGCCATCCTCCTCGCGGCCGGCCACCCTCGAGCCGCGGCCCCGCCGTCCGCCGACGCGCCCGCCGCCGCCGAACCTCGCCGTGGCCACCACCGGGCCCCGCCGCCCTCGTCCGGCTCCTCCGGCGGCCGGGTCGGGCTCCGGCGAGCCTCCCCACGCCCCTGCGGTCCTCCACCGGCGAGCTCCAACTCCGGTGAACAGTGCCCCGCGGTCAACCTCGAAGTCCGTGCCCGCGAGATCCCGGTCTGGATCTCAGATCCGAAATTCTAGGGTTGACTTTTTCCCTCTCCCTCTAATTTTTATGCATTCTTTGACTGCTCGTATCTCCGCAACCGTAGATCCGTTTTAGGCGTATGATATATCAGAATCTTCGCCTCGACATGTACATCATTTCATTCCATTGCATCTTTTGCATTTGAGGTCATCTTGATACCCAAAATGCTGTTAGAAGGAGGCTTCGTGAGTTAAATTGCAGATCCGTTAGTTCATCATGCACTTTTGTCATTTTTTGCTATGTTTAATCCGTGCATGATATGCCTGTGCCCCTTTGGGATGTATTGTGAAGCATTTTGTCTTCTTTCCAGAGGTGTCACCCATGCATTTTTAGGATGTGTGTGTTGTCTTGTGCAAGCTTGCGAAGAGAGGTACCTGAGATTGCAGATTTCAGGGACTTAGTGATTTTCGCAAAGTCTGGGATATTTTAGTTCATGATGCTATATGTCCAGCTTGTTTCCTAGTGATCCGTGCCTCTTTTGAGGATGATCAGTAAGGGAGTTTTGATATTTATGTCATGCTCTATCCATCCATGTCTTTGTTGGCATTTGTGGATTGCTCTAGGTTGACTCAATCGAGCTCAACTTTTGCTTCGTTGTTAATCTGGGCAGATCGTCAACTTGTTTGCGATTTCGCCGATGCTACCGTTAGCGTTCCATGCATGCTATGCCTTCGTTCTTGCCATGAGTAGCTAGCACTTTGTGCCTTCTTGCTGGTTATATGCTTTCCTTGCCATGACTTGCACCGTAGTGAGTGCATCGAGCTCGTTTACATGCCTTCGTGAGTTAAATTTCAGCATGTCTCAGTTTTCACTAAGTCTGAAAACTGATTGTGTTCGAGCGATGTTCGTGAGCTCGGTAGAGTATTTTGTGAACCCTTTTGGCCCCAGGTCACTTTGGGTGTTTTGTTAAGCTTGTTGAGTAGCTCCATGCCATGTTCTTACTTGTCATGTTCAGGTTTTCTATCATGTTGTTTTGCTGCTCCGAAGAGAGCATCGTGATCTGAGATTTCAGACTAGTGTTAATTTCACTAAGTCTGAAATCTGTTTTGCATTTGCGTTTTAGCCATGCTTGTTTGAACCTCTTAATGGATGAATTTGCCTATGGCTCAGTGCTAGTGTTTTATCAACCATCTTGTGTAATTCACTGCCATGGTTTTTGTTTTCATGTTTGGTGGCTGTAGCATGTTCATTTCGTTGCATTTAGATGCCTACTTGCTGTAAATCGCAGACCGGTGTCATATCTTAAAACGCTCGCCATTTCCAAACCGTAGCTCCGATTCCATTGATCTTTATATCGTTTTCAAGCGATTTCATCCCCTCTATCCAGTGGCACACTTGGTTTTCCAAGTTGATACCAGGTTCATGCATTTCCTGCCATATCTGCATTTTGCATCCCGCATCGCATATCGTCATTTCATCATATTGCTTGGTCTTGCCCATGGTTGATTGAATCCTTGTTGCTTGTTTGTCTTGTTGGGTAGAGCCGGGAGACGAGTTCGCTACCGAGGAGCCCGTTGAGTTTGCTTGTGAGGGTCCAGTCAACTCTGACAACTGTGCAGGCAAGATGATCATACCCTCGAAATCACTACTATCTTTGCTATGCTAGTTTTGCTCGCTCTTTTGCTTTGCCACTGCTACGATGCCTACCTGTTGCTTGTCAGCCTCCCAATTGCCATGTTGAACCCCTAACCCACCATTGTCCTAGCAAACCGTTGATTGGCTATGTTACCGCTTTGCTCAGCCCTTCTTATAGCGTTGTTAGCTGCAGGTGAAGATTGGAGCCGTTCCTCGTTGGAACATTTATTTACTTGTTGGGATACCATTATATTGCTATGTTATCTTAATGCATCTATATACTTGGTAAAGGGTGGAAGGCTCGGCCTCTCGCCTAGTGTTTTGTTCCACTCTTGCCGCCCTAGTTTCCGTCATATCGGTGTTATGTTCCCGGATTGTTGCGTCCCTTACGCGGTTGGGTTATAATGGGAACCCCTTGATAGTTCGCCTTGATTAAAGCTTCTCCAGCAATGCCCAACTTTGGTTTTACCATTTGCCACCTAGCCTCTTTTTCCCTTGGGTTTCCGGAGCCCGAGGGTCATCTTATTTTACCCCCCCGGGCCAGTGCTCTTCTGAGTGTTGGTCCACCTGTCAGCTACCGGTGGCTACCAGGGGCAACTCTGGGCTGGCCTACCCGTACCTAAGACAATCTGAGTGTGCCCTGAGAAAGAGATATGTGCAGCTCCTATCGGGATTTGTTGGCACATTCGGGCGGTGTTGCTGGTCTTGTTTTAACCTGTCGAAGTGTCTTGAGTTACCGAGATACCGAGTCTGATCGGAACGTCTTGGGAGGAGGTCTATTCCTTCGTTGACCGTGAGAGCTTGTCATGGGCTAAGTTGGGACTCCCCTGCAGGGATTGATCTTTCGAAAGCCGTGCCCGCGGTTATGGGCAGATGGGAATTTGTTAATGTCCGGTTGTAGATAACTTTAATTAAACTTAATTAAAATGAATCAACCGTGTGTGTTACCGTGATGGCCCCTTCTCGGCGGAGTCCGGGAAGTGGACACGGTGTTGGAGTTATGCTTGCGCAGGATGTTCCTTTAGCTTCTCGCTCGTGCTTCGCCTTCTCTTCTCGCTCTCTTTTGCGTATAAGTTAGCCACCATATATGCTAGTCGCTTGCTGCAGCTCCACATATATTTGCCTTATCCATTCCTATGAGCTTAAATAGTCTTGATCGCGTGGGTGTGAGATTGCTGAGTCCCTGTGGCTCACAGATACTACAACTCCAGATGCAGGTCCAGGTGATTCCGCTCCAGGTGACGAGTACGAGCTCAAGTGGGAGTTCGACGAGGACTCTCAGCGATACTACGTGTCCTTTCCGGATGATCAGTAGTGGTGCCTAGTTGGGGTTGTCGATTCAGGACCTTGTCGCATGTTGGGGGGTCTTTTCTATTCTGGCGCCGTAGTCGGGCCATGAGTGTTTGTTTGATGGATGTTATTTATGTACTCTGATGTGACGTGGCGAGTGTAAGCCAACTATGTTATCTTCCCCTTTTATTATGTATTACATGGGATGTTGTAATGATTGCCTGACTTGCGACATTGCTTTCAATGCGGTTATGCCTCTAAGTCGTGCCTCGACACGTGGGAGCTATAGCCGCATCGAGGGCGTTACAAGTTGGTAATCAGAGCCTTCCCTGACCTTAGGAGCCCCATTGCTTGATCGTTTTTAGCAGCCGAGTTGTGTCTAGAAAAATGTTTTGAGTCCTTAGGAGTTATATATCGGAGAGCTTAGGAATTCTTTTTACTTCCCAGTCTCCTCATCGCTCTGGTAAGGCATCCTGGCGTAGAGTTTTGATTCTTCTCTTCTCAAATTTCACAAAAAAAAATTTAGGATCACGCGAGTATCTTGGTTTTGTTCCGATGGTTTTGTGACGAGAACATTGTTCTTGGTGCCTCCTGTCTTTAGGGGTTGTGGCAGTGTCCCGGGGAGTTGAGCTCCGAGGTGTTGTCGTCACAATTTCATCGTTGCAATTCTGGTATACTTGAGATATGTTCGCCGACATCGAAAATCTCTTTTATGCAGTTCGTTGGTGAGATAACCTCGACGCCACCCAGTACTGGGGCGGGAGTTCGGGAGTATCGCCATAACTTGTATAACGGATGCTTTTCGAAGGTTGAGGTAGATGGTTTCCGAAGTTTTCTTGGTTATGTGTTGAAGGATGGATACAGCTGGATGTAGGATTTGCTAGTTTGGGTGAGATATTGTGCTTCCCCTGTATCCCCAACACCTGATTGCATAACCGGAAAGGTTCGGGAGTTTCATAGGTGGGAATTCTAGTAGCTCTAGTTCTTCTTCCACGGATATTGGTTTGAGATTGGGATTTCTTACCGATTATTCGTTCTTGATCCGTACCTTGTTGAATTATTTTTTCTTCCTTAATTCTTCGTGGCTTCTCAATTTATGGATATGTGACCATTTGAAGAGGAATGCATTCGTTCATTTTGTTCGGATGTGAAGACTATATGTTGCAATTTTCATTCCGTTGGATTCAGCTTCTATATTGTTGTCTATCTATGTGCTAATGGTGGTCAACCTCTTCAGGATGGCTCCTCCAACGCGCACGACTCCGAATCCTGATCCGCCTCCGCCTCCCCCTCCTCCGGAAGCATGGCAAGCTGTGATGGCCGCTACTAATGCAAACACACAGTTGATCATGCAAATCCTTCAAGAGCGCAATCAAGGCAGTCAAGGAAATCAAGGCCATAATCAGCACCACTTTGCTACTCTGAACCAGTTCCTTGCTAATGGCCCAAAGACGTTCAGCAGTTGTGTTGAGGCTACCGATGCTGACGATTGGCTAGTGGATCTGGGCAAGCATTTTGAATGCAGCAACGTCAGGCCTGAAGATTTCGTCAAGTTCGCTTCTTTCCAGCTCAAAGATCAGGCTGCAGAGTGGTTCCAGCAGTATAAGGATTCCAGAGGTGGACGTCTGATCACTTGGGACGATTTCCGTCAAGATTTCCGCGCTCATCACATCCCTCAAAGTGTGGTTGAGAGTAAGCGTCAGGAATTCCGCAATCTGAAGCAAGGCTCCTTGTCTGTCTATGACTACAACAAGTTGTTCCAGAAGCTCGCCCGTTTTGCCAAGCAGGATGTTCCTGATGAGAAGAGTATGATCTATCAGTTCAGGGGTGGTCTTCGTGAGGAAATTCAGCTCGCTCTTGTCCTCTTTGAGCCGTTGAGATACGATGAGTTCTACAACATGGCACTGAAGCAAGAGGCTGCTCAGATGAGGTGTGATGCTTCCAGGAAGCGTGCCAGAGATATTACTCTGTCTTCCTCTACTCAAGTGGTCAAGCAGCAGAAGTATTGGCTTCCTCCTCCTCCGTTCCGTCAGCCGTATCAGCAGAAGAGTAAAGGTGGCAGTGGTTTCTCCCACCCACCCAACCCAGGCTTTCAGAACAAGGCTCCGTCTCAAGCTCCAAGATCAAGTGCTTCGTATCACCGTCCGCTTTCAGAGGTCACGTGCAACAAGTGCCAACAGAAGGGTCACTATGCCAACAAGTGTACCAACCAGAGGCGTCTTCCTCCTCCTCCTCCTGTCAGATCGGCAAGTACAGCGGTGGTCAAGCATAACCCCAAGTCCGCCAAGGTCAACTTGATGAATGCAGCTCAGGCAGAGGACTCGTCAGATGTGATCATGGGTAACCTTCCTGTTAATGATATTCCTGCAAATGTTCTTTTTGACACGGGTGCATCGCATTGTTTCATCTCGAGACCATTTTCATCTAAGCATGGGTTGCCTTCACAAATTTTGCCTAGTCCTTTAGCAGTTGTCTCTCCCGGTAAGCGCATGCAGGCTAACTCCATCGTTCCGGATGTTTCTATCACTCTGGGTGACTACAAGTTCTTGGCTTCTCCTACGGTTCTTGGCAACTCGGATATCGATCTTATTCTCGGGATGGACTGGCTCTCTAAGCATAGAGCTCAGCTTGATTGTGCAGCCAGGCAGATTCAACTGACTCATTCGTCTGAGGATGTTATTGTCTTTGCCGCTCGGGATAATACCATCCGGTTGTTTTCTCTCAATGAGAAGGGTGAATTGGATGCTATTTCGCAGATTCCGGTTGTTTGCGAGTATCAAGACGTCTTTCCAGAAGAGCTCCCAGGAATGCCTCCGCACCGGCCAGTTGAATTTGTTATTGAACTTGAGCCCGGTACGGAACCTGTGTGCAAACGTCCTTACAAGCTCGGCCCCGAAGAGTTGAAGGAGTTGAAGAAACAACTCGATGAGCAAGAAAGATTGGGTCTCATTCGGCCTAGTACTTCTCCGTGGGGTTGTGGTGTTCTTTTTGTGAAGAAGAAGGATGGATCGAGTCGACTTTGTGTTGATTACCGTCCAGTAAACAAGAAGACCATCAAGAACAAATACCCACTTCCCAACATCAATGAGCTGTTCGAACAACTCAAGGGTGCTCAAGTATTCTCCAAGCTTGATCTCCGTATGGGTTATCATCAGATTCGTATTCGTGAGCAAGATATTCCCAAGACGGCGTTCAGAACAAGCTTTGGTTCTTATGAATACACTGTCATGTCTTTTGGCCTCGCCAACGCTCCTCCGACGTTCTCTCGTATGATGAACTTCATCTTCAACCCCTACACCAATGAATTCGTTTTGGTCTATCTCGACGACATTCTGGTTTTCTCAAAGAACAAGGAAGATCATGCCAAGCACTTGCGTTTGGTTCTTGACAAGCTCAGAGAACATCAGTTCTACGCCAAGTTCTCCAAGTGTGAATTTTGGCTCGATGAAGTTCTTTATCTTGGTCATATCATCTCTGCCAAGGGCATTTCCGTGAATCCTGAGAAGGTGTCTGCAATTGTGAATTGGGAACCTCCTCAGAACGTGAAGCAACTCCGCAGTTTCCTCGGTCTCGCAAGCTATTGCAGAAGATTCGTTGAAAATTTTTCTAAGATCGCCAAGCCTCTCTCAAATCTTCTTCAGAAGCACGTCAAGTACGTTTGGTCTCCGGAGGGTGATATTGCTTTCAACACTTTGAAAGAGAAATTGATCACTGCTCCAGTTCTGACTCCGCCTGATGAAACCAAGCCGTACGAGGTTTTTTGTGATGCCTCTCTCCAAGGTCTCGGTGCTGTACTGATGCAAGAGAAGAAAGTTGTTGCTTATACCTCTCGCCAGTTGAAACCTAATGAGAAGAACTACCCCACTCATGATCTCGAGTTGGCGGCAGTTGTGCACGCTTTGTTGACTTGGAGACATCTTCTATTGGGAAGGAAAGTGGATATTTTCACTGATCACAAGAGTCTCAAGTACATCTTCACTCAGCCTAATCTCAACCTCAGGCAGACTCGATGGGTCAAAATGATTCAAGAGTACAATCCGAGTATCGAGTATACTCCAGGCAAGGCTAATGTGATTGCTGACGCTTTGAGCAGAAAAGCATATTGCAACAGTCTGATTCTCAAGCCTTATCAACCCGAGCTTTGTGAAGCTTTCCGCAAACTTAATCTGCAAGTTGTTCCTCAAGGTTTCCTCGCCAACCTTCAAGTCTCTCCTACATTAGAAGACCAGATTCGCCAAGCCCAACTTCTTGATGCTATGGTGAAGAAGGTGAAGATTGGTATTGCAAAGAGTCAGTCCAAGTACAAGTGCTACCGACTTGATGACAATGACGCTCTCTTCTTCGAGGATCGAATTTTTGTGCCCAAAGGTGAACTCCGTAAGGTGATCATGAACGAGGCTCACAACTCTCTCCTCTCCATCCACCCTGGTAGTACGAAGATGTATCAGGACCTCAAGCAAACTTATTGGTGGACTCGAATGAAGCGCGAGATCGCTCAATTCGTGAACGAGTGTGATGTCTGCAGAAGAGTGAAGGCAGAACACCAAAGGCCAGCAGGTCTCCTCCAACCTCTTGCCATTCCAGAATGGAAGTTTGACCACATTGAAATGGACTTCGTGACTGGGTTTCCAAAGTCCAAGCGTGGCAATGATGCTATCTTCGTTGTCATCGACAAGCTCACCAAAGTGGCTCACTTTCTGCCTATCAAAGAGTCAATCACTGCAGCTCAATTGGCGGAACTCTATACCTCTCGCATTGTCTCTCTGCACGGTATTCCTCAAGTGATATCTTCAGACCGTGGCAGCATCTTTACCTCCAAGTTTTGGGATTCTTTTCAGAAAGCCATGGGCACCAACATCCGCTTCAGCACAGCTTTCCATCCTCAAACAAGCGGTCAAGTCGAGCGTGTCAACCAAATTCTTGAAGATATGCTCAGGGCTTGTGTGATTTCTTTCGGCATGAAGTGGGAGGATTGTCTTCCTTATGCTGAATTCTCATACAACAACAGCTTTCAAGCAAGTTCGGGCAAGGCCCCCTTTCAAATTCTGTATGGCAGGAAGTGCCGTACCCCTCTCAACTGGTCTGAAACCGGTGAACGTCAGCTGCTGGGTAATGACTTAATCACAGAAGCAGAAGATATGTGCAAAGTCATTCGTGATAACCTCAAAGCAGCCCAGTCCCGCCAGAAGAGCTACTATGATAGTAAGCATCGTGATCTGGCTTTCGAGATCGGAGATCATGTTTACCTCCGCGTCTCTCCCATGAAAGGTACTCGTCGCTTCGGTATCAAAGGGAAGCTTGCCCCTAGATACGTGGGACCTTTCAAGATTGTCAGCAAGAGAGGCGACCTCGCCTATCAACTCGAGCTTCCTTCAAACTTTGCAAATGTTCATGATGTGTTCCATGTCTCTCAGCTTTGAAAGTGCTTCAAGACTCCTGACCGCACCGTCAACTTCGAGGACATTGAGCTCCAAGAAGATCTCTCCTATCGTGAGCACCCAGTTGCTATTCTCGAAGAGACTCAACGCAAGACTCGCAACAAGTCAATCAAATTTCTCAAAGTCAAGTGGTCACACCATTCCGACCGTGAAGCTACCTGGGAACGCGAGGATCACCTCCTTTCTGAGTACCCGGAGTTCTTTCAGTCCTAGATCTCGGGACGAGATCTTTTCGTAGTGGTGGAGTGTTGTAACGCCCCAGATATACTTTCCATATTTGTATCCAACTCTTGCCGTTTTCGGTGTCAAGTTATAATTATTTCTCGGGTTCGGGTCCTTGTCTCCGTGTGTTGTTTTCGTTTTCATGCATCTCATACCATGTCATCTCGTGCATTGCATTTGCATACATGTTCATCTCATGCATTCGATAATTTTCCCCGTTGTCCGTTTTGCATTCCGGCGCTTCGTTCTCCTCCGGTGGTCATTTCTAGTTTTCCTTCGTGTGTGGGGATTAAACATTTCCGGATTGGACCGAGACTTGCCAAGCGGCCTTGGTTTACTACCGGTAGACCGCCTGTCAAGTTTCGTATCATTTGGACTTCGTTTGATACTCCAACGGTTAACCGAGGGACCGAGAAGGCCTCGTGTGTGTTGCAGCCCAACACCCTCCAAATTTGGCCCAAAACCCACCAAACTCTGCTCCATGTCCTAGAGCGTTCGATCACGATCGTGTGGGCGAAAACCGCACCTCATTTGGACTCTCCTAGCTCCCTCTATGCCTATATATACACCCCTCCGTTTTCGGATCTCTCCCTCTCCCCGAAACCCTAATAAAAAAAAAACATCCTCCGCCGCCGACGGACACGTCCGCCCCAGCGCCGGACGCGTCCGCCGCCGCCCGCCTCCGCCACTCAGGCGCTGCCACGTGGGCACGCGCCCACTTCGCCGCCGCCGGCCCGGGAGGCCCAGGAGGGGCCCCCGAGGCCCGATCGTCGCCCCGCCGCCTCACGCCCGCAGCCGCCGCCATCCTCCTCGCGGCCGGCCACCCGGGGCACCGGCGCCGCCGCTCGCCATCGTCGCCGGCCCACACCTCGAGCCGCGGCCCCGCCGTCCGCCGGCGCGCCCGCCGCCGCCGAACCTCGCCGTGGCCACCACCGGGCCCCGCCGCCCTCGTCCGGCTCCTCCGGCGGCCGGGTCGGGCTCCGGCGAGCCTCCCCACGCCCCTGCGGTCCTCCACCGGCGAGCTCCAACTCCGGTGAACAGTGCCCCGCGGTCAACCTCGAAGTCCGTGCCCGCGAGATCCCGATCTGGATCTCAGATCCGAAATTCTAGGGTTGACTTTTTCCCTCTCCCTCTAATTTTTATGCATACTTTGACTGCTCGTATCTCCGCAACCATAGATCCGTTTTAGGCGTATGATATATCAAAATCTTCGCCTCGACATGTACATCATTTCATTCCATTGCATCTTTTTCATTTGAGGTTATCTTGATACCCAAAATGCTGTTAGAAGGAGGCTTCGTGAGTTAAATTGCAGATCCGTTAGTTCATCATGCACTTTTGTCATTTTTTGCTATGTTTAATTCGTGCATGATATGCCTGTGCCCCTTTGGGATGTATTGTGAAGCATTTTGTCTTCTTTCAAGAGGTGTCACCCATGTATTTTTAGGATGTGTGTGTTGTCTTGTGCAAGCTTGCGAAGAGAGGTACCTGAGATTGCAGATTTCAGGGACTTAGTGATTTTCGCTAAGTCTGGGATATTTTAGTTCATGATACTATATGTCCAGCTTGTTTCCTAGTGATCCGTGCCTCTTTTGAGGATGATCAGTAAGGGAGTTTTGATATTTATGTCATGCTCTATCCATCCATGTCTTTGTTGGCATTTGTGGAGTGCTCTAGGTTGACTCAATCGAGCTCAACTTTTGCTTCGTTATTAATCTGGGCAGATCGTCAACTTGTTTGCGATTTCGCCGATGCTACCGTTAGCGTTCCATGCATGCTATGCCTTCGTTCTTGCCATGAGTAGCTAGCACTTTGTGCCTTCTTGCTGGTTATATGCTTTCCTTGCCATGACTTGCACCGTAGTGAGTGCATCGAGCTCGTTTACATGCCTTCGTGAGTTAAATTTCAGCATGTCTCAGTTTTCACTAAGTCTGAAAACTGATTGTGTTCGAGCGATGTTCGTGAGCTCGGTAGAGTATTTTGTGAACCCTTTTGGCCCCAGGTCACTTTGGGTGTTTTGTTAAGCTTGTTGAGTAGCTCCATGCCATGTTCTTACTTGTCATGTTCAGGTTTTCTATCATGTTGTTTTGCTGCTCCG
Organism: Triticum dicoccoides; assembly: GCF_002162155.2. Lineage (NCBI taxonomy): Eukaryota > Viridiplantae > Streptophyta > Magnoliopsida > Poales > Poaceae > Triticum > Triticum dicoccoides. The sequence continues at coordinate 226,951,754 of NC_041389.1, read as the reverse complement.
AAGAGAGCATCGTGATCTGAGATTTCAGACTAGTGTTAATTTCACTAAGTCTGAAATCTGTTTTGCATTTGCGTTTTAGCCATGCTTGTTTGAACCTCTTAATGGATGAATTTGCCTATGGCTCAGTGCTAGTGTTTTGTCAACCATCTTGTGTACTTCACTGCCATGGTTTTTGTTTTCATGTTTGGTGGCTGTAGCATGTTCATTTCGTTGCGTTTAGATGCCTACTTGCTGTAAATCGCAGACCGGTGTCATATCTTAAAACGCTCGCCATTTCCAAACCGTAGCTCCGATTCCATTGATCTTTATATCGTTTTCAAGCGATTTCATCCCCTCTATCCAGTGGCACACTTGGTTTTCCAAGTTGATACCAGGTTCATGCATTTCCTGCCATATCTGCATTTTGCATCCCGCATCGCATCCCGCATGGCATATCGTCATTTCATCATATTGCTTGGTCTTGCCCGTGGTTGATTGAATCCTTGTTGCTTGTTTGTCTTGTTGGGTAGAGCCGGGAGACGAGTTCGCTACCGAGGAGCCCGTTGAGTTTGCTTGTGAGGGTCCAGTCAACTCTGACAACTGTGCAGGCAAGATGATCATACCCTCGAAATCACTACTATCTTTGCTATGCTAGTTTGCTCGCTCTTTTGCTTTGCCACTGCTACAATGCCTACCTTTTGCTTGTCAGCCTCCCAATTGCCATGTTGAACCCCTAACCCACCCTTGTCCTAGCAAACCGTTGATTGGCTATGTTACCGCTTTGCTCAGCCCTTCTTATAGCGTTGTTAGCTGCAGGTGAAGATTGGAGCCGTTCCTCGTTGGAACATTTATTTACTTGTTGGGATACCATTATATTGCTATGTTATCTTAATGCATCTATAAACTTGGTAAAGGGTGGAAGGCTCGGCCTCTCGCCTAGTGTTTTGTTCCACTCTTGCCGCCCTAGTTTCCGTCATATCGGTGTTATGTTCCCGGATTGTTGCGTCCCTTACGCGGTTGGGTTATAATGGGAACCCCTTGATAGTTCGCCTTGATTAAAGCTTCTCCAGCAATGCCCAACTTTGGTTTTACCATTTGCCACCTAGCCTCTTTTTCCCTTGGGTTTCCGGAGCCCGAGGGTTATCTTATTTTACCCCCCCGGGCCAGTGCTCTTCTGAGTGTTGGTCCACCTGTCAGCTACCGGCGGCTACCAGGGGCAACTCTGGGCTGGCCTACCCGTACCTAAGACAATCTGAGTGTGCCCTGAGAAAGAGATATGTGCAGCTCCTATCGGGATTTGTCGGCACATTTGGGCGGTGTTGCTGGTCTTGTTTTAACCTGTCGAAGTGTCTTGAGTTACCGAGATACCGAGTCTGATCGGAACGTCTTGGGAGGAGGTATATTCCTTCGTTGACCGTGAGAGCTTGTCATGGGCTAAGTTGGGACTCCCCTGCAGGGATTGATCTTTCGAAAGCCGTACCCGCGGTTATGGGCAGATGGGAATTTGTTAATGTCCGGTTGTAGATAACTTTAATTAAACTTAATTAAAATGAATCAACCGTGTGTGTTACCGTGATGGCCCCTTCTCGGCGGAGTCCGGGAAGTGGACACGGTGTTGGAGTTATGCTTGCGCAGGATGTTCCTTTAGCTTCTCGCTCGTGCTTCGCCTTCTCTTCTCGCTCTCTTTTGCGTATAAGTTAGCCACCATATATGCTAGTCGCTTGCTGCAGCTCCACATATATTTGCCTTATCCATTCCTATGAGCTTAAATAGTCTTGATCGCGTGGGTGTGAGATTGCTGAGTCCCTGTGGCTCACAGATACTACAACTCCAGATGCAGGTCCAGGTGATTCCGCTCCAGGTGACGAGTACGAGCTCAAGTGGGAGTTCGACGAGGACTCTCAGCGATACTACGTGTCCTTTCCGGATGATCAGTAGTGGTGCCTAGTTGGGGTTATCGATTCAGGACCTTGTCGCATGTCGGGGGGTCTTTTCTATTCTGGCGCCGTAGTCGGGCCATGAGTGTTTGTTTGATGGATGTTATTTATGTACTCTGATGTGACGTGGCGAGTGTAAGCCAACTATGTTATCTTCCCCTTTTATTATGTATTACATGGGATGTTGTAATGATTGCCTGACTTGCGACATTGCTTTCAATGCGGTTATGCCTCTAAGTCGTGCCTCGACACGTGGGAGCTATAGCCGCATCGAGGGCGTTACAAGCAGGGAGGCCTCTTGTGGTGAAAGAATAGAGGGAGGGGCACTGGCTTGCCGGAATTTAGGCATGGCCGATCGGCGATCGTGGCGGCAATGGAGGGGAACTCGATGGAGTGGTCGGGCGGGTCTCTGGGAGAGTGGTGAGGAGGCTGGTGAGCTTGGAGAGGGTCGGGGTGGGCTATATATAGGCGGGGCGAGGTGGTTGAGCCGGTTGCCGTCGTGAGAGCTCGGCCAAAGCTCTGGCCACAAGCAGCAGTCATGGTAGGGCGCGGGAACACGACAAGGGGGGAGCGGACGAGCTACAGAAGGTCACGGGGCAGCAGGAGCCAAGGGGGGCAAAGGAAGAGGATTGGCGCCATTAATGCATTGTCGGCCATAGTGCTCCCGTGGGCGAGTGATGACGAGGGAGATGAGTCCAGGGGATGAGGGAGATGAGTCCAGGGGATGAGGACGACACGGGCGAGCTGTTGGACATGGCTGGTTGCGCGAGAACGACGAGAGGGGGAGAGGCCCGAGAAAGAAACCATGTAGCTCACGACCATGGCATGCCAGAGCGATGGTCACCGCATGCACTAGTGCACACAGTGCACGCTGGTCGGCCAATTTATGTCAAAGAGACAAGTTGAGCAGAGGAGAATGCCAAGGAGGAGGAAACCAAGCATTTTAGTCACTGGCATGGTCACGGAGAGCAAAAATACAAGTGAACAGCGAGGTGTTTGTAGTTTGTTGTGGCTCACACGCTTGGAGAATAAGGCTGACCTTTGACTGGCTTTGATAACTCACTAAGGTGACTAAGATAGCAAGGTTTCAACTCAATAGGAGGGGTTTAACTAGTAGTTGATGTAGAAAGTACCCAACTGACCAGATTTAGAAATGATGAACAAGAACTCACTAGGAGTGGCCACTTGAGCTGAGATTGGGCAAGGCAGAGTGAAGATGCTGTAGAAATTTCATAATAATTGGATAAACCATAATGGTACTTGCTTCACAAACATCTCCTTTGGACAGAAACTTGCAAAAATTCTAGAGGAATATCGGCGTGATGAAATATGCCCAAATTTGGTGGAGATATGTTATATGGATAAGAGAAGGCCTAGGAAAAGTTTCAACCATAATGGAGCAAGATGAAATATACTTGCTTCACAAACTGAAAATTTGGACAGAATCAATGATTTGAAGATAAGCTCTCATGGAGGCATGACATGAGCTCAAATTTGGTGGAGAGCTATGATATGATGATATTAAGATAATGCATAAATTTCAACTCATTCGGATATGCCTAGCTTGTACCCCCTCCACAAAGTTTCTTTCTGGACAGAAACTTTGGAAAATCATTGATAAATATTTACTAGGCAAATGAAGTTGAATTTTGGCATGTGGCAATGATATGGACATGAAAAGATGTCCAAAAGCTTTGGAGTCAATTGGGCAAAGATAAATAGCACTTGCTTCACAATGTGCCATTTAGGGCAGAACAAGAAAAGGAATATTGGTGAAATATTTTTGAACATGGAAATGAAAAGTTTTGCCATATTTGATGAAGGTATGACCCAAACAATTTATGAGAATTATTTGAGAGTTTTATGAGTGATGGAAATATAGGTTGCTTCACAACCTAGGGCAACTAGGGTTATTCCTTAAATAGAAAAGGAATATTCCCAGCAAAAGAATATTGGGATTTGGTCTCGGATGAAAATGGCAATGTCTAGGGATGGATTTGGGGATGACAAGCCACTCTGGAAAGAAAGAAGAGGTCATCTTCTTCAGTTTCCAGATCACATAGCCACGAAAAAAGAAAATTCAAACAAAATACTCATAAAATCAACAGAAAAAGAAAGGGCCAAAAATCAGGCTGTGACAAACCTTCCCCCCTTAAGGAAATCTCGTCCTCGAGATTTGGTTGCTCAGGGAACATGTATGAATATAGTGACTTTAAGGAAACCGTTTCCATCTCGGGTATCCTTTTTCCTTTATTGATTGTTCCCACTGACTTCTTCATCGGACTTACCTGACTGGCTCTGGGGTGGTTTGCTTCACTGTATCCACATACTGACAAATGTTACCTCACATGTTCACGCTTATATTGGCTCCAATTATTTTCGTATCTTCTGACTTAGCTGAGTGTGATAGATTATCCTGACTGAGATGTATGCATCTCTCACAAATCCAAGAGTGATTTCCGATTGCTGAGTCCGTACTGACAACCTTCCATGAAGTGGTGATCAGATTTTTTTTCTGATGAAAACCCAAGCTCTGACTCCTTGCATTGGGTTTCTCCACTGAATGCAGGTCCTTCGGGTTCCAAACAGTGAGTTGAGGCATAATCGTTTTCCTGACAGATTCTGACTTATCGCAGGAATTTCTGAATCATCATGACTGGCTCCACTGTCTTGAGTATCAGATCCATTCCAAATATTTGATTGTCGCTTGGCGTGCCCAACATGAAGGGGTATAACCTTATATAATATCCTCATCTTTGACTGACGGTGGTTCTGGCGGAAGAATTTTGTTTTGATGATAGGCTATCCATGATGATTCACATAAGTGCATGCTTCAAGTATGTTATTCCTCATTTGGATTGCTCATTTTGTCAGGGTACCCCATGGGATAGTGATGTAGGGTAGAACCCTAGAGGCCGATCTTTCACGTTTGGAGCGGATCCCTACAAGGAACACGAAGAACACGAGGAGGGGAACGAGAGAACACGAGAGAAAACTCAACCAACAAGAACAAAGTCACACATGTGCTAGATCCAAGAAACATAAAGAGATACACGGTCCAAATCCAACAAAGGAAGATACAAGTGGAGGTAGCTCATCTCCGAGAGGAGGTCTTGAATCCACGAGGGATCTTCCCGTAAAGGGGTCTTGAATCCAGGTGGATCTTCTCCGAAGAGGCCGCGGTCTCTCACGAGAAGGAGATCTGGATGGATGAGCGAGGCTCTATATCACAAATGAGCTAAATCAACGCTAACCCAAATTCGGAACTAGGGCACAATTATATATAGTCCAAGGGGTAAGTTGGGGGATACATGGGGTGAAACCCCTTCAACTGCGCACAGGCAGGGCGGTAGTACCGGTCATGGGCCGGTAGTAGCGGTTTTAGCGGATATAGCGGTTGTTCCGTTGCTGTACCGGCCTTGCACCGGCCGATAATAGAAGCTTGACCGGTAGTTGACCGGTAGTTCCGGTGGACCGGTAGTTGACCAGTAGTACCTCTATCTCTGCGCCGGGAAAATCCCTCTCCATGCTCTTGGTGTCCAGCTTGCACCATTCCTTCTCCTTGTTCGTTCCTTGGTACCTAACCACACAAAGTGTCTTCTTTTGAGGTAGTAGCCATGTCTCATGTGGGTCCAAGGAAGGTTTAACAAGGAGAGAGTTCACCTTATGTCCAATGGAAAATGTTCGAGGTCTCGTCATATGTCCTCTTTGGGGCTTGGAGAGTAGTCGTAGTGTACATGGGGATGAAAGTGGGATGTTCCGCATCAGATAGTATGCTGTGTGAAGCTTGACCATAGTCGCTGGAGTCAAACTGTTGAATTGACCTTTGGTCTGACTTCACAGACTCACATATTCGATACGGAAAAATATGAGCATATACAGTTAACTGAGAGGGTTGTCTGGATATTTTTTCCTTACCAAAATTGAGTAGACCCCGCAGGTGAATATTCATGGTGATCAATACTGACTCAGACTGTCTGGGGTATCTGCACCATGTGGTTCATGCAACAATTTTCATACCTGTATCGTCGATCTTTGCTACTTCATTATTGTTATCTTGGTCTAGATCCTTTGCTGAAAGATCTTGGTCATATTGCTTCTTCGTGTGACCATAGATACTGTCGGGTGCAATATTTCGGCGACCATATGTCAGGACCCCGACTCAATGCCACATCGATCTAGCATGTAACACCTCATATCACTTTGCGGCCTCACGCACGGTATTCCCACGGGTGTCGCCCTACCTTTACCCGGGACCGTTTGCGCCTTTTGGCACACGTATATGACAGTGTCGCTAGCATCTATATGATAAGGAGCCCGGGCTGACATGGCTAGTCGTAAACCCAAAGTGGCACAAACTTACAGGGACAGGCATCCATGACCCAGCATCGAACGTGTCGGTCATCAGCGAGTGAATCCAGGCTGTAGCACTGGGCTAGCAGGACTCCGGTGAACCGGGCTGTAGCGGGCTAACAGGACTTCGGTATTCATCGCGTGACATTTCCCCGAAGGGACAGACACAGGAACGAAGAAGGACACATGCCGACCAGCCTAAGTGTTCCGGAGCAGTAGCAAGCTACCATTGGAAACACTAGGAGACATTTCCCGGTAAGAGAGGCTACTAAGGATAAACAACTAGATAGTCAGATCCCACACATACCAAGCATTTCAATAACATACACACAATATGCTCGATATGTGCAAACACAACATGGCATCACAACATGACTCTATGACTCAAGTATTTATTCATTAGGCTCCGAGGAGCGAGATATTACAAACATAGGTCTCATGACCCAACATTCAGAGCATACAAGTCAAAGCACAAGCGGAAGCTATCATGTCTGAGTACAGACAACTATAAATGAAAAAGGCTGAGAAGCCTGACTATCTACCAGATACTGCCGAGGGCACAAGATCGTAGCTGAGGTAACAAGCTAAACGTCGAAGTCCAAGCGGAACTACTAGTGAGACTGAAGTCTCTCTGCAAAAACATAAAATAGGCAAACGTGAGTACAAATGTACCCAGCAAGACTTACATCAAAACTAACTACATATGCATCATTATCAACAAAGGGGTGGTGGGGTTTAACTGCAGCAAGCCAGCTTTGACTCGGTAGCTATCCTAAACTACGACTGCAAGCGACTCTTTTGAGGTGGCGCACACGAGTCCACATATTCACCATATCAATACACCACTATGGATCCGCTCCCGTCTCCCTACGAGAACGCCATCCATAGCACTCACGCTTATCTTGCGTATTTTAGAGTATCCACTTTCACTTGTCTATGAACTGATATAAGCAATCCAGAAGTCCTTTTCTGCGGACACGGCTATTCGAATAGATTAGGTTAACCCTGCAGGGGTGTACTTCTTCATACACGCTCTCACCACTTACCGTCGTTTACACGACATGTACTCGGCAACCTTCAAGCGGAAGCCCAACGTGGGTGTCGGCCACGACCTACCTAATCACCTAAGTCTCTAGTCCAGGTTTATCGCCTATTCGGGTTCCATCCATGAGGAGATCCGGCCGGAGTTTCGCTCACAGCCCCAAACGATGTGAACAGGGTTCCCGAGACACCAAACGGGCGCCTGGTACACCGTGCCACGTGCCTACCGCATCACAGCCCACCCCTACGGTCAGCGCTGCGCACGGCCTCCAGCATACTACAAACACCAGAAACTACTTGCAACTCCTGGACAGAGGACAAGGGTGATCAAGAAGCCGAGAGGGTCCATTGGTTTCGGGCCCAATGCGTGGTAGTAGCTGAATCATGGATCACAAACACAGAACTCAGTTCCTGAGGATGGCTGCAATGAGACAACCCACCATGTACTCCTACATGGCCTCTCACCGCTACCTTTACCAAAACGTGTTCACACACTTAGCTCACACACAGTAGGACATGTTCACACGCCTCTGATTCATCCCCGATGAATCAGACCTGACTCAACTCTAAGCAGTAGCAGGCATGACAAACAAGCAAGAATGAGTAGGCACAACAGGGCTCAAACAACTCCTACTCATGCTAGTGGGTTTCATCTATTTACTGTGGAATGACAGGTCATGCAAAGGATAAAGGGGTTCAGCTACCGCAGCAAGTAACAGATGAATCGTTGTTGTCCTAATGCAGTAAAAGAGAGCAGGAGCGAGAGAGTGGGATTGTATCGGAATGAACAAGGGGGTTTTGCTTGCCTGGCACTTCTGAAGATAATATAGTTCTTCATCGGTGTCATCGATCACATCGCCGGTACACGTCTATCGAGAGGGGACAATACCGGCAACAAAGAAGAACACAATCAATGCAATGCACAATATGATGCATGCTCATGACATGGCAATATGAATGTGTTTTGAGCTAATGCAACTAGCAACAGATTAAATGAAGTTGGTTCGAATACAAGATTCAAATTCAAACTCCATATGTGATTATTCAAATGCCATTTAATTGATTTGTGCTATAAAGCAGCTATAAGTTGTTCTAACATGCATAAAAATGGTACGTATGGATTCCTTGAATTTTTCTAATAATTTTTCATATATAAATTATTTAATTTGGAGTTACGGTTGAATTTCTATGAATTTTAGAAGTTTATACAATTTTCTGGAATTTCCTGATTATCTATAAAATAAACTAAATTCCAAAAAAGGAATATTGCGTCAGCATGACGTAAGGCTGAGGTCAGCAGGTCAACCGGGTCGCCTAGAGTCAAACCTGACGTGTGGGGGCCACACGTCAGTGTCACAGTTAGTTAACAGGGGGTTATTTGCTTAATTAAAGGATTAGGGGGGTCGGGGCCCACTAGTCAGTGTTAGTGGCTAATTAGGTTTAGTTAATATTTAACTAAAATTAGCAGGGCCTAGCCCCACTAGTCAGCGACCCTGGGGGGTCAAACCCCAGGTCAAACAAGTCAAACCCGCCGGCGACATGACGCCGGCGAGGCCCGAGACGGCGGCGCGATCCGGAAACGCAGCACGGGCCACGGTTCGGGGCGCGGATGGCACCGTTGGAACCCTGGGCCTCGTCCGCGTCGGCTGGTGCTAGAGGGGTCGCCGGAGACGACTTAAATCGACGGCGGTGTCCGCTTCCGCGGCGGCCGGAGTTCGGGTGCCGACCGATTCGACGCTATGGTGCACTACGGGAGGAACTGGTGGGTGCTGCGGGCTCCTGAGGTTGCGGTGAGCACGACGGTGGGCTCGGGAGCAAGCTGCGGTGGCTGTGGCCACGGCCATGCCATGGCCGGCGGCGAGGAGCAATCGGCTCCGGTGAAAAGGGCGGCTAGAGTACGGGAACGAGCGCGAGGAGGAGGGGGAATGGAAGAGTAGCTCACAGCGGATCTGGTGGAGGCAACGGCGAGGCCGGGGAGGGGCTGGAGCTCGCGAATCCTCGAAAGTTCGCCGATGGCCGAAGGTTGGGGGCGAGCTTGAGGGCGACGCTGCAGGGCTTCCGGAGGGCCGTGGATCGGTGGGGAGGAAGAGGGGGTCGGGGCGGAGCTTCCTGGGGCGTCGGTGAGGCGTGGGGTGGCCGGTGGCCACGGTGGTTCTCGTCGGCGGCGGCGGGCGCGTTCGGTGAGGAGAACAGAGAAGGGGGAGAGTGTTCCAGGGAGAGAGAGGAGAGGGGCACGGGGAGAGTAGGAGAGGGTCGAGGGGGCCGCGTGGCGTCACCGGGGCGTCGAGGAGGAGCCAAGCAGGCTGGGAGGGAGGAGGTGGCCGGGGCGCGTGGCCGCGCGCGCCACCGAGCAGCTTCGGGGCGAGGGGGAGGAAGACGACAGGGGGAGAAGCGGCGGTGGGCTGGGCCAGCTGGAGGAGCTGGGCCAGGTGGGCTGAGGTGAGCGCGAGGTAAGTTTTCTCTCTCCCTCTTTTATTTCTATTTAATTATGTTTTCTATTTTCTGTAGTTTGTTTTGATTTAGTTTTAGACACTAAATCATTTTTATTGCTTCTGATATTTATGGTAGGGACTAGTAGGATTATTCCAAAGCCCTTCATCAAGATCAGAATTATTGGACATATATTAATTAATTAAGAAATATATATCCAATACAAATAGTTATTTATTTAATTCAAAGGCCCAAAATAATTAACTCTGAGATACCAAAAATATTGTTTTGAGTTTTACCTCTTTGCAATATTTTCAGAGACTAAGAGGAACATTTTCTTGGACTTCTTTGAGGAGATTTTAATGTTGATCATTTTTAGAAGGTTTCTGAGGCTTTGAAAATTCCTCAATTCAAATTTCATTTGAATTAAAACATGATGCTCACATGAGGTCTAGCCTAGTGCATAACAGGACCAGGGATGTGACAACTCACCCCCACTAAACAAAAATCTCGTCCCGAGATTCAAGCGTAGGGTAAGGTGAAGGGGAAACGCAACTAGTATAATCTTCACGATCCAGGGTGCACTTCATAAGAGCGTTCATTCGATCACCATCATTGTCTCGAAGTCTTTCTCTGAGAACTCCAACTAACATGACAAGAAGAGGGAAGGAAAACTCTAGAAGAATTAATCTTCTCAAAGAACGAACAACTCAGGATTAACTCGCGGAATGGGACATAGCAACATCTCTCGAGCTGAGAGACGAAGCACACCTCTAGAGGAATGGAGTGGAACAGATGACGAAGGTTCACTAGGTAGACAACGATTCCACACCTAAGAAGGTGGTGAACGGTTGTCAACGTAGCGAGGAGTTGAGTTGCCATGATACCTCAGCGATACATCCTGGAGGGGGGGGGTGATTCGTAGATATATCCCCTTAAGTGGCAAAAGAATTACCTTTGATTCAGAGATCATTGAAACTCTTTAAACCAGCCTAGGACAATTCTCGAGCGATCGTTTGGAGGGGGTCGGTAGAATGGCATACTCGGACTTGGATGATGTGGATTACCTTGTTGAAGACAACGTAATGGATGAATTTGCTTATCACCGGAAATGGAAGAGACCCATGGTAGAATGGCACATTGGCGGTGCAAGCTGGGAACAAAATGCAAATGCTGGGAATGATTCTGGTAACTGGGGAAGAACCCAACAATAGAGAGTGAATTCACTGTTTGAGAAGGTCATAGCATTGCCGAGGGAACTGAGAGCATCCCAATTAGAGCCGATGATAACACGTAGCGCTTGTGCGTGCTCTCAAGAACTTGAGCATTTCCACAATCATCAAGGTTTTATCAACAACCGCGTCAAGGGTGCTGACAACACAACATACTACCATGATGAATAGCGATGGACAATGCAGATGCGAAGGAGGATAACACTTTCTCAGATTTCACCTTAGCGAGGCCAAGCAAATAAAATCTGGATGATCGACCGAGAGACATTTAGCACTCCGCTTCTAATGTTCTCCTTGATGTGCTAGCGTAATCCACCCATAGATATGGTTTGATATCTAGAACATCAAGTTAAAAGGTCGGACTTCGGAACACAGAAATCCATAGGGGCAACTAGGGAGTAATCCTACGAAATCCCTATGGGGAGGTGGCCAACTTCCTCAAACAAGATACTATAATAATAGGTCTACCGGATGGGTGTGTTGGCCACGAATCCACCTTGCCGGTTATTGAGAGACCAATATTATAATTCTTGGGAAATGTTCCAACCATCACATCTGCCTGAGATTCAGATCTGGTTGGTGTCAGGATATCCCAGACTCATCAAGTCTAGAAAGAAAAATGAAAGTTTGCAACACAAATCGACGAGATAATGTTGCGGGATTCTCGGGGAGTGAGCTACGATAGTAAGCTCCAAAACATGAGCTGGTTCTGCTACAAACATGCGAACACGTTGTCCCAGACAAGCATGGCCACGTAGCAGTCTTATAATTAAACACTACCGAGTTCAGGTGGAGAACCATCATCGAGGATATCGAAGTCTTTACGCAAGTCATGGATTAGATCCCAAGCATAGACTTCTTTTCCTTGAACAAGTCAATCAGCGGCTTAGTGTGCTAGGGACACATATAGAATGAAGGTTGCAAGTCTCCAGACTACAGAATACTTCGCACGTGTGCATGACTGATTTGGGATGATTCCAAAGGAAACAAAACAATCTTTCTCAAATTCACGGCGGCAACTTTCACCAAATGCACGTGTATAAGAGGAAGTCACTCCTTTCATCAAACAAATACTTCATGAGCTAGCATGAAGAAAATGCTTTCAAAAGTTTCCAACACTAGCTTAATGTTCAACAACATCATGGAGGAGATAAGGATGTTGCCAATGGGCTCAACAACAATTCATCTAGGTTTCCTTTTAAAAGAAATTCCATAGTTAAGTGAACACGGTGATAGCATTGGTCAGACCAAAGATGTAATGGTGTATGCTCGAGGGATCAACCACGAATAAGACAACATTACGAGCATCGTTGGTACTGATTTGATTTGACGATAGCCCACACTCAAATCAAAGGATTGATAAGACAATAGGTCCAGCAACTGATCACAAGGACCAATCGATGAAGATATCATCTTTCTTCAGCACACCCTACACAAGAATATCCCTTTGGAACGAACTAAGTCAGGCAAGCTTTTATCTTCCAACTCTCCAAGTTGTTGTCTAGCTTAACCAACTAGCTCAGGGATATCTAACACCGATTTTTGGAGAGAAGGTGGTTCACAAGAACCCAACTTGATCACGAGATCAACATAGCGGTCAGGCGACAACCTGGTGATACTTCCGAGAAGAAATTTGGAATATCATGAACCACCGGTATGTTACTAAGCTCGAGAACAATCTTACTTTTCAGGGAAAGATGATATGATCAAATAAGCAAGGATTGGCACTATCCTAACTCACTGATCGGAGAGTGCACCAGAAATAAGGACTAGGTAGCACAATCAACCTTAGGGTGACGATTCAATAATCAACACGCTAAGAATGAGGTTATCGTCCATTTAACTACCAAGCAATGGAGTTGCTAGCAGTATTGATTTCACACGCCATGATTCATTTGTCGGCATTCCGGTTACAATAACACGGAAACCAAGAAATTATCAATGATGATCAGAAGTATTACTGCGTCAAGAATTCATAAGATGGTGTGCAATTCCCATGATATTCCTGATATAAAGATGGTAATACTTCAAGGTAGAACAGACCAGAAGCTGGATTGGCATTTTGATCTGCGAAATACAATTGCTTTGACCCAATCCTAGATATGGATGAGATTCTGGAGTTTGTTTCTCCTATTCATTCTGAAATAGAATGGCTTGGCGGACCACAAGGGTAATAGGCATCGACGAACGAATGCACGCATACTCTTGACTATCAATTGATAGGCGAGGGTCGGAAACAACTAAGATGGGACAACTCAAAAGAACATATGATTTTCTGAGTTGTGGATGCATGGATTAGCATGTTGAACGAAGTTCAACATATTTCTTCCGGATAACCCATCCAGAAAGGTAGAACTGGCAGAGCCACAATATATAATGGAGAACTCATCAAGAATAATCCTGTTGTGATATTTCAGTTCAACGAGGAACTTCTGCCATAAGTAGTTCATGGTATTTGGAAGAAGAAGATACCACGGACTTCAAGGACTATCGCAAAGGTTACTAATATCCTAAAGGCACTAGCAATTACTATCAACATGAAGTAGGTAGAGTGAATCTCGGGTTCAAGAACCCAGGAACAGAATACCTATTACTAAGTAGCATCACGGGATGCTTTCGAGAATGATGGCCAGAATCATCACACTGGGAACACAAATCATGGCTAAATTACTAGATGATCCCCTAAGACACCTAGGGTCATAATAATATCTCCAACATATATGTCAAGGTAACGGAGTACCTCAACTCACTGATTAGTGTGGTTAATCTGGCCCATGGGAACATTGAAACGGGAAGAAAGGATTTGCAAATGCATCAGACTACTTAGAAACCTGGGATGACTCGGACAGCATAACGGCTGTAAATGCTCAAAAAAGATTTGAGACATTCACAAAAATGGTGGCACAACCACTCAGAAGCACAATATCAAGGTTTCGAGATCAACAATTAACATACGGAAGTAGTAGGAACTGAACTGAGACTTAAATCCAACAATCTTATAAGTCCACTGATTATTAACACGTGATCCTAATAGAAAGAAGAGATAGCCTAGTTCTTAATCCCCGTAGAAGAGAAGATGATGACTCAGATCAGAAGGCCATGAGGTATAAGGAGTAAAAAGAGCCTTACGTTCCATCCCACAATCAATTCCCCTACATATAACTAAAGAATTTCTAGACTCAACATCGACCAGTTTGGCTTGGTAATCCTACAGGCAGTCAAGCTCTGATACCAACGCTGTCAGGACCCCGACTCAATGCCACATCGATCTAGCATGTAACACCTCATATCACTTTGCGGCCTCACGCACGGTATTCCCACGGGTGTCGCCCTACCTTTACCCGGGACCGTTTGCGCCTTTTGGCACACGTATATGACAGTGTCGCTAGCATCTATATGATAAGGAGCCCGGGCTGACATGGCTAGTCGTAAACCCAAAGTGGCACAAACTTACAGGGACAGGCATCCACGACCCAGCATCGAACGTGTCGTTCATCAGCGAGTGAATCCAGGCTGTAGCACTGGGCTAGCAGGACTCCGGTGAACCGGGCTGTAGCGGGCTAACAGGACTCCGGTATTCATCGCGTGACATTTCCCCGAAGGGACAGACACAGGAACGAAGAAGGACACATGCCGGCCAGCCTAAGTGTTCCGGAGCAGTAGCAAGCTACCATTGGAAACACTAGGAGACATTTCCCGGTAAGAGAGGCTACTAAGGATAAACAACTAGATAGTCAGATCCCACACATACCAAGCATTTCAATAACATACACACAATATGCTCGATATGTGCAAACACAACATGGCATCACAACATGACTCTATGACTCAAGTATTTATTCATTAGGCTCCGAGGAGCGAGATATTACAAACATAGGTCTCATGACCCAACATTCAGAGCATACAAGTCAAAGCACAAGCGGAAGCTATCATGTCTGAGTACAGACAACTATAAATGAAAAAGGCTGAGAAGCCTGACTATCTACCAGATACTGCCGAGGGCACAAGATCGTAGCTGAGGTAACAAGCTAAACGTCGAAGTCCAAGCGGAACTACTAGTGAGACTGAAGTCTCTCTGCAAAAACATAAAATAGGCAAACGTGAGTACAAATGTACCCAGCAAGACTTACATCAGAACTAACTACATATGCATCATTATCAACAAAGGGGTGGTGGGGTTTAACTGCAGCAAGCCAGCTTTGACTCGGTGGCTATCCTAAACTACGACTACAAGCGACTCTTTTGAGGTGGCGCACACGAGTCCACATATTCACCATATCAATACACCACTATGGATCCGCTCCCGTCTCCCTACGAGAACGCCATCCATAGCACTCACGCTTATCTTGCGTATTTTAGAGTATCCACTTTCACTTGTCTATGAACTGATATAAGCAATCCAGAAGTCCTTTTCCGCGGACACGGCTATTCGAATAGATTAGGTTAACCCTGCAGGGGTGTACTTCTTCATACACGCTCTCACCACTTACCGTCGTTTACACGACATGTACTCGGCAACCTTCAAGCGGAAGCCCAACATGGGTGTCGGCCACGACCTACCTAATCACCTAAGTCTCTAGTCCAGGTTTATCGCCTATTCGGGTTCCATCCATGAGGAGATCCGGCCGGAGTTTCGCTCACAGCCCCAAACGATGTGAACAGGGTTCCCGAGACACCAAATGGGCGCCCGGTACACCGTGCCACGTGCCTACCGCATCACAGCCCACCCCTACGGTCAGCGCTGCGCACGGCTTCCAGCATACTACAAACACCAGAAACTACTTGCAACTCCTGGACAGAGGACAAGGGTGATTAAGAAGCTGAGAGGGTCCATTGGTTTCGGGCCCAATGCGTGGTAGTAGCTGAATCATGGATCACAAACACAGAACTCAGTTCCTGAGGACGGCTGCAATGAGACAACCCACCATATACTCCTACATGGCCTCTCACCGCTACCTTTACCAAAACGTGTTCACACACTTAGCTCACACACAGTAGGACATGTTCACACGCCTCTGATTCATCCCCGATGAATCAGACCTGACTCAACTCTAAGCAGTAGCAGGCATGACAAACAAGCAAGAATGAGTAGGCACAACAGGGCTCAAACAACTCCTACTCATGCTAGTGGGTTTCATCTATTTACTGTGGAATGACAGGTCATGCAAAGGATAAAGGGGTTCAGCTACCGCAGCAAGTAACAGATGAATCGTTGTTGTCCTAATGCAGTAAAAGAGAGCAGGAGCGAGAGAGTGGGATTGTATCGGAATGAACAAGGGGGTTTTGCTTGCCTGGCACTTCTGAAGATAATATAGTTCTTCATCGGTGTCATCGATCACATCGCCGGTACACGTCTATCGAGAGGGGACAATACCGGCAACAAAGAAGAACACAATCAATGCAATGCACAATATGATGCATGCTCATGACACGGCAATATGAATGTGTTTTGAGCTAATGCAACTAGCAACAGATTAAATGAAGTTGGTTTGAATACAAGATTCAAATTCAAACTCCATATGTGATTATTCAAATGCCATTTAATTGATTTGTGCTATACAGCAGCTATAAGTTGTTCTAACATGCATAAAAATGGTATAGATGGATTCCTTGAATTTTTCTAATAATTTTTCATATATAAATTATTTAATTTGGAGTTACGGTTGAATTTCTATGAATTTTTGAAGTTTATACAATTTTCTGGAATTTCCTGATTATCTATAAAATAAACTAAATTCCAGAAAAGGAATATTGCGTCAGCATGGCGTAAGGCTGAGGTCAGCAGGTCAACCGGGTCGCCTAGAGTCAAACCTGACGTGTGGGGGCCACACGTCAGTGTCATAGTTAGTTAACAGGGGGTTATTTGCTTAATTAAAGGATTAGGGGGGTCGGGGCCCACTGGTCAGTGTTAGTGGCTAATTAGGTTTAGTTAATATTTAACTAAAATTAGCAGGGCCTAGCCCCACTAGTCAGCGACCCTGGGGGGTCAAACCCCAGGTCAAACAAGTCAAACCCGCCGGCGACATGACGCCGGCGAGGCCCGAGACGGCGGCGCGATCCGGAAACGCAGCACGGGCCACGGTTCGGGGCGCGGATGGCACCGTTGGAACCCTGGGCCTCGTCCGCGTCGGCTGGTGCTAGAGGGGTCGCCGGAGACGACTTAAATCGACGGCGGTGTCCGCTTCCGCGGCGGCCGGAGTTCCGGCGCCGACCGATTCGACGCTATGGTGCACTACGGGAGGAACTGGTGGGTGCTGCGGGCTCCTGAGGTTGCGGTGAGCACGACGGTGGGCTCGGGAGCAAGCTGCGGTGGCTGTGGCCACGGCCATGCCATGGCCGGCGGCGAGGAGCAATTGGCTCCGGTGAAAAGGGTGGCTAGAGTACGGGAACGAGCACGAGGAGGAGGGGGAATGGAAGATTAGCTCACAGCGGATCTGGTGGAGGCAACGGCGAGGCCGGGGAGGGGCTGGAGCTCGCGAATCCTTGAAAGTTCGCCGACGGCCGAAGGTTGGGGGCGAGCTTGAGGGCGACGCTGCAGGGCTTCCGGAGGGCCGTGGATCGGTGGGGAGGAAGAGGGGGTCGAGGCGGAGCTTCCTGGGGCGTCGGTGAGGCGTGGGGTGGCCGGTGGCCATGGTGGTTCTCGTCGGCGGCGGCGGGCGCGTTCGGTGAGGAGAACAGAGGAGGGGGAGAGTGTTCCGGGGAGAGAGAGGAGAGGGGCACGGGGAGAGTAGGAGAGGGTCGAGGGGGCCGCGTGGCGTCACCGGGGCGTCGAGGAGGAGCCAAGCAGGCTGGGAGGGAGGAGGTGGCCGGGGCGCGTGGCCACGCGCGCCACCGAGCAGCTTCGGGGCGAGGGGGAGGAAGACGACAGGGGGAGAAGCGGCGGTGGGCTGGGCCGGCTGGAGGAGCTGGGCCAGGTGGGCTGAGGTGAGCGCCAGGTAAGTTTTCTCTCTCCCTCTTTTATTTCTATTTAATTCTGTTTTCTATTTTCTGTAGTTTGTTTTGATTTAGTTTTAGACACTAAATCATTTTTATTGCTTCTGATATTTATGGTAGGGACTAGTAGGATTATTCCAAAGCCCTTCATCAAGATCAGAACTATTGGACATATATTAATTAATTAAGAAATATATATCCAATACAAATAGTTATTTATTTAATTCAAAGGCCCAAAATAATTAACTCTGAGATACCAAAAATATTGTTTTGAGTTTTACCTCTTTGCAATATTTTCAGAGACTAAGAGGAACATTTTCTTGGACTTCTTTGAGGAGATTTTAATGTTGATCATTTTTAGAAGGTTTCTGAGGCTTTGAAAATTCCTCAATTCAAATTTCATTTGAATTAAAACATGATGCTCACATGAGGTCTAGCCTAGTGCATAACAGGACCAGGGATGTGACACCATAACTTATCCTCGGGCATGTATCGTGTGATAGGAACTATACCAGGTTCACACGTACTTGTAGATAGCTCATTGTTGTCAAGCATACAAAGGGGTTAAAGAGGTTAATTATATTGCCTTGTCGGGTATGAGGAACCTGGCCTGAACGAGTACTGCCAAAATTCGTTGTCTCATGTTGCTTTTCTTCGAATCTCATCAGTCCTTGCATCACCAACTAGGCTGTATAACTGGCTTTCTTATCTTGCATGACTCGTGAGATTGTCGGATCCTTATCTTGACTTCATCATCGTACCACTGACTTGCAAGAGCTTGGTAACATGTTCACAACATGAGAATTTGGTTCCCGAGGTAGACTTGTGTCCTGACTGATTCTTGCTTCTGGTCCAACTATTGCGGATCTGAATCTTGGAATGCACTGCTAATTGATGCCAACTCACAGTGTACTATCTTGTACCAATGCCGTACTGAGGAAGATTGGATGACTTATGCTCGAAACTTTCATCAGACAACTTGCCGAAGAAGACTGGACATCGTGCTTCAGAAGCTTCCCCCCTTAAAGACTTTGCTGGGGAAACACTCGGTACCTTATGACGGAAGCTTTTGCGGTTGCTTACTGAAGAAGACAGGGTACCTTGCATGGGAATTTATCCATGTATCATACTGAGGAATCTTGCCTTGGAAACTTCTCTGGTCGCTTGCGAGAGAAGGCTGGGTTGCTTACACCAGAAGCTTCTCATTGTGATATGCGGACTGATTACCACATATATCTACCTTATTAGTATTTCTTTTATTGATTTCTTGTATGAAACGGGGTTTTGCTGGACTATCCTTCTTTCTGAGTATTGAATACATGGCATATTCTTGCTTTCTTTCAGGCATATCATGTTTCAAAACTATCCTCAACGAAGAATGAAACCTTGCACCTGAACCATACCTTTGACTGAGATTATTCAATTCATCTTCTTGCTAATCTGATCATTTCTTCTATGAATAGTGCACACTGAGGGAGACTTGATTATCCGTACTGTTGTGAGGAGTGCACGCTAATGCAAACTTGATACTGAGAGTCCATCCAGGATTTCTTGTGCATTCAGACGAGGTATTCCCAATTTTACTGCGGTCGGCGACCAAATGGCCGGCGGAGGGTACCTACATGACGCGGGTACTCGTCCGTGTTGAGTGGTGGCAGTGGCTGGGCCTGAGATGGCTGGAATCGTCGCCGGCGTCGACCTTGGCGGTCGTCGGAGCTCAGGTGAGCTCGGGGTCGATGCTACGGTGGCCGGGGAGGCTCGTGCAGGGCACCTACGTGCTCTATACGGTGCGGGGAGGGAGTTGAGCACGACGGCCGGACCGCTAGGTGGCCGGAGGCTCGTCGGCGGCGGTCACAGGCGGCGACGTGTGCGGGGCGAGCAAGGTGCGGCTGCTACGGTGCACGAGAGCGAGAACGGAGAGAGGGGAAAGGTCCACTGGCTCACGGCGGTTGCAGCAGGCGTCGAAGCAGGCTCGGGGATAGCCAGACGGCGACGTATGGGCGGCAGCGATCTCGAACGACCGTGGGGGAAATCGGCGGCATTGGAGATGCCACAAGGCTTCCGGCACCGTGTGGCTCGGTGGAGAGGACGACGAAGTTGTGGCGGAGCTTGGAGACTCGATGGGGAGGCGAGGGGAGCACGGTGGCCGCGGTAACGTCGATCGGCGGTGACGGTTGCGCTCGGGCGCGAGAGGGAGAGAGAGTAGAGGAGGGGAGAGGCACGGGAGAGAGTGAGAGGGGCCCAGGGGGTGTGTGGCGTCTCCGTGGCATCGTCTAGGAGCACCGGGGAGGAGCCAGGTAGGCAGGGAGGAAGGAGGTGGCCGGCGCGGGGCGGGCACACGCCTCCGTCCTTCAGGCGGGGGAGGAAGACGACAGGGAGGAGGCGGTGGTGGGCTGGGCCAGCTCCTGGGCCAGCCAGGTGGGCTGCAAAGGTGAGACCAGGTGAGTCCTTCTCTCCCTCTCTTTATCTTTGTTTTCTATTTTGTTATTTTGTTCTGGGCTTTCTTAAAAATACCTAGACAGATCCAAAAATCATAAAACTTCTCAATGCCACTGTTTGGAATATAACCAACAGCAAACATTTTAGTTTATGATTATTTGAGCATTTAAAATATTTAATAACAATTAAATGCCCAAATGCAAATACTATATGATTTAATTCAGAGCCCAAATATGTCATGGAAAAATGTGCAACACCTCTGGTTATTGTTTCTAGCATTTTCCAGAAATGATGAACATTTTTGAAAGCCATTTGGATTTACTGAAAATATTTTAGGTAAACCTAGTGAATTCTTTTGATTCTAGGGTTTAGGCAATCCCCATTTCAGGTTCATTTGAAACTTAGCATGATGACACTCATGAGGCTAGCCTAGTGCATTGCCAAAAGCCAGGTATGTGACACCGACGCCTCTCAATAAGTAGGGAACAAAGCATACTTGTTCCCCCCTGGATGGGTTGGGGAAATTCTCCGCCTACGCCCCACCATCAAAGGAAGCCAATCTGGCTCAAATGGGGACTAGATCTGTGGGGGGAAGAAACCCCTATGTCTGCAGCTTCACTAGCTGATTGTGGGATACGGAGAACTTTTCCCAATCGCCTTTTTTGGGGCCATGGGGGCGAGAGGAGGAGCTGGGGGTGCTAGCCATGTTGGAGTGGTTTCTGCTGGCAAGCTCTAAGGGTTCCTCGCTTGGTGTGGACTAGATCTGAAGATCCCCATCTCTTTAAATAGACAACTTTCTTACATGGTCACAGTGGTATATGCAAAAATGCCCCGACCTCTCGTATTCGCTCGACACGTGGAAGCTGAAATTATGAAGGTGCGGAAGCCGATGAGCGCGACATTAAATGAAAAGCCGGATACTGCTCATTAAGTTAGGTACTTTGAAGTATTCGGAGAAGGAACCCACCTTGCAATGCCGAAGACAATCTGCGCGCCAGACTCGTCGTCATTGAACCCTGGTTCGGAGGCTACTGAGGGGGTCCTGGATTAAGGGGTCCTCGGACAGCCGGACTATTAACATGGGCGAGACTATTGGGCTATGGAGATACAAGACAGAAGACTTCTTCCCGTGTCCGGATGGGACTCTCCTTTGCGTGGATGGCAAGCTTGGTGATTCGGATATGTAGATTCCTTTCTCTGTAACCGACTTGGTATAACCCTAGTCCCCTCCGGTGTCTATATAAGCCGGAGGGTTTAGTCCATAGGGCAGAATCATAATCATATAGGCTAGACTTCTAGGGTTTTAGCCATCATCATCTCGTGGTAGATCAACTCTTGTAATACTCATATTCATCAAGATCAATCAAGCAGGAAGTAGGGTATTACCTCCATAGAAAAGGCCCGAACCTGGGTAAACATCGTGTCCCCTGTCTCCTGTTACCATCGACCTTAGACGCATAGTTCGGGACCCCTACCCGAGATCTGCCAGTTTTGACACCGATAGTGGGTGGGGCGGCTCTATGGGAGGAGGCTAGAGGAGGAGAGGAGGCTCGGGGCGGCTCGAATCAAGCCGAGGTCGAGGCGGCCATGGAGGACGGCGGCAAACAGAGGCGAGATGAGGCTGTTCCGGTGGACTAGAGAGGCGGGGGAGGAGTGAGTGAGGTGCGGGAGGACTCGGGGCACTCTTATATAGCCACGGGGAAGACTCTAGAGCATCACAGGCAAGCTCAAGCCGAGCTCTATTGGAGGGCAGGAGCCGGACGCGTCACTGTCACGGCTCTAGCGGCGCACTCAAGGTGAACTAGGAGGGGCCCCGGGCACGTGACGATGCAGTCAGGCACGAGGGAGCTCCTGGACAAGGTTGGATGTCAAGGCGACGAGGGAGTGGACGAAAACAGTGGCTGGAACGAGCCAAAGCTCCCAGTAAGCATGACGCAAGTGTGATCTCCGTGTGCACGGGTGCAAGCGGTGCGTTCTGGCCGGGCCGACCATGTCTGGTGTGTAGTCCCTCCAGGGTAGGTTACAACTCAGGCGATGAAGCGATTAGGGGCACTGTGGTTAGGTGGTAATGATCCTCTGAAGTTTGCTGTTGCAAACTTGATCAAGTCACTGTGATCCACAGGGAGATGCTAAGGGCCAAATAAGATGTCTGGGGTGTTTAAGTAGGAAGGACTATGATCCTGTGAAATTAGAGGGGAAATGGACCAAGATTTAACACGGTTGCTTAACATCTATATGATCTGGTCCAAAATAGAGATTTAGATGATGCACTCATATGGGTGCATGAAATGATCTGAAATGGGCATGGCCCAATTATTTGAAGATATGAAGATGCTCAAAAAGTTTCAGGCCATTTGGATTAGCCAAACTAGCACTAGCTTCACATAGCTTCTCTCTGGACAGAAATTTGGAAAAATTGCAGAGGGCAATTGGCTAGATGAAATGAGCCAAACCTTGGTGGAGAGAGTTTACATGGATAGGAGAATGTCCTAGAAAAGTTTCAGCTTAATTTAAGCATTATAAAATATAGTTGCTTCACAAACTGAAATTCTGACTAGAAACCAATATTTAGAGTTGGGCTCACATGAAAAGGTTACATGAGCTCAAATTTGGTGGAGAGTGATGATTTGATCATATGAAGGACCTTGCAAATTTTCAACTCATTTGGATTACCCTAGCTAGTACTTCCCTCACAATGGCTTCCCTCAAACAGGAACTTCAAAAAATTGCTCAGGAATATCTACTAGGCAATTTGAGTTGAATTTTTGTCATGGGGCAATGATATGGACAGGAAAAGATGTCCAAAAAGTGTGGGATCAATCAACCAAGATAAACAACACTTGCTTCACACAGTGCCATTTAGGGCAGAATAGGAAAAGAATTATTTGAGGATGATTTTTGAACATGGCAATGAAATGTTTTGCCATATTTAGGGAAGATAGGACCCAAACAATTTATGAGAATTATTCGGGAATTTTTAGAATGACTGAAGTATAGCTTGCTTCACAACCTAGGGTATAAAGGATAATTCCTTTAATAGAAAAGGAATATTCCCAATAAAAGAATATTGGGATTTGGGCTATGATGAAAATGACATGATCTAGGGATGGTTTTGGGAATGACAAGCCACTATGAAACCTAGGAAGACATGATCTTCCCAAGTTTCAGAACCACATAGCCACGAAAAAGGAAATTCAAATCAATAAATCCAAGAAAATCAAAGGAAAAAAGAAAAGGGCAAAATCCAGGGTGTTACATATGGGCACTCCCCTTGGCAACTCCCAAGCTTGGGGGAGGTGCCCCAGTATCGTTTCACCATCACATCTTTACCTTTATTGTTTTTCTTAGTTCGATCCTTTTGGTTATCCCTTGATCCAGTAGAATAAAGTTTTAGTATGATCTAGCTTTGAGTTTTGTTTTGATCTGTATCTATATAATCGAGTCCACGAGTTATATATAACAAAGAGTAGTTTTGAGTTGAGAGCTTCGCTATGTTGCTATGATCTTGAGGGAATTAATGAAAGAATAAAAAGTAATAAAAAGATCATATATTGACCTTATGGAGAGTAATGACTTCACATATAAAGAGTATGATGAATAAAAGTTGTTGAGAGTTGACAAACATAGTTTTGGTCATTGTTGCGATTAATAGGAAGTAATAAAGAAAGGGAGGTTTTACATATAAATATACTATCTTGGGCATCGTTTGTGATTGTGAACACTCATTAAAATATGACATGCTAATAAGTTGATGTTCGACAAGGAAGACAACATAATGGGTTATGTTTTCTTATATCCGAATAGAAGTTATATTGCCAAATTCTCTGCAAGAAGTAGAGATACTACTTGTGCTTCCAAACATCCCCAAACCAATTTTGCCATGAGAGTCCACCATACCTACCTATGGATTGAGTAAGATCCTTCAAGGTTTCATTGGTGCAAGCAATAAATATTGCTCTCTAAATATGTATGATCTATTGGTGTGAAGAAAATAAGCTTTATACGAACTTGTGATATGGAAGAAATAAAAGCGACGGACTGCATAATTAAAGTTCTTTATCACAAGCGGCAATATAAAGTGACTTTCTTTTGCATTAAGATTTTGTGCATCCTACCATAAAAGCGCATGACAACCTCTGCGAAGGGCCTATCTTTTATTTTTTACCTTCTACCCTTATACAAGAGTAATTGTGATCTTCACCTTTCCTTTTTTTCACTTTTTCCTTTGTCAAGCACTATGTGTTGGAGAGATCTGG
>NC_041389.1:226925105-226926816 GCF_002162155.2 Triticum dicoccoides | reverse complement strand
TTGAGGTAAAAGGTTAGGAGGCGAAACTATAAGCCCCTATATTTCTCTATGTTTGATTGAAACTTTGTACCCATAAGTATCGCGTGAGTATTAGCAATTGCGAAAGACTGAATGATAGTTGAGTATGTGGACTTGTTGAAAAGCACTTAAATAGACTCTTTCCGATGTTATGATAAATTGCAATTGCTTCAATGACTCAGATCATAGTTTGTTAGTTTTCAATGAAGTTTTTTATTCATACTTTACCTTGTGAATGAATTGTACTTTTTCATAAGAAACTATATGACATCATATATTGCTGTTCTAAAGATGATCATGATGCCCTCATGTCTGTATTTTATTTTATCGAAACCTCTATCTGTAAACATGTGGACATATTTTTCGATATCAACTTTCGCTTGAGGACAAGCGAGGTCTATGCTTGGGGGAGTTGATACGTCCATTTTGCATCATGCTTTTATATTGATATTTATTGCATTACGGGTTGTTATTACACGTTATATCACAATACTTATGCCTTTTCTCTCTTATTTTATAAGGTTTACATAAAGAGGGAGAATGCCGTCAGCTGGAATTCTGGACTAGGAAAGGAGCAAATATTAGAGACGTATTCTGCACAACTCCAAAAGTCCTGAAACATCACGGAGAATTTTTTTTAAAAATATAAAAAATATTGGGCGAAGAAAGCACCAAAGGGGGCCACCTGCCATTCACAAGGATGGAGGGCGCGCCCTCCATCCTTGTGGGCCTCCTGGCAGGCCCCAGACGCCCATCTTCTGCTATATGGTGTGTTTTGACCTGGAAAAAAAAATAAGAAGGAAGCTTTCGGGACGAAGCGCCACCGTCTTGAGGCGGAACCTGGGTAGAACCAATCTAGGGCTCCGACGGAACTGTTTTGCCGGGGAAACATCCCTCCCGGAGGGGGAAATCATCCCCATCGTCATCACCATCGATCCTCTCATTGAGAGCGGATCAATCTCCATCAGCATCTTCACCAGCACCATCTCCTCTCAAACCCTAGTTCATGTCTTGTATCCGATCTTTGTCTCAAAACCTCAAATTGGTACCTGTGGGTTGCTAGTAGTGTTGATTACTCCTTGTAGTTGATGCTAGTTAGTTTATTCAGTGGAAGATCATATGTTCAGATCCTTAATGATAATTAATACTCCTCTAATTATGAACACGAATATGCTTTGTGAGTAGTTATGTTTGTTCCTGAGGACATGGGAGAAGTCTTGTTATAAGTAATCATGTGAATTTGGTATTCGTTCGATATTTTGATGAGATGTATGTTGTCTTTCCTCTAGTGGTGTTATGTGAACGTCGACTACATGACACTTCACCATGATTT
The DNA here is from genome assembly GCF_002162155.2 of Triticum dicoccoides. Lineage (NCBI taxonomy): Eukaryota > Viridiplantae > Streptophyta > Magnoliopsida > Poales > Poaceae > Triticum > Triticum dicoccoides. The sequence continues at coordinate 226,925,465 of NC_041389.1, read as the reverse complement.
GGGCCTAGGGGAAGGCATTGGGAAGTAATAAGTAAATGATGGGTTGTTAGAGTGACAGAAGTTTAAACCCTAGTTTATGTGTTGCTTCGCAAGGGGCTAATTTGAATCCATATGTTTCATGCTATGGTTAGGTTTACCTTAAATTTTTCTTTCGTAGTTGCGGATGCTTGCGAGAGGGGTTAATAATAAGTGGGTGCATTGTCCAAGGAAGGGCAGCACCCAAGCACCGGTCCACCCACCGGTCCACCTCTCTCTCTCTCTCTCCCTCTCCCTCCCTCTCCCTCTCTCTCCCTCTCTCTCCCCCTCCCTCCCTCCCTCCCTCCCTCTCTCTCTCCCTCCCTCCCTCCCTCTCTCCCTCCC
>NC_041389.1:226861455-226924105 GCF_002162155.2 Triticum dicoccoides | reverse complement strand
GTACTCCTGGACCGGTCCTCTCTAGCTCCCGTGCCCTCCATCCTCCTCCACGATCGAAGTGCCGCCGTCGGTCCTCGCTCTAATTCAAGAGAGCTGGAACCCCTCTCCCCATTATCTCCCCTCTAGAGTAGTCCAAAGCTACCCTAGGGCCTCCCCATCAAGTCGTTCATCCTCGGGTGCATCCATTCAACTGTCGGAAATATGCCCTAGAGGCAATAATAAAATGGTTATTATCATATTTCCTTGTTCATGATAATTGTCTATTGTTCATGCTATAATTGTGTTATCCGGAAATTGTAATACATGTGTGAATACATAGACCACAACATGTCCCTAGTGAGCCTCTAGTTGACTAGCTCGTTGATCAATGGATGGTTACCGTTTCCTAACCATGGATATTGGATGTCATTGATAACGGGATCACATCATTGGGAGAATGATGTGATGGACAAGACCCAATCCTAAGCATAGCACAAGATCGTGTAGTTCGTCTGCTAGAGCTTTTCTAATGTCAAGTATCATTTCCTTAGACCATGAGATCGTGCAACTCCCGGATACCGTAGGAGTGCTTTGGGTGTACCAAACGTCACAACGTAACTGGGTGGCTATAAAGGTACACTACAGGTATCTCCGAAAGTGTATGTTGGGTTGGCATGAATCGAGACTGGGATTTGTCACTCCGTATGACGGAGAGGTATCTCTGGGCCCACTCGGTAATGCATCATCATAATGAGCTCAATGTGACCAAGTGGTTGGTCACGGGATCATGCATTATGGTACGAGTAAAGTGACTTACCAGTAATGATATTGAACGAGGTATTGGGATACCGATGATCGAATCTCGGGCAAGTAACATACCAGTTGACAAAGGGAATTGCATACGAGATTACTTGAATCCTCGACATCGTGGTTCATCCAATGAGATCATCATGGAACATGTGGGAGGCAACATGGGTATCCAGATCCCGCTGTTGGTTATTGGCCGGAGAGCGGTCTCGGTCATGTCTGCATGATCCCCGAACCCGTAGGGTCTACACGCTTAAGGTTCGATGATGCTAGGGTTGTTAGGAAGACTTGTATGTGATTACCGAATGTTTTTAGGACTCTCGGATGAGATCCCGGACGTCACGAGGAGTTCCGGAATGGTCCGGAGGTGAAGATTCATATATGGGAAGTTGTCATACGGTCACCGGAAAAGTTCGGGGGCATATCGGTATTGTACCGGGGCCACCAGAGGGGTTCCAGGGGTCCACCGGGAGGGGACACCTCTCTCGGAGGGCCTCATGGGCCGTGCAGGAAAGGGAATCAGCCCTTGGAGGGATGGGTACATCCCCCCTTGGGCCCATGCGCCTAGGGTTGGGGGGGACCCTAGAGGGGGCGCCCCCCTTGCTTGGGGGGCAGGCCCCCTCCCCTTGGCCGCCGCCCCCCTCTAGATCTCATCTACAGGGGGCCGGCCCCCTTCCTCCTTCCCCTACAAATAGAGGGGCGAGGGGAGGGTTGCACACCACATCCAAGGCGCAGCCCCTCCCCTCCCCAACACCTCTCCTCCTCCGTTAAGAGCTTGGCGAAGCCCTGCCAGAGTACTGCCACTCCATCACAACCACGCTGTCGTCCTGCTGTTGGAGCTCTCTTCCTCAACCTTTCCTTCCCCCTTGTTGGATCAAGAAGGAGGAGACGTCACCGCTCCGTACGTGTGTTGAACGCGGAGGTGCCGTCCGTTCGGCGCTAGGATCATCGGTGATTTGGATCACGACGAGTACGACTCCATCAACCCCGTTATCTTGAACGCTTCCACTTGCGATCTACAAGGGTATGTAGACGCACTCCTCTCTCTCGTTGCTAGATGACTCCATAGACTGATCTTGGTGATGCGTAGAATTTTTTTATTTTCTGCAACGATCCCCAACAGTGGCATCATGAGCTAGGTCTATGCGTAGTTTCTATGCACGAGTAGAACACAATTTTGTTGTGGGCGTAGATTTTGTCGATTTACTTGCCGCTACTAGTCTTATCTTGTTTCGGTGGCATCGTGGGATGAAGCGGCCCGGACCGACCTTACACGTACGCTTACGTGAGACAGGTTCCACCGACTGACATGCACTAGTTGCATAAGGTGGCTAGCGGGTGTCTGTGTCTCCCACCATAGTCGGATCGGATTCGATGAAAAGGGTCCTTATGAAGGGTAAATAGAAACTGGCATATCATGTTGTGGTTTTGGCGTAGGTAAGAAACATTCTTGCTAGAACCCTATTGCAGCCACGTAAAAACATGCAACAACAATTAGAGGACGTCTAACTTGTTTTTGCAGCATATGCCTTGTGATGTGATATGGCCAAAAAGGATGTGATGAATGAAATATATGTGATGTATGAGATTGATCATGTTCTTGTAATAGGAATCACGACTTGCATGTCGATGAGTATGACAACCGACAGGAGCCATAGGAGTTGTCTTTATTTATTGTATGACCTGCATGTCACTAAATAACGCCATGTAATTACTTTACTTCATTGCTAAACCGTTAGCCATAGTAGTAGAAGTAATAGTTGGCGAGACAACTTCATGGAGACACGATGATGGAGATCATGATGATGGAGATCATGGTGTCATGCCGGTGACAATGATGATCATGGCGCCCCGAAGATGGAGATCAAAAGGAGCAAAATGATATTTGGCCATATCATGTCACTATTTGATTGCATGTGATGTTTATCATGTTTTTGCATCTTATTTGCTTAGAACGACGGTAGTAAATAAGATGATCCCTCATAATAATTTCAAGAAAGTATTTCCCCTAACTGTGCGCCGTTGCGAAAGTTCGTTGTTTCGAAGCACCACTTGATGATCGAGTGTGATAGATTCTAACGTTCACATACAACGGGTGAAGCTAGATTTACACATGCAAAACACTTAGGTTGACTTGACGAGCCTAGCATGTACAGACATGGCCTCGGAACACAAGAGACCGAAAGGTCGAACATGAGTCGTATAGAAGATACGATCAACATAAAGATGTTCACCGATGATGACTAGTCCGTCTCACGTGATGATCGGACACGGCCTAGTTGACTCGGATCATGTATCACTTAGATGACTAGAGGGATGTCTATCTGAGTGGGAGTTCATTAAATAATTTGATTATATGAACTTAATTATCATGAACTTAGTCTAAAAACTTTTGCAAAATGTCTTGTAGATCAAATGGCCAACGCTCATGTCAACCTCAACTTCAACGCGTTCCTAGAGAAACCAAGCTGAAAGACGATGGTAGCAACTATACGGGCTGGGTCCGGAACTTGAGGATCATCCTCATAGCTGCCAAGAAAGCATATGTCCTAGAAGCACCGCTAGGTGACGCACCCGCCCCAGCAAACCAAGACGTTATGAACGCTTGGCAGTCGCGTGTTGATGAATACTCCCTCGTTCAGTGCGGCATGCTTTACAACTTAGAACCGGGGCTCCAAAAGCGTTTTGAGCAGCACGGAGCATATGAGATGTTCCAGGAGCTGAAAATGGTTTTCCAAGCTCATGCCCAGGTCGAGAGATATGAAGTATTCGACAAGTTCTACAGTTGTAAGATGGAGGAAAATAGTTCTGTCAGCGAGCACATACCCAAAATGTCTGGGTTTCACAACCGCTTGTTCCAGCTGGTCATTAACCTCTCGGATGAGGCGGTCGTTGATAGAATCCTTCAGTCGCTCCCACCTAGCTACAAGAGCTTTGTGACGAACTACAATATGCAGGGGATAGTGAAAACTATTCCTGAGGTATTTTCAATGCTGAAATCAGCGGAGGTAGATATCAAAAAGGAACATCAAGTGTTGATGGTCAATAAAACCACTAGTTTCAAGAAAGGCAAGGGTAAGTAGAACTTCAAGAAGGACGGCAAGGGAGTTGCCGCGCCCGGTAAGCCAGTTGCCGGGAAGAAGCCAAAGAATGGACCCAAGCCTGAGACTGAGTGTTTTTATTGCAAGGGAAGTGGTCACTGGAAGCGGAACTGCCCCAAGTACTTAGCGGACAAGAAGGCCGGCAACACCAAAGGTATATGTGATATACATGTTATTGATGTGTACCTTACCAGTACTCGTAGTAGCTCCTGGGTATTTGATACCGGTGTGGTTGCTCATATTTGTAACTCAAAACAGGAGCTGCCAAATAAGCGGAGACTAGCAAAGGACGAGGTGACGATGCGCGTCGGGAATGGTTCCAAGGTCGATGTGATCACCGTCGGCACGCTACCTCTACATTTACCTACAGGATTAGTTTTAAACCTCAATAATTGTTATTTAGTGCCAGCTTTGAGCATGAACATTGTATCTGGATCTCGTTTAATACGAGATGGCTACTCATTTAAATCCGAGAATAATGGTTGTTCTATTTATATGAGAGATATGTTTTATGGTCATGCCCCGCTGGTCAATGGTTTATTCTTAATGAATCTCGAACATGATGTTACACATATTCATAGTGTGAATACCAAAAGATGTAAGATTGATAATGATAGTCCCACATATCTGTGGCACTGCCGCCTTGGTCACATTGGTGTCAAACACATGAAGAAGCTCCATGCGGATGGACTTTTGGAGTCTCTTAATTTCGAATCATTTGACACGTGCGAACCATGCCTCATGGGCAAAATGACCAAGACTCCGTTCTCCGGAACAATGGAGCGAGCAACCAACTTATTAGAAATAATACATACTGATGTGTGTGGTCCAATGAGCGTTGAGGCTCACGGTGGCTATCGTTATGTTCTCACCCTCACTGACGACTTGAGTAGATATGGGTATGTCTACTTAATGAAACACAAGTCTGAGACCTTTGAAAAGTTCAAGGAATTTCAGAATGAGGTAGAGAATCAACGTGATAGAAAAATAAAGTTCTTACGATCAAATCATGGGGGAGAATATTTAAGTCATGAGTTTGCTACGCACTTAAGGAAATGTGGAATTGTTTCACAACTCACACCGCCTGGAACACCTCAACGTAACGGTGTGTCCGAACGTCGTAATCGCACTCTATTAGATATGGTGCGGTCTATGATGTCTCTTACCGATTACTGCTATCATTTTGGGGATACGCTTTAGAGACAGCTACATTCACTTTAAATAGGGCACCGTCTAAATCCGTTGAGACGACACCGTATGAATTATGGTTTGGAAAGAAACCTAAGCTGTCGTTTCTAAAAGTTTGGGGATGCGATGCTTATGTCAAGAAGCTTCAACCTGAAAAGCTCGAACCCAAGTCAGAAAAATGCGTCTTCATAGGATACCCTAAGGAAACCATTGGGTATACCTTCTACCTCAGATCCGAAGGCAAGATCTTTGTTGCAAAGAACGGGTCCTTTCTGTAGAAAGAGTTTCTCTCGAAAGAAGTAAGTGGGAGGAAAGTGGAACTTGATGAAGTACTACCTCTTGAACCGGTAAGTAGCGCAGCTCAGGAAGATATTCCTGTGGTGCCTGCACCGACTGGATAGGAAGTCAAAACCGGCGGATCTCGGGTAGGGGGTCCCGAACTGTGCGTCTAGGCGGATGGTAACAGGAGACGAGGGACACGATGTTTTACCCAGGTTCGGGCCCTCTTGATGGAGGTAAAACCCTACGTCCTGCTTGATTGATATTGATATTGTGGATGTTTACAAGAGTGTATCTACCACGAGATCAAGGAGGCTAAACCCTAAAAGGTAGCCTATGGTATGATTGTAAGGGTTGATGTTGTTCGTTGTCCTACGGACTAGAGCCATCCGGTTTATATAGACACCAGAGAGGGCTAGGGTTACATAGAGTCGGTTACAATTGTAGGAGATCTACATATCCGTATTGCCAAGCTTGCCTTCCACGCCAAGGAAAGTCCCATCCGAACACGGGATGAAGTCTTCAATCTTGTATCTTCATAGTCTTGGAGTCCGGTTGATGATGATAGTCCGGCCGATGATAGTTCGGCTGATGATGGTAATCCGGCTATCCGGACACCCCCCAATCCAGGACTCCCTCAGTAGCCCCTGAACCAGGCTTCAATGATGATGAGTCCGGCGCGCATATTGTTCGGCATTGCAGGCGGGTTCCTCCTCCGAATAATTCATAGAAGATTGTGAACACCAGGATAGTGTCCGGCTCTGCAAAATAAATTCCACATTCCACCGTAGAGAGAATAATATATATATACACAAGTTCAATCTGCTGACGTTTTTTGCGGCGTGACGTCACACCACTACCAAGCCATTACGTTTTTTATTTTACCACCTTAGCGCATTTAGTGAAGCGGTTTCCTTAGCACGTCTTGTCGAAGCAGAGATCGTGTTTCCCCTTAATCCGGGATTCTCATCAATACGGACATGGGTAACCCAATCGCGCCATTGATGGTGGCGCTTGGGAGATAAGCGAGTTTTACCAGGCTAGTGGGGACACATAGTCTTCGTCCGCCTATATATAAGGGATAAGGATTCACCTTTTCACCTACGCCTTCTTCCTAATTTGCTTATTCCTCTCCGCACACTCAAGCTCCAGCGCCCAAGTTCGCGCATCTCGTCTCGACCTTCTCCGACCATGTCCGGAGCGGGAGGCAAGTGGATGACCTCCTCCATTACAGAGGAGCACATCGAAAGACTGCGCGGCGCCGGCTATTTGTCCGCCGACATCGCGCACCAACTGCCCGACGAGGGGCAGCTCATCCCCACCCCCAGGCCCCATGAGAGGGTCGTTTTTATTCCCCATTTCCTTCGTGGACTGGGCTTTCCACTTCACCCCTTTGTCCGGGGGCTCATGTTCTACTACGGCCTGGATTTCCATGATCTAGCGCCGAACTTCATCCTCAACATCTCGGCGTTTATCGTCATGTGCGAGGCCTTCCTCTGCATCCAGCCCCACTTCGGCTTGTGGCTCAAGACCTTCAATGTCAAGCCGAAGGTAGTGAAGGGCACTCAAGCGGAGTGCGGAGGCGCCATGTTGGGCAAGATGCCCAACATCCTTTGGTTCGAAGGGGCCTTCGTGGAATCCGTCAAGGGATGGCAATCGGGGTGGTTCTATATCACCGAGCCGCGCGACCCTACGTGGGCGGCGGCCCCCGAATTCAGATCTGGTATCCCCACGCAGCTCACCTCCTGGAAAAAGAAGGGCTTGCAGTGGGGTAGTTCGGAAGAGGTGACGGGACTCCAAGCCTGTATCCAGAAGCTGGTGAAGAAGCTCAGGCTGGTTAACGTGGTCCAAGTCATGCTCGTCCGCCACATTCTCCCATGCCAAGAGAGGGCATTCAATCTGTGGGAATTTGATCCGGAACAGCACCAGGCGTTGAGCGAGCTCTTCGACACAACGTACGAAGGCGCCTGGAGGGTGCTGTTTAAGGGCGCCGAAGCCCCCACATCTGCGACTGAAGATCACGGATTTCGCTCGCAGCGCCAAGCTGACGAGGTAAGTGATTCTACCCCCTTACGGGACACTTGTTTTTCACAGTTTGACTCTATGCGAGTTTTGATTTCCCCTTTTCGTTTGACAGGACTGGGTGAAGAAGGCGGAGCAGATCAACTGCCCGGCTCCCATGCCAGAAAACCCAGTAGACGCCCGTCTAGCGAGGCCGCTGGTTCCGGCACCGCACGTGGTGCCGGAGAAGAAGGCCAAGAAGGAGGCCACGGGTACTCGAAAGAGTTCCCGTTTTCAGGTGTCCGACGACTCCGAGGCGGGCTCCTCCCCCGAAAACGAGGAGGAGAAAGAGGACTCTCTCCCAGAGGAGGGAGAGAGGAAGAGGAAGGCCTCCCCAACAGGGGAGGCCGAAGGGTCCAAGAGGGGAAGAACTATTCCCCCGGACAACTCCGCCAACATCAACGTTGGCGAGGAAGAATGGCCTTCAAGGGCCAGGCCTCCCGCGAGATCGTAAGTATCCGGATCCCTGAATGACTTATAGTTTCTTTTTATGTCACATAGCGTCCCTCTAATGCCGCATACTGCCTGTGGTCCGGCCGATGATGATCTCCCCGCTTCATCGAGCGGGTCGTTGGCTCCGTCGGATGTGGATTCCATGCCGACGGCCTCTACCCCTCGCGCCACTGAGGACGCCGAGGTGGGGTCCAAGAAGGGACCCATCAGGGGGAGGCTCCGGAGGCGCCACAAGGCGGCCTCCCAGACTTTGCGCCGAACTCCACATCGGAACCCGCAGGGGTTCCGGAGTCCGTCCGGCGGCCCCTTCGCAAGAAGGGCAAGACCGTGACGCTGGCGGCCTCCGTCCAACCGGAGGCGCCGGACAACTTGTTGGAGGTGCTCCAAGGCGCTTCCATCAAGGAAGAACACCGCACTATCTTGAGTGCAGTGATTCAGAAGGTACAGCTCGCCAAGAGCGGGCTGACCGAAGCCTGTAGTAGCCTTCTAACAGGCTTTGAGGTAAGAAGTTAAAATTATGTAATGTAATACCGCATAGACAGTAGCCCCTGATGCTTGGTTCGGTGTTTGGAAAGAAAAGCCGGACTGAGAATCTGAAGAAAAAAAGATATACGCAGGGTTGCTAAAAAAATTATGTCAATATGGGTGTGCAGGCTGCGCTGCTGACCTCTGCCGCACTGACTGCGGAGGTCTGTGCTTTGAAGCAGGAGCTCGAGCGGTCCGAGCAAGAGCTCGGCCGTGCCAAGAAGCAGCTCCAGGACAAAGAAGGTGAGTAACACCACTTTGAATAGTTACCTTACAGAAAAGGATTTAGGTTGCAATAAAAGAATAACAAGGATAACATGGGTACTGCAGGGGCCACGAACGAGGTGGCAGCCCTGAAGGAGGCCGTGTCCGCAGCCGAACACAGTGCGGCCGCGGAACGGGTGGAGCGAGAAAAGAAGGAGGCGCAGGTGGCGGTGGTTCGGCAAGAGCTCCATGCTCTCATGGAAAAGCATGAGAGTTTGGAGCGTGGCTCCAAGACTCGAGAATCCGAGCTTGCCTCGGCTCTCAAAAGTGCCAAAGCCGCTAAGGTCGAGGCCCATAAGGCCCTTCAGGAGGTGGAAGATGTGAAGAAAATAGCGGCGGGTAAGGCATTTTTCATGCAAAGCAAGCATGTTAATGTAAACTACCTAACACTTACCCGAATTCGGAGCTCTCCAGGGGCGTTTGCAGATTTGCCTCATAGTGTATCCGATGCTGCCGTATTCTACCATGGCGAGGAGGGAAGCTCAACGAAGAAGGTCTTCTGGTGTCAGTATGCTGAGACCGGCCATCCGGTGCCCCCTAGCGACCAGCTGAAGCAGCTGGTCGAACTCCACAAGGTAGCTGAGGAGGCCATGAAGGGCCTCATAGCCTGGCTGTGGCCTGGAGAGGCCATGCCCGGGAGCTACTTCGGCCTCGTACGGTGGCTGGTGGATGCGTGCCCCTGGGTGGGGGTCATCAAGCGCTCCGCCTGTATTGAAGGTGCTCGTCAGGCCCTTGCCCGCGCAAAGGTGCATTGGGGCAAGCTGGATGCAGAGAAGCTGATCACTGACGCGCCAGCAACGGGCAAGGAATATCGTACGCCCGAGATGTACTATAAGACTGTCCTGAAGGGTGCCCGCAAGATTGCGGATGAGTGCCCCCGAGATGTAATTATTGAGTAAACTCGCTATGTAGTATCCTGTGCGCTGAAAACTTTGTTCATATGCGCTAAGCAACGCTTGTTTTAATTTAAAATATTACCTTCTGTGCGGCCGTTTATAAAATTTGAGAGATGGCAAGTCGTTGGCTTCAGCCCCCATGGCACTAGTGCTGGGGTGTTCGGGATAAACTTGAGCACTCTTGTTCCCATATTTGGGTCCATCTAGGGAGGCGCTCAACACGAGGAACAAGGCAACCGGACTTATAATGCTTGAACACTCTCACTTAGCCATAGAATTCTATAATTTTAAATTTCGGCGAAGCCCCTAGTATTCGGAAGACCGAATTTGGGGCGCTATCCACGCCTTCATCGAACATTATCCGGAACTTCGCTCGAAGCGGCGTAGGCCTTTAAGGACCCAAAAAAACCTCTCGAACAGCGACCAGTCTCTCGCCTTATCATGACGGTCAGTTTTAGCTTTCTCCACTGAGGCGTTAACCCGGCTCAACTGGGGCGCAATCGCAGTGGTTCTCCCAGTGCTACCTTAGCCGATAGAACGGAAACGTAAGGTGCCAAACATGGGAGCCGGGCAAACCCAACTATTGACCCAAGACATGATTCGGAGCCGATTCATATAATGCTATAAGTTCGGGGTGCCGCACTTGTGAAAGTGTTCGGACTTATCACACCATAATGCGGGGAACATAAGCCCCTAGTGTATTCGGCCGTACCAAAATATACGGATGCAACATGTCGTAAATGAACATATATATAAAGTAATGCAATTATGGCAAAAGGTGCTGCATTTTATTCAAGAAGTTCTGCTATGAGTGCGGAATGATACAAATAGTGCGGAAAGCAAGGGATTGGACGAATTAAAGGCGTCTCCCTCCAGGGGTAGGCCGCGGAATGGTGTATTTAACAAATTTAATGCTCGTAATGGAGACCACCTGAGTGTTCGTCGCAGCCTTTGTCCCTCCCTGGCTGTTGCATCATGAGTTCGGCAGGTTCGCCGCCGGACAGAGTCCTGTAAAAAAAGGAAAAATAAAAGAAAAGAGCGACACACTTGGGAGCCCCTGGTGTGGTCGAACCGCACTCTGGGTTTGTTGTGGTCGTGCCCCTTCCCCTAGACCCATGGTATCTCCAGGGCGTAATTATGTACGCGGAGAGTTTGTCTTACGATTGTGCGAGGGCAGGGGTTGGGGCCGCATTGCTACGCCTGCTCGGAACGTGCCAGGTGGTCTTGGTTGATGTTGCTCCGGGCGCGTTTGGCCGTGTCCGGCCGTTTAATGGCCGGACTCGAAAATTGCCTTAAAAGGCTGCTCTGTACTTCTGTCGCGAGAGCCGCTTTATGTTCCTCCGTTCGGAGGGAGCGTTCCGTGTTTCCATTGACCGTGATGACTCCGCGAGGGCCTGGCATCTTGAGCTTAAGGTATGCATAATGCGGCACCGCGTTGAATTTTGCGAACGCGGTTCGTCCGAGCAGAGCGTGATAGCCACTACGAAACGGGACTATGTCGAAGATTAACTCCTCGCTTCGGAAATTATCCGGGGATCCGAAGACCACTTCCAGTGTGACTGAGCCTGTGCAACTGGCTTCAACACCTGGTATGACGCCTTTGAAGGTCGTTTTTGTAGGTTTAATCCTTGAAGGGTCTATGCCCATCTTGCGCACTGTATCCTGATAAAGCAGGTTCAGGCTACTGCCGCCGTCCATCAGGACTCTCGTGAGGTGAAAACCATCAACGATTGGGTCTAAAACCAATGCGGCGTATCCGCCATGGCGGATACTGGTCGGATGGTCTCTTCGATCGAAAGTGAACGGGCAAGAGGACCATGGGTTGAATTTTGGGGTGACTGGCTCCATCGCGTATACGTCCCTTAGTGCACGCTTCCGCTCCTTCTTGGGTATATGCGTTGCGTATATCATATTTACTGTCCGAACTTGAGGGGGGAATCCCTTCTGTCCTTTGTTGTTCGGCGGCCGGGTTTCTTCCTCGTCGTCGCTGTGTAGCCCCTTGTCATTGTTTTCGGCAATTAATTAGCCTGCCTGCTTAAATACCCAACAATCTCTATTGGTGTGGTTAGCTGGTTTTTCGGGGGTTCCATGTATTTGACAAGAGCGGTCGAGTATTCGGTCCAAGTTGGACGGACCCGGAGTAGTTCTTTTAAATGGCTTCTTCCGTTGACCGGGTTTAGAGCCTCGGAATCCGGCGTTGACTGCCGTATCCTCATTGCTATCGCCGTTAATGCGGCGTTTGTTTTTGTATCGACGCGACCTGCCATTGCGGTCCTTGGTATCCGGACTGCCAGCATTTTTGCTGAGGTTGTTGCTGTGAGCTAGCCAGCTATCCTCTCCCGCACAGAAGCGGGTCATGAGTGACGTGAGGGCTGCCATGGATTTCGGCTTTTCCTGTCCTAGGTGCCGGGCCAGCCACTCGTCGCGGATGTTATGTTTGAAGGCAGCGAGGGCCTCTGCATCCGGACAGTCGATGATTTGATTTTTCTTTGTCAAGAACCGTGTCCAGAATTGCCTGGCCGATTCGTCCGGCTGCTGGATTATGTGGCTTAGGTCATCTGCGTCCGGTGGTCGCACGTACGTGCCCTGGAAGTTGTCGAGGAATGCGGCTTCCAGGTCTTCCCAGCATCCAATTGACTCTGCTGGCAGGCTGTTAAGCCAATGCCGGGCTGGTCCTTTAAGCTTGAGCGGGAGATATTTGATGGCGTGAAGATCGTCGCCACGGGCCATGTGTATATGAAGGAGATAATCCTCGATCCAAACCGCGGGGTCTGTTGTGCCATCGTAGGATTCGATGTTAACGGGTTTAAACCCTTCAGGGATTTGATGATCCATTACTTCATCAGTGAAGCATAGTGGGTGTGCGGCGCCTCTGTATTGAGCAATATCACGACGTAGCTCGAGAGAGCGTTGTCTGCTGTGTTCGGCCCGGCCGGAGTAGTTGTATCCGGCGCGACGGTATTCGTCGTGGGTCTTGGGGCACCCACATGATCCATAGATAGATCTGGATTGTCTTGCCTTGTCTTCAATATGTCTCGCAAGTCCGGCGCGTTCCCCCGCGGCTTCGTGCTTTTTGAGCGATGTCGAGGGACGGTTTTGGTGGAGCGCTTGCATGCCTCTCTGTCGCGGCCACGAGGTGGTCGGTCTGCCGTATTGTGCGCTGGTGATGCCGGATTGTATGCTTCCTCCTCTAGTCGGGGGAGCAACTTGCGTTTTGGGTAGCTTTTGGAGGGGCATTCAAGTTCATACTCTTCAGCCGCGAGGACCTCGGTCCATTTGTCGGCCAGCAGGTCTTGATCAGCTTGAAGCTGTTGCTGCTTTTTCTTTAGACTATTTGCTGTGGCCATTAGCCTGCGTCTAAAACGCTCTTGTTCGACGGGATCCTCAGGTACGATGAATTCGTCGTCGTCGAGGCTTGCCTCGTCTCTGGAGGGAGGTATGTAATTATCATCCTCGACCTCTTCGTTTGCCGCCCTCTCGTGAGGGCTTGCTTCTGCCTCCTCTTGCGCTGAATCTTGCTGGAGGGGGTTGTCTTCGGCACTTTCTGGGGTGTTGTTATCTCCCGTGCCGGAATCTCCATTCTTGCTATGGCGGGATTTAGAGCGGCGCTGCTAACGTCGGCGCTTGGGCTGTTTCTTTAAGGAATCTTCCTCCGCTGCTTCTTCGCCGTCCCCATCTTTTGGGGTGTCCACCATGTATATGTCGTATGATGAGGTGGTTTTCCAGTGTCCTGTAGGCGCTGGTTCTTGATAGTCTCCGGCATCATCGTCCATACCGTCGATGTCTTCGGAGTCGTTGTCGAGCACGTCGGTTAGATCGTCGACAGTGGCTACGAAGTGGGTGCTGGGAGAGTTTAGAATTTCTTCGTCGTCCACGTCCCAACCATCCCGGCCGTAGTCCGTCCCGGGCTCTCCGGATAGCGAGAGATGCTTTAGCGAATTTAAGATGTCGCCGAAGGGTGAGTGCTGAAAGATGTCCGCAGCAGTGAATAACATGATCGGCGCCCAATCGGATTCGACTGGTGGGGGCGCAGGAGGGTCGGAGTCCGGTAGGGAGTCCGGCACCTCGGAGTCATGAGCTATATGCGGGACAAGGTCAGTGTTCGGCTCCATCGCCGTGGAAGTTGCAGCTCCCGAGGCGGTGTCCAGCCACCCGTCCTCGATCTGCGTGATCGGCTCCGGACTATAGGTCGGAGCGGATTCGTGTGCGGCCTCCAAGGCACTGTCCGACGGCAGAGTTAGGTCGTGCCCATCGTGATAGTGCGACGCACTTAGATGCGGCTCGGACCCGTCGAGGATCAAGTCCCCGCGGATATCGGCCGTGAAGTTTAGGCTTCCAAACCTGACCTGACGGCCAAGGGCGTAGCTTTCGATCTGCTCCAGATGGCCAAGCGAGTTGGCCCGCAGTGCGAAGCCGCCGAATATGAAGATCTGTCCGGGGAGAAAAGTCTCACCCAGGACCGCGTCGTTGTTGATTGAAGAGGCCATCAAGCCTATCGGTGACGACACAGAGGAACTCTCAATGAAAGCACCAATGTCGGTGTCAAAACCGGCGGATCTCGGGTAGGGGGTCCCGAACTGTGCATCTAGGCGGATGGTAACAGGAGACGAGGGACACGATGTTTTACCCAGGTCCGGGCCCTCTTGATGGAGGTAAAACCCTACGTCCTGCTTGATTGATATTGATATTGTGGATGTTTACAAGAGTGGATCTACCACGAGATCAAGGAGGCTAAACCCTAAAAGCTAGCCTATGGTATGATTGTAAGGGTTGATGTTGTTCGTTGTCCTACGGACTAGAGCCATCCGGTTTATATAGACACCGGAGAGGGCTAGGGTTATATAGAGTCGGTTACAATTGTAGGAGATCTACATATCCGTATCGCCAAGCTTGCCTTCCACGCCAAGGAAAGTCCCATCCGGACACGGGACGAAGTCTTTAATCTTGTATCTTCATAGTCTTGGAGTCCGGTCGATGATGATAGTCCGGCCGATGATAGTTCGGCCGATGATGGTAATCCAGCTATCCGGACACCCCCCAATCCAGGACTCCCTCAATCAAGTTACTTCAGATCAAGTTACTACAGAACTTCGTATGTCCACAAGGACACGTTCCACACCAGAATGGTATGGCAACCCTGTCCTGGAAATCATGTTGTTAGACAACGGTGAACCTTCTAACTATGAAGAAGCGATGGCGGGCCCAGATTCCAACAAATGGCTTGAAGCCATGCAATCCGAGATAGGATCCATGTATGAAAACAAAGTATGGACTTTGACAGACTTGCCCGATGATCGGCGAGCAAGAGAAAACAAATGGATCTTTAAGAAGAAGACGGAGGCGGATGGTAATGTTACCATCTATAAGGCTCGACTTGTCGCTAAGGGTTATCGACAAGTTCAAGGGGTTGACTACGACGAGACTTTCTCTCCCATAGCGAAGCTGAAGTCCGTCCGAATCATGTTAGCAATTGCAGCATACTATGATTATGAGATATGGCAAATGGACATCAAAACGGCATTCCTTAACGCCTATCTTAAGGAAGAATTGTATATGATGCAACCGGAAGGTTTTGTCGATCCTAAGAATGCTAACAAGGTATGCAAGCTCCAGCGCTCCATCTATGGGCTGGTGCAAGCATCTCGGAGTTGGAACATTCGTTTTGATGAAATGATCAAAGCGTTTGGGTTTATGCAGACTTATGGAGAAGCCTGCGTTTACAAGAAAGTGAGTGGGAGCTCTGTAGCATTTCACATATTATATGTAGATGACATACTTTTGATGGGAAATGATATAGAACTTTTGGACAGCATGAAGGCCTACTTGAATAAGTGTTTTTCAACGAAGGACCTTGGAGAAGCTGCTTATATATGAGGCATCAAGATCTATAGAGATAGATCGAGACGCCTCATAGGTCTTTCACAAAGCACATACCTTGATAAGATATTGAAGAAGTTCAATATGGATCAGTCCAAGAAGGGGTTCTTGCCTGTGTTGCAAGGTGTGAAATTGAGCTCGGCTCAAAGCCCGACCACGGCAGAAGATAGAGAAAAGATGAGTGTCATCCCCTATGCCTCAGCCATAGGGTCTATTATGTATGCCATGCTGTGTACCAGACCTGATGTAAACCTTGCCATAAGTTCGGTAGGAAGGTACCAAAGTAATCCCGGCATGGAAAACTGGACAGCAGTCAAGAATATCCTGAAGTACCTGAAAAGGACTAGGATATGTTTCTCGTTTATGGAGGTGACGAAGAGCTCGTCGTAAAGGGTTACGTCGATGCTAGCTTCGACAGAGAACTGGATGACTCTAAGTCACAAACCGGATACGTGTATATTTTGAATGGTGGGGCAGTAAGCTGGTGCAGTTGCAAGTAAAGCATCGTGGCCGGATCTACATGTGAAGCGGAATACATGGCAGCCTCGGAGGCAGCACATGAAGCAATCTGGATGAAGGAGCTCATTACCGACCTACGAGTTATTCCCATTGCGTCGGGGCGATGACTCTCTTCTGTGACAACACTGGAGCCATTGCCCTTGCCAAGGAGCCCAGGTTTCACAAGAAGACCAGGCACATCAAGCGTCGCTTCAACTCCATTCGTGAAAATGTTCAAGATGGAGACATAGATATTTGCAACGTGCATACGGATCTAAATGTTGCAGATCCGTTGACTAAACCTCGTCCACGAGCAAAACATGATCAACACCAGAACTCTATGGGTGTTCGATTCATCACAATGTAACTAGATTATTGAATCTAGTGCAAGTGGGATACTGTTGGAAATATGCCCTAGAGACAATAATAAAATGGTTATTATTATATTTCCTTGTTCATGATAATTGTCTATTGTTCATGCTAGAATTGTGTTATCCGGAAATTGTAATACATGTGTGAATACATAGACCACAACATGTCCCTAGTGAGCCTCTAGTTGACTAGCTCGTTGATCAGTGGATGGTTACGGTTTCCTGACCATGGACATTGGATGTCATTGATAACGGGATCACATCATTGGGAGAATGATGTGATGGACAAGACCCAATCCTAAGCATAGCGCAAGATCGTGTAGTTCGTCTACTAGAGCTTTTCTAATGTCAAGTATCATTTCCTTAGACCATGAGATCGTGCAACTCCCGGATACCGTAGGAGTGCTTTGGGTGTACCAAACGTCACAACATAACTGGGTGGCTATAAAGGTACACTACAGGTATCTCCGAAAGTTCCTGTTGGGTTGGCATGAATCGAGACTGGGATTTGTCACTCCGTATGACGGAGAGGTATCTCTGGGCCCACTCGGTAATGCATCATCATAATGAGCTCAATGTGACCAAGTGGTTGGTCACGGTATCATGCATTACGGTACGAGTAAAGTGACTTGCCGGTAACGAGATTGAACGACGTATGGGGATACCGACGATCGAATCTTGGGCAAGTAACATACCGGTTGACAAAGGGAATTGCATACGGGATTACTTGAATCCTCGACATCGTGGTTCATCCGATGAGATCATCGTGGAACATGTGGGAGCCAACATGGGTATCCAGATCCCGATGTTGGTTACTGGCCGGAGAGCGGTCTCGGTCATGTCTGCATGATTCCCGAACCCGTAGGGTCTACACACTTAAGGTTCGATGACGCTAGGGTTATTAGGAAGACTTGTATGTGGTTATCGAATGTTGTTCGGAGTCCCGGATGAGATGCCGGACGTCAGGAGGAGTTCTGGAATGGTCCAGAGGTGAAGATTTATATATGGGAAGTTGTCATACGGTCATCGGAAAAGTTCGGGGGCATATCTGTATTGTACCAGGGCCATCGGAGGGGTTCCGGGGGTCCACCGGGAGGGGCCACCTCTCTCGGAGGGCCTCATGGGCCGTGGAGGAAAGGGAAACAGCCCTTGGAGGGCTGGGCACATCCCCCCTTGGGCCCATGTGCCTAGGGTTGGGGGGAAACCATAGAGGGGGCGCCCCCCTTGCTTGGGGGGCAAGCCCCCTCCCCTTGGCCGCCCCCTTCTAGATCTCATATAGAGGGGGCCAGCCCCCTTCCTCCTTCCCCTATAAATAGAGGGGCGAGGGGAGGGCTGCACACTACATCCAAGGCGCAACCCCTCCCCTCCCCAACACCTCTCCTCCTCCGTTAAGAGCTTGGCGAAGCCCTGCCGGAGTACTGCCACTCCATCACCACCTCGCCGTCATGCTGCTGTTGGAGCTCCCTTCCTCAACCTCTCCTTCCCCCTTGCTGGATCAAGAAGGAGGAGACGTCACCGCTCTATATGTGTGTTGAACGTGGAGGTGCCTTCCGTTCGGCGCTAGGATCATCGGTGATTTGGATCACGACGAGTACGACTCCATCAACCCCGTTCTCTTGAACGCTTCCGCTTGCGATCTACAAGGGTATGTAGATGCACTCCTCTCTCTCATTGCTAGATGACTCCATAGATTGATCTTGGTGATGTGTAGAAAATTTTTATTTTCTGCAATGATCCCGAACATCAACTGCCCCAGAGATGGCCGTTGCTGGCGTCTGCTATGGCCGTAGCCCTGCTCGATTCCGAGATCTCTAGCGATCTTGCGGTACCCAAGAGGATGCGTCACACTCTCTTGTACCCATCAGTGTGTTGGGCGTCACCAGAGGTGGACGGTGCTGCCGGGTAGAGCGTCGGCGCCGCTCAGCCGCACCTCCCCAGTTGCTCCTTTGCCTCAGGCACGAGGTAGGGGACCACCGTCTTGCTAGTGGGCAGGGCCCCCGCCTGTCAGTGGCAGAGGCAGCCGAGCCGGCCCACCAGTCGCGACAAGTGGAATCAGCTTCGGCCGAATCTGTCTTCTCGTGGCAAAAGCACACTCTGTTGTTGGCGTCTTCGACGTCGACGACCTATGCGTAGTTGAGCTGTTGGGCCGGCCCAGCAGCTATCCTACGCCCGGTGCATGTTATTTGGTATACCCATTTCTTTTTCTTCCCTTTTTCTCATAACTTCCAAAACCCACAAACAAAGCATCTAAAGTCCAAATTTAGTGATTCAAATTTCTTGTGACTCCATAAATCATGCTCTACCACCTGGAGTGCCTTGCACTTTTTTCTAGAAAAATTAACTTCACGCATATTTAATAAAATCACATTTTCTTATTTCTATGCTAAACTTTAGAAATTCCCACATAGCTGCCATGATTCAAATTTTAGATGCATCTAAGTTCATAACTTAGGTTATGAACATTTTTCTCAATACTTTGTCTACCACATCGAATATTAGTCCATTTCTTCATATTTGGTCAACTTTCAAAATCCATAGGAAATTCATTTGGACTCCAAATCCAGTGAAACCAATTCCTAAATACTTCTAAAATCATGCCTTGTTCAATGAGTGCCTTTGCTCATTTTACAAAAATATATTTCTGTGAACTTCTTGCATATCCATTATCCCCTTTTTTCCCACCAAATTAAATGTCCAAAAGTCCTCATTGATCCTATCCAGTAGAACCACTTTGCTTATTTTTCATATAACCAGAGATTTCCTCAAAAAGTGGAATTTCTATTTTTAGAGCACTTTTTTGCCCTGTTCTGTTGCTTATTGTGATTGCTTTCGACGATACTTGACGAAGTAGATAGAGTACTTGGAGATGGACGAGAAGGGATGAAGACCTTGTTGATCTAGGCAAGCTATCCTTTGACCATGATGCTCCCCTCTTTTGTTCATCGAATAAATTCCGTATGCATGATAATAATTGTGATGATAGTGATGATGAGCTTGCTATGCATATTGCATTGATGCACGATCCGTTGACACTTGCATGATTCATAGCTCTATTTTGTGCTTAGAGATAAGATGGTGAACCATGGTTGTTGATGCATGAACTTTTATAAATTCCGTGAATATCACATTAGAGGAAACCTTTCGAAAGCCCCAATGGGTGCCACTAATGCCCTTGGGATATGATGACAAGCTCGGACACTACTTGATGGAGTAGTGTACCGAGGCAAGTTGAATGTGTTGTTTCCAGAAATCTATTCGATTTAAGATTTGTCAATGATCCCAACTGAACATGTACAACCACACTACTGGCATGGAGATCATGATCACCTATGGGGCCATCGGCCCCTTGTGGTTCGGTAAGGGGGCAGGTCACGTTGCACAAAGTGCAGAAGCCATGAGGTAGCGCGAAGGTGGTGACACTGGTGGGTTTTTACCTAGGTTTGGGCTGCTGGGTTGCATAAAACCCTACTCCTACTTTGGTTAATTGAGTGGAAGAACACAACCAGCACGGAGCGCTCAAGCCCAGCAAGGGTACCTCGAGGAGACAAGCTACACGCGTACAAGTGTGCTGGGGTCCGGATCCCTTTCTAGTCTCCCATCGTCCTCCTTTTATAGGCTAAGGGGTAACCACAGTGGCAAAACAATCATTTTTAGTGATTAGATAGCTAACAATGCAATCATAACTAACTCCGCCAGTTAGGACAAAGTGCAATAAATGCACTGCTAAGCGCCACGCCGAGGATGTGACGAGGACATCAATACCATTGTTACACCCGCAACCCTTGCTACTATACATACTGGACCAATTACTAGAGCTCACGCACGCCAATTAAATTACTAGGTACTCTCGTTTCTTGGTAATTATTCTAATGTTCATGAGAATATGATGCTGCCTAAATTGGATACATTTGTTTTGCTTGCAAATGAAGGGCCTAGCTTGGAGAAGGATGAACATAGGAGCAAGAACAAGCATGGAGATGATGGCATGCGCAAGGGAAACTTGAACGGAGTTTCAAGTGATGATTTCAGGACTTTGGAGCCACCGTAATGAGTGCATGAAGGCTTGGACGAAATATACAAGATGCCACTTCACAAATTTCGTCCAGAGGCTATTATAGGTGCTGTGTCACCTTATTATTGGGCCAGGTCCATGTAATTTCAAAATATAGAAGGATAGGCTATTTTTAGAGTCCGTATATGTGGGAAAAATAGAGTTAGGGTTGGTTTCGGACCCCTCCTACAAGGGGCCACGAAATCCCCCCCCCTCTTCCTCCTTATATACAGCCCTTAGGGCATCTTTTAGACTTTGGGTTTTGTTTAGATTAAAAGTTCGCCATAGCTGCAACTTTGCGTACTTCGTTTGTGTTCAACGACCGGACCAAGACATCACAGAACCCCACTTGATCAATAAAGCTTTCCTCTTTTATCCGCAATATCCACATTGCAATGTTAGTTTCTTACTTGTTCTTTGTTTGCTTGCAGGAAATAGACCCTTGTGGTCAGGTTGATCGTGCTCCCGCGTGGTCAATAACCTCTCAGAGTTGGTTTAACGATTGCTAAGGCGCGACATCCTCGCACGTTCGTAGTCGGATCATCAAAGTCTACCCCATACAAAAACGATAGCCAGTGGACACCTTTGCCTCTATCAGGATGCAACCCTGTCGGCGTCCTGGGAACTAGGGTACCAAGACTTGCCTGTCTGCGGCCCACAACATGTCACCCTCGACGGCCTGGTACAACCCATCTGCAAGACCGCCAAGACAAGACCCTCGCGAGGGGCCAGGCCTCGCGAGGCAGACGATGCCAATACCTCCCAAGGGAGTGGCCTCCACACGCGGCCTCCCAGGAGCAGAGATTTCTATGCAGGTACCCAGCCTCACGAGGTTGTGATGACGTCAGCCATGACCACCAAGGCTAGGCGGGCGCCAGCGAGCGTAGTGGAGGCAGTTTCCTCTTTGGTGCTAAGGAGGCAAGGATAGGCGTGGGTTCCCGAGGAATGTCCCAAAGGTTTCCATTCCGGTGCTACAAGACCAAGACCACCAGCTCGGCAAGGCAGAGGTGATCCCCAAGCCCAATGCTATGTCACAACCAGAAGTTTTGCAGGTGAAGACCACCTTTCGTGAGGATTAGATGTACTACTTGTCCCGTTCCAAATTGGCTGTTGTGGGATCCCTTCCCGCCTAAGTTTTGGGGAGAGGACCAAGGCCACTATAAATATAGGTTAGCCACCACCCTAGAGAGGGATCCAACCCGCACCAACATAGCCCTCGCGAGGCTGGTCACCCACTGTAATAGTTCATCCTCGGCCCCTCGTGACGCCAGTCCACCAAAAAGCAGGAGTAGTGTTTTACACCGCAAGGTGGCCCGAACCTGGGTAAACGGTCATGTTCATCTTCTTCTTGACCCTCACGAATCTGGCTAGGCTAGGTTGTGTGGGCGGCGAGCTTTAGACTTGACAGGTTGAGACCTTCGTACACGCCCCAGAGTTCAAACCTTCTTGGGTCTACGGAGCCCTGAATCCGACATTTGGCACACCAGGTAGGGGCTCCGTCGAGTCCCATTTCGTTACGCTTCGTCGCTTCCATGGCCGATGCCGCTGGGTCAGTGCCGAGAACCGAGCCGCTCACGTCGCCACGACGGCGCCCGTGGGCCACGGTGAGCTGTGCCACTTTGCTTCCCCTGTGGCCAACGCCGCCACCGACCCTGCCGTCCACGAGCAGCAAGATTCGTCGCTGCCACCTACTGTGTGGCGTGACGGCTGCACCGCCACCCCATCACCCACTCTGGTCATACCGTCGTCTTCCCATGCTCGTTGTGGTTCGCCGAATGCATAGACTGCACTGCTCAAGGCATGCGAGCTCCTGCGCTATTGCCCCACCGACAACCTCTACAACGACTGGCTTGGCCGCATCGCCGAGCTCGTCAGCGCTGCCGGCAAGGCCACTACGCCATCCCGCTCGCTCCATCCCCCAACGTCCCAGGTGGGCAACATGTCTCATGGCGCGGCCCTCTTCCTCCTCTGCAAGGCGCCGACCCCAAACCCAGCCATGATGCATCCCAGCGCGACCCGCCGCGCGGAGCAGCCAAAACCCGTGAGTGCGGAAGGCTTCCGTGACTTCACCCTAGAGTTGCGACGGGTCGTCTGGGCTGGCAAGTTCAAGCTGGATCTGCCTCCATGCTATGACAGCATCCTTGACCTAGCAGAGTTCCTCCCGCTCTACTCACTGAGCATCGAGGCGGCGAACGGAGATGAGAAGCTCATGGCAAACTGGTTCCCCATGGCTCTCAAGGACGGCGCACGCTCCTAGCCCCTGCACCTCCCAGATGGGTCGATCTCCTCGTGGGACAAGCTTCGCGAGAGTTTCATTGCCAACTTCCATGGCACCCGTGATCACGCTCCTGCGGTGGGCGACCTACGGCGCATTAACCAGCAGCAGGGCGCGACCTAGCACAAGTACATACATCGCTCCATTACAGTACCTTAAGTGGTGGTTTTTCTTTCTTGCATTAACGGAGCTCATGATATTTCCTGTTGAGTTTTGTGTTGTGAAGTTTTCAAGTTTTGGGTAAAGATTTGATGGAGTATGGAATAAGGAGTGGCAAGAGCCTAAGCTTGGGGATGCCCATGGCGCCCCAAGATAATTCAAGGACAACCAAAAGCCTAAGCTTGGGGATGCCCCGAAAGGCATCCCCTCTTTCGTCTTCGTCCATCGGTAACTTTACTTGGAGCTATATTTTTATTCACCACATGATATGTGTTTTGCTTGGAACGTCTTGTATGATACGAGTCTTTGCTTTTTAGTTTAACACAATCATCCTTGTTGTACACACCTTTTGGAAGAGACACACACGACTCGAAATTTATTAGCATAATCGTTGTGCTTCACTTATATCTTTGGAGCTAGACAGTTTTGCTCTAGTGCTTCACTTATATCTTTTTAGAGCACGGCGGTGGTTTTATTTTGTAGAAATTATTGATCTCTCATGCTTCACTTATATTATTTTGAGAGTCTTTTGGAACAGCATGGTATTTGCTATGGTTACAAAATTGGTCCTAGAATGATGGGCATCCAAGTTGGGTATAATAAAAACTATCATAAAAAGTGAATTGAGTACTATGGTCAATTTGATGCTTGATAATTGTTTTGAGATATAAGGGTGGCAATGTTAGAGTCATGCTAGTTGGGTGATTATGAAATTGAGAAATACTTGTGTTGAAGTTGGCAAGTCCCGTAACATGCATGTATGGAAAAAGTTGTGTAACAAATTTGTCGCATGGGGTGCTCTTTTGATTGCCTTCCTTATGTGTGGAGGTCGGGATCACGCGATGGTTAACTCCTACCAACCCTTCCCCTAGGAGCATTCGTAGTAGTACTTTGCTTCAGGGCTAATAAAACTTTTGCAATAAGTATATGAGTTCTTTATGACTAATGTGAGTCCATGGATATATGCACACTCACCCTTCCACTTTCCTAGCCTCTATATACCGTGCAACTTTCGCCGGTATCTTGCACCCATTATTTACCTTCCTCAAAACAGCCACCATACCTACCTATTATGGCATTTCCATAGCCATTCCGAGCTATATTGCCATGCAACTTTCCACCATTCCGTTTATCGTGACACGTTTCATCATTGTCATATTGAGTGATACATGTCACTCTTGATTCATTGCCCATCCCGGTACACTGCTGGAGGCATTCACATAGAGTCATATCTTGTTCAGTATCGAGTTGTAATTCATGAGTTGTAAGTAAATAGAAGTGTGATGATCATCATTATTAGAACATTGTCCCCTATAAAAAAATAAAGGCCAAATAAAAAAAAGAGAAAGGCCAAATAAAAAAAGAGAAAGGCCAAATAAATAAAAAAGAAAGGCCCGAAAAAATGGGGACAATGTTTCTATCCTTTTCCACACTTGTGCTTCAAAGTAGCACCATGATCTTCATGATAGAGAGTCTCTTATTTTGTCACTTTCATATACTAGTGGGAATTTTTCATTATAGAACTTGGCTTGTATATTCCAACGATGGGCTTCCTCAAAATGCCCTAGGTCTTCGTGAGCAAGCAAGTTGGATGCACACCCACTTAGTTTCTTTTGTTGAGCTTTCATACATTTATAGCTCTAGTGCATCCGTTGCATGGCAATCCCTACTCCTCATGTTGACATCAATTGATGGGCATCTCCATAGCCCATTGATTAGCCTCGTCAATGTGATACTTTCTGCTTTTTTGTCTTCTCCACACAACCTCCATCATCATATTCTATTCCACCCAAAGTGATATATCCATGGCTTACGCTCATGTATTGCGTGAGAGTTGAAAAAAGCTGAAGCGTGTTAAAAAGTATGAACCAATTGCTTGGCTGAAACCGAAGTTGTGCATGATGGGAGTATTTTGTGTGACGAAAATGAAACATAGCCGAACTATATGATTTTGTAGGGATAAGCTTTCTTTAGCCATGCTATTTTGAGAAGACATGATTGCTTTGTTAGTATGCTTGAAGTATTATTACCTTTATGTTAATATGCACTTTTATCTTGAATCATTTGGATCTGAACATTCATGCCACAATAAAGAGAATTACATTGAGAAATATGCTAGGTAGCATTCCACATCAAAAATTATGTTTTTATCATTTACCTACTCGAGGACGAGCAGGAATTAAGCTTGGGGATGCTTGATACGTCTCCAACGTATCTATAATTTTTGATTGTTCCATGCTATTATATTACCCGTTTTGGATGTTTATGGGCTTTACTTTACACTTTTATATCCTTTTTGGGACTAACCTACTAACCGGAGGCCCAACCCAAGTTGCTGTTTTTTGCATATTTCAGTGTTTCGAACAAAAGGAATATAAAACGGAGTCCAAACTGAATGAAACCTTCGAGAGCGATCTTTTTGGAACAAACACAATCCAGGAGACTTGGAGTGGACGTCAAGAAGCAGCCGAGGCGGCCACGAGGGTGCAGGGCGCTCCCTAGGGGGGTGGGCGCGCCCCTCACCCTCGTGGGCCCCTCGTGGCTCCCCTTACCGACCTCCTTCGCCTATATATATCTACGTACCCCGAAAACATCCAGGAGCACCACGAAACCTTATTTCCACCGCCGCAACCTTCTATACCCGTGAGATCCCATCTTGGGGCCTTTTCCGGCACTCCGAGGGGGAATCGATCACGGAGGGCTTCTACATCAACACCATAGCCTCTCCGATGAGTTGTGAGTAGTTTACCACAGACCTTCGGGTCCATAGTTATTAGCTAGATGGCTTCTTCTCTCTCTTTGAATCTCAATACAAAGTTCTCCTTGATCTTCTTGGAGATCTATTCGATGTAACTCTTTTTGCGGTGTGTTTGTCGAGATTCGATGAATTGTGGGTTTTTGATCAAGTTTATCTATGAGAAACATTTGAATCTCCTCTGAATTCTCTTATGTATGATTGGTTATCTTTGCAAGTCTCTTCAAATTATCAGTTTCGTTTGGCCTACTAGATTGATCTTTCTTGCAATGGGAGAAGTGCTTAGCTATGGGTTCAATCTTGCGGTGTCCTTTCTCAATGACAGCAGGGGCAGCAAGACACGTATTGTATTATTGCCATCGAGGATAAAAAGATGGGGTTTATATCATATTGCATGAGTTTATCCCTCTACATCATGTCATCTTTCTTAATGCGTTACTCTGTTCTTATGAACTTAATACTCTAGATGCATGCTGGATAGCGGTCGATGTGTGGTGTAATAGTAGTAGATGCAGGCAGGAGTTGGTCTACTTGTCACGTACGTGATGCATATATACATGATCATGCCTAGATATTCTCATAACTATGCACTTTTCTATCAATTGCTCGACAGTAATTTGGTTACCCACCGTAATACTTATGCTATCTTGAGACAAGCCACTAGTGAAACCTATGGCCCCGGGGTCTATCTTCTGTCATATAAGTTTCCGATCTACTTTATTTTGCAATCTTTACTTTTCAATCTATATCATAAAAATATCAAAAATATTTATCTTATCTTATTATCTCTATTGGATCTCACTTTCGCAAGTGGCCGTGAAGGGATTGACAACCCCTTTATCGCATTGGTTGCGAGTTTCTTGTTTGTTTGTGTACATACGAGGAACTTGTGTGGAGCCTCCTACTGGATTGATACATTGGTTCTCAAAAACTAAGGGAAATACTTACGCTACTTTGCTTCATTACCCTTTCCTCTTCAAGAAAAAACCAACGCAGTGCCCAAGAGGTAGCAAGAAGGATTTCTGGCGCCGTTGCCGGGGAGGTCTTCGCACAAGTCAAGACATACCAAGTACCCATCACAAACTCATCTCCCTCACATTACATTATTTTCCATTTGCCTCTCGTTTTCCTCTCCCCCACTTCACCCTTGCCGTTTTATTCGCCCTCTCTTTTCGCGTTCGCCTCTCTTTTTCGCTTGCCTCTTGTGTGCTTGTGTGTTGGATTGCTTGTCACGGTGGCTCAAGATAATACTAAATTGTGTGACTTTTCCAATATCAATAATAATGATTGCCTTAGCACTCCGATTGCTCCTCTTGATGATGCTGAATCTTGTGAAATCAATGCTGCTTTGTTAAATCCTGTTATGAGAGATCAATTCTCTGGCCTTCCTAGTGAACATGCCGCTACTCATCTAAACAACTTTGTTGATTTGTGTGATATGCAAAAGACGAAAGACATGGATAATGATATTGTTAAATTGAAGTTATTTCCGTTTTCACTTAGAGATCGTGCTAAAACTTGGTTTTCGTCTTTGCCTAAAAATAGTATTGATTCGTGCAATAAGTGCAAAGATGCTTTTATCTCTAAGTATTTTCCTCCCGCTAAGATCATCTCTCTTAGAAATGATATTATGAATTTTAAGCAACTTGATCATGAGCATGTTGCCCAATCTTGGGAGAGGATGAAATTAATGATTCGTAATTGCCCTACACATGGATTAAATTTATGGATGATCATACAAAATTTTTATGTCGGATTGAATTTTGCTTCTAGAAATCTTTTAGATTCGACTGCGGGAGGCACTTTTATGGACATCACTTTAGGAGAAGCTACTAAACTCCTAGATAATATTATGGTTAATTATTCTCAATGGCACATCGAAAGATCTACTAGTAAAAAAGTTCATGCGATAGAGGAAATTAATGTTTTGAGTGGAAAGATGGATGAACTTCTGAAATTGTTTGCCAATAAGAGTGCTCCTATTGATCCTAGTGATATGCCTTGGTCTACTTTGATTGAGAATAATAATGAATCTATGGATGTGAATTTTGTTGGTAGGAATAATTTTGGTAACAATGCTTATAGAGGAAACTTTCCTAGTAATTCCTCTAATAATTATGGTAGTTCCTACAACAACTCTTACGGAAATTTTAATAAGATTCCCTCTGATTTTGAGAATAGTATTAAAGAATTTATGATCTCTCAAAAGAATTTCAATGCTTTGCTTGAAGAAAAATTGCTTAAAGTTGATGAATTGGATAGGAACGTGGATAGACTTTCTCATGATGTTGATTCTTTGAATCCCAGATCTATTCCACCTAAGCATGATATCAATGAGTCTCTCAAAGCCATGAGAATTTCCATTGATGAGTGCAAAGAAAGAACCGCTAGGATGCGTGCTAAGAAAGATTGCTTTGTAAGAGCGTGTTCTTATAGTTTCCATGATAATAATGATGAAGATCTAAAAGTTAATGATGTGTCTCCTATTAAATCTCTGTTTTGCAATACCAATCTTGATAATGATGGGACTGTAGATGAGTCAACTTTAGATAAAAGGCGTCCCAATGATTCGGAGTTTTTAGATCTTGATGCTAAATTTGGTAAAAGTGGGATTGGAGAGGTCAAAACTTTACATAGCAATGAACCCACTATTTTGGATTTCAAGGAATGTAATTATGATAATTTTTCTTTAATAGATTGTATTTCTTTGTTGCAATCCATGTTGAATTCTCCTCATGCTTATAGTTAAAATAAAGCTTTTACCAAACATATCGTAGATGCTTTGATGCAATCTTATGAAGAAAAACTTGAATTGGAAGTTTCTATCCCTAGAAAACTTTATGCTGAGTGGGAACCTAATATTCAAATTAAAATTAAAGATCATCAATGCTATGCTTTGTGTGATTTGGGTGCTAATGTTTCCACAATTCCAAAAGCTCTATGCGATGTGTTAAGTTTCCGTGAATTTGATGATTGATCTTTAAACTTGCACCTAGCGGATTCCACTATTAAGAAATCTATGGGAAGGATTAATGATGTTCTTTATTGTTGCAAATAGGAATTATGTGCCCTTAGATTTTATTGTCCTTGATATTGATTGCAATTTTTCATGTCCTATTATTCTTGGTAGACCTTTCCTTAGAACGATTGGTGCAATTATTGATATGAAGGAAGGAAATATTAGATTCCAATTTCCATTAAGGAAAGACATGGAAAACTTTCCTAGAAAGAAAATCAAATCACCTTATGAATCTATTATGAGAGCCACTTATGAATTGAATACCAAAGAGGGCAATGCTTAAATCTATTCTCGCTTTTATGCCTAGCTAGGGGCGTTAAACGATAGCGCTTGTTGGGAGGCAACCCAGTTTTATTTTTGTTCCCTGATTTTTGTTCCTGTTTATTAATAAATAATTCATCTAGTTTCTGTTTACATGTGTCTTTATGTTTTAATTAGTGTTTTTGCCAAGTAGAACCTATAGGATTATCTTGGGTGATAGTTAATTTGATCTTGCTAAAAAACAGAAACTTTTACGTGCACGAGAATAATTTTAATAAATGGAAGAAATGTGATTTTTAGTTGATTGTTTTTGAAGTAGATAAATAGGAAAATTTCCTAGGAGTTCCTATTTTGGTAGGATTTTTAGAGTTCCATAATTATTCGAAAGTTACAGATTACTACAGATTTTTCTGTTTTTGACAGATTCTGCTTTTCATGTGTTGTTTGCTTATTTTGATGAATCTATGGCTAGTATCCTGGGGGGGGGGGGTATGAACCATAGAGACGTTGGAATACAGTAGGTTTAACACCAATATAAATAAAGAATGAGTTCATTACAGTACCTTAAGTGGTGGTTTTTCTTTCTTGCACAAACGGAGCTAATGAGATTTCCTGTTGAGTTTTGTGTTGTGAAGTTTTCAAGTTTTGGGTAAAGATTTGATGGACTATGGAATAATGATTGGAAAGAGCCTAAGATTGGGATGCCCATGGCGCCCCAAGATAATTCAAGGACAACCAAAAGCCTAAGCTTGGGGATGCCCCGGAAGGCATCCCCTCTTTCGTCTTCGTCCATCGGTAACTTTACTTGGAGCTATATTTTTATTCACCACATGATATGTGTTTTGCTTGGAGCATCTTGTATGATATGAGTCTTTGCTTTTTAGTTTACCACAATCATCCTTGCTGTACACACCTTTTGGGAGAGACACACATGACTCGGAATTTATTAGAATACTCTTTGTACTACACTTATATCTTTTGAGCTAGACAGTTTTGCTCTAGTGCTTCACTTGTATCTTTTTAGAGCACGGCGGTGGTTTTATTTTGTAGAAATTATTGATCTCTCATGCTTCACTTATATTGTTTTGAGAGTCTTTTAGAACATCATGGTATTTTCTATGGTTATAAAATTGGACCTAGAATGATGGGCAACCAAGTTGGGTATAATAAAAACTATCATGGAAAGTGAATTGAATACTATGATCAATTTGATGCTTGATAATTGTTTTGAGATATAAGGGTGGTAATGTTAGAGTCATGCTAGTTGGGTGATTATGAAATTGAGAAATACTTGTGTTGAAGTTGGCAAGTCCCGTAGCATGCACGTATGGAAAAAGTTGTGTAACAAATTTGTCGCATGGGGTGCTCTTTTGATTGCCTTCCTTATGTGTGGAGGTCGGGATCGCGCGATGGTTAACTCCTACCAACCCTTCCCCTAGGAGCATGCATAGTAGTACTTTGCTTCGAGGGCTAATAAAACTTTTGCAATAAGTATATGAGTTCTTTATGACTAATGTGAGTCCATGGATTATACACACTCTTTCCCTTCCATCATTGCTAGCCTCTACGGTACCGTGCATTGCCCTTTCTCACCTTGAGAGTTGGTGCAAACTTCACCAGTGCATCCAAACCCCGTGATATGATACGATCTATCACACATAAACCTCCTGATATCTTCCTCAAAATAGCCACCATACCTACCTACTATGGCATTTCCATAGCCATTCCGAGATATATTGCCATGCAACTTTCCACCGTTCCGTTTATCATGACACGTTTCATCATTGTCATATTACCTTGCATGATCATGTAGTTGACATCGTATTTGTGGCAAAGCCACCATGCATAATTTTCATACATGTCACTCTTGATTCATTGCCCATCCCGGTACACCGCCGGAGGCATTCATATAGAGTCATATCTTGTTCTAGTATCGAGTTGCAATTCATGAGTTGTAAGTAAATAGAAGTGTGATGATCATCATTATTAGAACATTGTCACCTATAAAAAAAGAAACGCCAAAAAAAGAGAAAGGTCAAACAATGAAAAAAGAGAAAGGCCAAATAAATAAAAAACAAAGGCCCAAAAAAGGGGGAAAATGTTACTATCCATTTCCACACTTGTGCTTCAAAGTAGCACCATGATCTTCATGATAGAGAGTCTCTTATTTTGTCACTTTCATATACTAGTGGGAATTTTTCATTATAGAACTTGGCTTGTATATTCCAACGATGGGCTTCCTCAAAATGCCCTAGGTCTTCGTGAGCAAGCAAGTTGGATGCACACCCACTTAGTTTCTTTTGTTGAGCTTTCATACATTTATAGCTCTAGTGCATCCGTTGCATGGCAATCCCTACTCCTCTTGTTGACATCAATTGAAGGGCATCTCGTCAATGTGAGACTTTCTCCTTTTTTGTCTTCTCCACACAACCTCCATCATCATATTCTATTCCACCCATAGTGCTATATCCATGGCTTACGCTCATGTATTGCATGAGAGTTGAAAAAAGCTGAAGCGCGTTAAAAAGGATGAACCAATTGCTTGGCTGAAACCGGGGTTGTGCATGATGGGAGTATTTTGTGTGACAAAAATGAAACATAGCCTAACTATATGATTTTGTAGGGATAAGCTTTTTTTAGCCATGCTATTTTGAGAAGACATGATTGCTTTGTTAGTATGCTTGAAGTATTATTACCTTTATGTTAATATGAACTTTTATCTTGAATCATTTGGATCTGAACATTCATGCCACAATAAAGAGAATTACATTGAGAAATATGCTAGGTAGCATTCCACATCAAAAATTCTGTTTTTACCATTTACCTAATCGAGGACGAGCATGAATTAAGCTTGGGGATGCTTGATACGTCTCCAACGTATCTATAATGTTTGATTGTTCCATGCTATTATATTACCCGTTTTGGATGTTTATGGGCTTTACTTTACACTTTTATATCATTTTTGGGACTAACCTACTAACCGGAGGCCCAACCCAAATTGTTGTTTTTTTGCCTATTTCAATGTTTCGAAGAAAAGGAATATCAAACGGGGTCCAAACGGAATGAAACCTTCGGGAGCGATCTTTTTGGAACAAACGCAATCCAGGAGACTTGGAGTGGACATCAAGAAGCAGCCGAGGCGACCATGAGGATGCAGGGCGCGCCCTAGGGGGGGTCAGCGCGCCCCCCACCCTCATGGGCCCCTCGTGGCTCCCCTGACCGATCTCCTTCGCCTATATATATCTATGTACCCCGAAAACATCCAGGAGCACCACGAAAACCTATTTCCACCGCCGCAACCTTCTGTACCCGTGAGATCCCATCTTGGGGCCTTTTCCGTCGCTCCGTCGGAGGGGGAATCCTATCATAGAGGGCTTCTACATCAACACCATAGCCTCTCCGATGAGTTGTGAGTAGTTTACCACAGACCTCCGAGTCCATAGTTATTAGCTAGATGGCTTCTTCTCTCTCTTTGAATCTCAATACAAAGTTCTCCTTGATCTTCTTGGAGATCTATTCGATGTAACTCTTTTTGCGGTGTGTTTGTCGAGATCCGATGAATTGTGGGTTTATGATCAAGTTTATCTATGAGAAATATTTGAATCTCCTCTGAATTCTTTTATGTATGATTAGTTATCTTTGCAAGTCTCCTCGAATTATCAGTTTAGTTTGGCCTACTAGATTGATCTTTCTTGCAATGGGAGAGGTGCTTAGCTTTGGGTTCAATCTTGCGGTGTCCTTTCCCAGTGACAGCAGGGGCAGCAAGGCACATATTGTATTGTTTCCATCGAGGATAAAAAGATGGGGTTTTTATCATATTGCTTGAGTTTATCCCTCTACATCATGTCATCTTTCTTAATGCATTACTCTGTTCTTATGAACTTAATACTCTAGATGCATGTTGGATAGCGGTCGATGTGTGGACTAATAGTAGTAGATGCAGGCAGGAGTCGGTCGACTTGTCGCAGACGTGATGCCTATATACATGATCACGTGATGCCTATATACATGATCATGCCTAGATATTCTCATAACTATGCACTTTTCTATCAATTGCTTGACAAGAATTTGTTCACCCACTGAGGGAGTCCTGGATTAGGGGGTGTCCGGATAGCCGGATTACCATCATCGGCCGAACTATCATCGGCCGGACTATCATCATCGACCGGACTCCAAGACTATGAAGATACAAGATTGAAGACTTCGTCCCGTGTCCGGATGGGACTTTCCTTGGTGTGGAAGGCAAGCTTGGCGATACAGATATGTAGATCTCCTACAATTGTAACCGACTCTATGTAACCCTAGCCCTCTCCGGTGTCTATATAAACCGGATGGCTCTAGTCCGTAGGACAACCAACAACATCAACCCCTACAATCATACCATAGGCTAGCTTTTAGGGTTTAGCCTCCTTGATCTCGTGGTAGATCCACTCTTGTAAACATCCACAATATCAATATCAATCAAGCAGGACGTAGGGTTTTACCTCCATCAAGAGGGCTCGAACCTAGGTAAAACATCGTGTCCCTTGTCTCCTGTTACCATCCGCCTAGACGCACAGTTCGGGACCCCCTACCCGAGATCCGCCGATTTTGACACTGACATTGGTGCTTTCATTGAGAGTTCCTCTGTGTCGTCACCGATAGTCTTGATGGCCTCTTCAATCAACAACGACGCAGTCCTGGGTGAGACTTTTCTCCCCGGACAGATCTTCGTATTCGGCGACTTCGCACTGCGGGCCAACTCGCTTGGCCATCTGGAGCAGATCGAAAGCTACGCCCCTGGCCGTCAGGTCAGGTTTGGAAGCCTAAACTTCACGGCCGATATCCGCAGGGACTTGATCCTCGACGGATCCGAGCCACATCTAAGTGCACCGCACTGTCACGATGGGCACGACCTAACTCTGCCGCTGGACAGCGCCTTGGAGACCGCACATGAATCCGCTCAGATCGAGGATGGGTGGCTGGACACCGCCTCGGGAGCTGCAACTTCTACGGCGACGGAGCTGAACACTGACCTTATCCCGCATAAAGCTCATGACTCCGAGGTGCCGGACTCCCTACCGGACTCCGAACCTCCCGTGCCCCTGCCAGTCGAATCCGATTGGGCGCCGATCATGGAATTAACCGTTGCGGACATCTTTCAGCACTCACCCTTCGGTGACGTCCTAAATTCGCTGAAGCATCTCTCACTATCCGGAGAGCCCTGGCCGGACTATGGCCAGGATGGTTGGGACGCGGACGACGAAGAAATTCAAAGCCCACCCACCACCCACTTCGTAGCCACTGTCGACGATTTAACCGACGTGCTAAACTACGACTCCAAAGACATTGACGGTATGGACGACAATGAAGGAGACAATCCAGAACCAGCGCCTACAGGGCACTGGAAGGCCACCTCGTCACATGACGTATATATGGTGGATACCCCAAAAGGAAGCGACGACGAGGATCGACGGGGCCCGACAAAGGATAATCCCGCCGATAAACAACCAAAACGGCGACACAAGCCCCGCCCTAAACCCCGCCTCGGCAAGAACAGCATTCCCAATGACCCAGCGTTAGAGCAGGGCCAACCAGTGGGCGACGAACATGCAACCAAGCAACCGTCCGAACAAGACGAATCGGATGATCAACCCCTTCCCGGAGCAACCAACAGTCTGGACAACCTCACATCGGACACACCACCGGAGCGTAAGAACCTTCACAAAAGACTCGTCGCCACTGCAAGAAGTTTGAAGAAGGAAAAACGGAAGCTCAGAACAGCGGAAGACATACTCAGAATGAAGTGGAACAAAATACTCAAGACCGCAAGCAAGTATGGCAATGGCCATCAAACAAAGAGCTACCCGAAGCGCAAGCTGCTGCCAGAATTTGACGAGGAAGCCATAGAGCCCTCACAATAAAAAAATAAAGAGGCCGCCTGGCCGGATAGACGGCCAGATGACAGGCCAAAAGCGGCAAACGGCGCCGCACACAAGCCGACCCATGATCCTGGGAAAATAGACGGCCCAACTAGGTCCATCTACGGGCCAAAAAAGAGGGCCCCAAGAAGTAACACAACACGACAAGTGTTCGAAGACAGCGGCACACCAAGTACAGGGGCGCCACACACCCGCTATGTTTCACCGATGAGGTGCTGGATCATGAATTTCCAGCAGGGTTCAAACCCATAAACATAGAGGCATACGACGGCACAACAGACCCCGGAGTCTGGATAGAAGATTACATACTACACATACACATGGCTAGAGGAGATGATCTCCACGCCATAAAGTATCTACCCCTCAAGCTCAAAGCGCCAGCTCGGCATTGGCTCAAAAGCCTCCCAGAAAAAACTGTTGGAAGTTGGGAAGAGCTTGAGGACGCGTTTAGAGCAAATTTTCAAGGGACTTATGTCCGCCCTCCGGATGCAGACGATCTAAGTCATATAACTCAACAGCCCGGAGAGTCAGCGCACAAATTCTGGAACAGGTTCCTTACCAAAAAGAACCAAATAGTCGACTGTCCGGATGCGGAAGCCTTAGCAGCTTTTAAACACAACGTCCGAGACGAATGGCTCGCCAGACACCTCGGCCAAGAGAAGCCAAGAACAATGGCCGCGCTAACAAGCCTCATGACACGCTTTTGCGCAGGAGAAGACAGCTGGCTAGCAAGATGCAGCACCAGCGACCCGAGTACATCCGAGATCAGAGATGGAAACGGAAAATCACGGCACATGAAAGATAAGCGCCGGAATAAAGAAAGAAGCCCAAAGAGCACGGCAGTCAGCGCCGGATTCAAAAGCTCGCGGCCAAACAATAAAACACTGCCTCTTAAGGACAACAGTGACGAGCTATCCAACTTAAACAAAATTTTGGATCGGATATGTCAAATCCACAGTACCTCCGGAAGGCCCGCAAACCATACCAACCGAAATTGTTGGGTTTTTAAACAGTCCGGCAAACTCAACGCCGAACACAAGGGGCTCGATGCGCCAAGCGAGGACGACGACGAACCCCACCAGCAGAACACTGGAAGTCAGAAGACTTTCCCACAAGAAGTCAAAACAGTAAACTCACTTCACGTGATAGTACGGAAGTACAACACGGCACTCGCTAAGACAAGTGCCGCACGGTCCACCCCAGCGGAACACCGAGATTGGATGTCAAAACCAATCACTTTCGACCATCTGGATTATTCCAGAAGTATCCGGAACGCAGGATGGACTGCTCTGATATTGGATCCCATAATAGACGGAGTGCGATTTACGCAAGTTCTGATGGACGGAGGCAGCGACTTAAACCTGCTATATCCGGACACAATCCGCAAGTTGGGGATAGACCCTACTACAATTCGACATAGCCGCACTTCCTTCAAAGGAGTGGCGCCAGGCCCTTACGCCAGGTGCACAGGTTCATTATTACTAGAAGTTGTGTTCGGGTCACCTGACAACTTCCGACGAGAAAAGCTAACCTTTCATGTCGCCCCATTCAAAGGTTGCTATCAAGCACTACTGGGACGTGAAGCTTTCGCCCGCTTTAACGCAATACCACACTACGCGTCTCTTACGCTTAAAATGCCCGGTCCACGTGGCATCATTTCATTAAAAAGGTCGGCTAAGACCCCGGACACGGCTGGACGGGTCCGGAATAAATAAGCTAGGGGCTACCTAGCCGCACACCCTTACAAGGGTTTGTGTATATAAGCTATAATGGGCTACCATAGGCTCAACTTTCTACATTTATATTTCAATTTTTTATGTACCTTTTTGCACGATTTCTTTTTCAAACTAAGTTCCTCTCTTTTTACAGATGAACAAATGTGCACACCCGTCCAGGATACGGCACAACGGAGACACAGGCGCAGACGTGCAGTAGGGACCCGTTTCAAGGACTCTTTTCAGACTAAGACCCTACGTAAACCTTTCTTACTGTCTCTTGTTGCTATAATCCCCTGGTTTCCCATTATAACCAGAGTGGAGGCTGGCGTTTTAGCATCGGCCGCGCCAGAGGAACCTGCCCGTACCTGGACACAAGGGGCTTAGGGCATTATTCTGCCCGCTATTGTAAAAGACCGAACACCTTCGGGAGTGTTCGGCGTCTCGAGTTAGGCCTTATATGCATCAGCTCCGAATCATGTCTTTGGTCAAATGTTGGGTTTGCCCGGCTCCTGTGTTTTGCTGCCTTACGTTCCGTATCATCGGCTAACGCGGCACCAGGAGAACTACTGCGATTGTGCCCCAGTTCGGCTGGGCGAGTGCCTCAGTAGAGAAAGCCGAAAACTGACTGTCATGATACAGCGAGAGACTGGTCAACCACTCGATCGACCAAGGGAATGTTTAGAATTCCTCCGCTTTGACGAAGGGCCGTTTCCCGGTCAGGCACACACGCGCCCCAAATTCGGAGAGCGCGGTGCCCCCAGGGGCTATGTCGTAGCCCCACCCTCGAACTCCATGGCTAAGTGAAAGTGATAAAGCATTATAGTCCGGTTGCCTTGTTTGCTACGCTACCACCTCCTTTACAGGACCGAGACGTCGGATTAAGTGTGAAAACGCGATATTTTTTGCGAACACTCCCGCACCTTGTGCGTGGGGGCTGAAGCCGACGACTGCCATCTTTCAGGTTATACACACGTATACATGAACGGCCGCATAGGAGATATTACATTACTTGAACGCACAAGTATAAAAGGCGATTATATCGTAAATATTGTTTTACAACATAAAACGTTCATTTGAACGTAAATTTTTTTTGAACACTGTGACTCTATTACACGAGCACCACGCAGCACTTCGCCAAAATAGTGCTTAGCAGGTAACCGGCTATCGTCCGAACCCGGGGTCGCAATAGCGGTGGCATCCATCTCTGTCCAATGTGTCTTCACACGGGCGAGTGCCATCCGCGCACCCTCTATGCATGTCGACCGCTTCATCGCCTTCATATGCGGCACCGACCCAAGAAATTGCTGCAATAAGCCAAAGTAACTCTTCGGCTTGGGCCTATCTGGCCAGACATGGGTCACGATATCTGTCATGGCAAGCCCGGACAACCTATTCAGCTCAGCCCACTCGGCCAAACGGTCGGTCAGCGGAAGTGAACGCTCCGGACTATGGAATTGAGACCAAAACAGCTCTTCCGTTCGTGATCCTTCTGGCTTCGAAAATGCACAACGGCATCCGCCGCACTCGCTGCTAAGTCCATATAAGGGTCCTCCGGACCCCACAGTTGGCCCAGCTGAGCATACTTTGGATCCGTAAACCTTCGGCGCAGCAGAAAAGGCTTGCCAGCTACAATGTCTCCGGCCTGGCGCACCTCTTCCTTGATAGCCCGCATTGCAGAGCGGGCATCCTTGGCTTCGGCGGTGGCTTTCCCCAGGTCTTCTTGCCCCACCAAGCGCTCCTTCTCAAGAGCCTCATGGTGGTCGGTAGCATCTTTTAACTTCACGGCCATTTCAGCCATCTCTTCCCTGCTTCGGCAGTGTGCGGCCCTTTCGGCCGCTAACTCTTCAGCCGCCCTCGAGGCTGCCGCGTCACTCCTTCTGGCCTGCTCCTTGGCTTGAGAAAGTTCGACCCGAAGGCTCTCCACAACAGCGGTACTATCTGCATTTCACACACATGTAGTAAGGAGACGGCTTCGGCTCCCTTACCAAGTGACCGCACAGAAGCACTTACCTTGCGACTCATCAAGTCGCCTGTTGACCAGCGCGATGTCCGCATCCGCAATGGCGAGTTTCCGCTTTAGTTCAGCAACTTCATCAGTCCGGCTGGCCCCCGGACGACCCGCCACCTACATAGGCAAGGCGAAAATTTAAACCTGCGATTTTGATCCTCGGCACGCTGTCGCTTTCGACAACCTACCGAGTCTCAGGGGCTACTATCTATACAGGGAGCATTCTATATGCAAAACTGTTAAAAGGTGTGTCATTTTTTACGTACCTCAAACCCCGCCAGCAAACTCCTGACGGCATTATGCAACCCGCCTTCGGCGGATGAAATCCTTTCAATTACCACACTCATCAATGCGTGGTGATCTTCTGAGATAGACGCCTTCTCAAGCAGATCCTTCAGCCGTACACCAGTTGGCGCCGAACTATCCGGCTTCGCCAAACCCGGGGGCTCCCTCCTTGATGACACTTCAGGCTCGTCCTCCCTATCCGACGGAGCCCCGGACGGAGGCGTCTCGCTCTCCACCATATCCAGACGAAGGTCCCCCGAAGTCGAGCTCATTTGCGAAGGACGGAGATCCGAACTACAAGGTAAAAACTTTAGTTATCCTCAGAAGCACAAAAAGGGATGTCCCTTATTATAAAAATCCTTTCTTTCTACTTACGGCTCGTTGGAGGGCTGATCCTTTAAGGGAGATTGTGCGGTCGGGGCCTCCCCGGACGCAGGACCCTCTGGCGAAGATTTCTTCCCCCATTTAGGGGCTTTGGCCCCCGGGTCCTTGGAGGCAATCCTCTTCTCCCCTTGGAGGGAGGGATTCTCGATCCCCCCTCTTTAAAGAGTCTCCTTAGGCGAGGCAGTAGCTTTTCCACTTTCCCCTTCGCCTTCCTCTGGAGGCGCAACCTCCAACATCCGGACCAGCACGGAATCCGGCGCGGTCTCTAGGAGGGGGGCCGGACACCATATCAATTTTGCTTCCGCTATCCACTCCTGTTTAGAAGGAAATTGGTCATAAGGCGAATCATCGAAAGGCAAACAAACGGTATGTCCGGACTCGGAGCTACTTACTTGAGTATCCGGGCGATTGCAGCTTAGGCCAGCATCCTCGGTCAATTCCGGACGCGCCTCTTGTGATCCGAAGAATAATTTGTACATCTCCAGGGGTGTCATACCCATGAAGTGTTGAAGAATTCGTGGTCCCTCCGAATTAAATTCCCTTAGCCGGAGAGGACGGCATTTGCAGGGCAAGTGACGCCTGATCAGAATAACCTGCATCACCACGACCACATCGATCTCCCTCGCCTGGAGATCTTGAATCCGACCCTGCAGTAGGGGCACGTCCTTTGACGGCCCCCAGTTGAGCCCTTGGTTGACCCACGACATCAACCGTTGTGGAGGTCCCGGGGCGGAATGAGGGCGGCGGCTTTTGTTTGCGGCCCCTCGGAACTGTAATATAGAACCACTCCTGCTGCCACAAGCCAAGCTCCTCTTGGAAGGAGCCCGCGGGCCACGGGGCATCGGCTCTCCTGCTGACGGCCGCCCTGCCGCACTCCGCTTGACGCCCCCCGATCATCTTCGGCGCCACATTGAAGGTCTTCAGCCACAGGCCGAAGTGAGGGGTGACGTGGAGGAAGGCTTCGCAGACAACAATAAATGCGGAGATGTGGAGGATGGACTCCGGAGCCAAATCGTGGAATTCCAACCCATAGTAAAACATGAGCCCTCTCACAAAAGGATCCGTCGGGAAGCCTAAACCCCGACAGAGGTGGGATACAAAAAAAACATACTCGCCGGGCTTAGGGGTGGGGATGGCCTGCCCTTCGGCAGGCAACCTGTGCGAAATCTCGTAAGTCAGGTACTTGGCCTCCCGCAGCTTTAGCACGTCCTCCTCCGTGACGGAGGAGGGCATCCACCGGCCCTGGAGGTCGGAACCGGACATTATCAAAGGTCCGAAGCGCTCGAATCTGGAGCTCTAGGTGCTGGAACTTGGAGCGGGAAGAGGATTCGATGGAGGATTGAAGAAAAGAAACGAGCCTTGGTCCCGTTATAAAGGGGGAGAATACCAAGAGCCGTCTCCGTGACCGTTCGTGACTCGCCTTCGATAGAGGGGGCGTGGCGACGGGCGCGGTTGGGTTACCCACGTTCGTATCGATGAGAATCCCGGATTAAGGGGGAACACGATCTTTGCTTCGACAAGACGTGCCAAGGAAACCGCTTCGCTAAATGCGCTGAGGTGGTAAAGTAGAAAACAATTCAAGTAATAACCTGGTAGTGGTGTGACGTCATGCCACAAAAAACGTCAGCAGATTGAACTTGTGTATATATTATTGTCTCTACGGTGGAATGTGGAATTTATTTTGCAGAGCCGGACACTATCCTGGTGTTCACAATCTTCTATGAATTATTCGGAGGAGGAACCCGCCTTGCAATGCCGAACAATATGCACGCCGGACTCATCTTCATTGAAGCCTGGTTCAGGGGCTACTGAGGGAGTCCTGGATTAGGGGTGTCCGGATAGCTGGATTACCATCATCGGCCGAACTATCATCGGCCGGACTATCATCATCGACCGGACTCCAAGACTATGAAGATACAAGATTGAAGACTTCGTCCTGTGTCCGGATGGGACTTTCCTTGGCGTGGGAGGCAAGCTTGGTGATATGGATATGTAGATCTCCTACAATTGTAACCGAATCTATGTAACCCTAGCCCTCTCCGGTGTCTATATAAACCGGATGGCTCTAGTCCGTAGGACAACCAACAACATCAACCCTTACAATCATACCATAGGCTAGCTTTTAGGGTTTAGCCTCCTTGATCTCGTGGTAGATCCACTCTTGTAAACATCCACAATATCAATATCAATCAAGCATGACATAGGGTTTTACCTCTATCAAGAGGGCCCGAACCTGGGTAAAACATCATGTCCCTTGTCTCCTGTTACCATCCGCCTAGACGCACAGTTCGGGACCCCCTACTCGAGATCCGCCGGTTTTGACACCGACACCCACCGTAATACTTATGCTACCTTGAGAGAAGCCACTAGTGAAACCTATGGACCCCAGGTCTATCTTCTATCATATAAGTTTCCGATATACTTTATTTTGCAATCTTTACATTTCAATCTATATCATAAAAATACCAAAAATATTTATCTTATCTTATTATCTCTATCAGATCTCACTTTCGCAAGTGGCTGTGAAGGGATTGACAAACCCTTTATCGCATTGGTTGTGACTTTCTTGTTTGTTTGTGTAGGTACGAGGGACTTGCGTGGAGCCTCCTGCTGGATTGATACCTTGGTTCTCAAAAACTGAGGGAAATACTTACGCTGTGCATCACCCTTTCCTCTTCAAGGAAAAACCAACGCAGTGATCAAGAGGTAGCAAGAAGGATTTCTGGCGCCGTCGCCGGGGAGGTCTTCGCACAAGTCAAGACATACCAAGTACCCATCACAAACTCATCTCCCTCGCATTACATTATTTGCCATTTGCCTCTCGTTTTCCTCTCCCCCACTTCACCCTTGCCGTTTTATTCGCCCTCTCCTTTACCGTTCGCCTCTCTTTTTCGCTTGTCTCTTGTGTGCTTGTGTGTTGGATTGCTTGTAACGATGGCTCAAGATTATGACTTTTCCAATACCAACAATAATGATTTCCTTAGCACTTAGATTGCTCCTCTTAATGATGTTGAATCTTGTGAAATCAATGCTGCTTTGTTGAATCTTGTTATGTAAGATCTATTCTGTGGCCTTCCTAGTGAAGATGCCGCTACTCGTCTAAACAACTTTGTTGATTTGTGTGATATGCAAAAGAAGAAAGACATGGATAATGATATTGTTAAATTGAAGTTATTTCCATTTTCACTTAGAGATCGTGCTAAAACTTGGTTTTCGTCTTTGCCTAAAAATAGTATTGATTCATGGAATAAGTGCAAAGATGCT
Organism: Triticum dicoccoides; assembly: GCF_002162155.2. Lineage (NCBI taxonomy): Eukaryota > Viridiplantae > Streptophyta > Magnoliopsida > Poales > Poaceae > Triticum > Triticum dicoccoides. The sequence goes on along the minus strand of NC_041389.1, from coordinate 226,881,706 downwards.
TTTATCTCTAAGTATTTTCCTCCCGCTAAGATCATCTCTCTTAGAAACGATATGATGAATTTTAAGCAACTTGATCATGAGCTTGTTGCCCAATCTTGGGAGAGGATGAAATTAATGATTCGTAATTGCCCTACACATGGATTAAATTTATGGATGATCATACAAAATTTTAATGCCGGATTGAATTTTGCTTCTAGAAATCTTTTAGATTCGGTCGTGGGAGGCACTTTTATGGAAATCACTTTAGGAGAAGCTACTAAACTCCTAGATAATATTATGGCTAATTATTCTTAGTGGCACACAGAAAGATCTACTAGTAAAAAAGTTCGCGCGATAGAGGAAATTAATGTTTTGAGTGGAAAGATGGATGAACTTATGAAATTGTTTGCTAATAAGAGTGCTCCTATTGATCCTAATGATATGCCTTTGTCTACTTTGATTGAGAATAATAATGAATCTATGGATGTGAATTTGTTGGTAGGAATAATTTTTGTAACAATGCTTATAGAGGAAACTTCCCTAGTAATTTCTCTAATAATTATGGTAATTTCTACAACAGCACTTATGGAAATTTTAATAAGATGCCCTCTGATTTTGAGAATAGTGTTAAAGAATTTATGATCTCTCAAAAGAATTTCAATGCTTTGCTTGAAGAAAAATTGCTTAAAGTTGATGAATTGGCTAGGAACGTGGATAGAATTTCTCTTGATGTTGATTCTTTGAAATCCAGATCTATTCCACCTAAGCATGATATCAATGAGTCTCTCAAAGCCATGAGAATTTCCATTGATGAGTGCAAAGAAAGAACCGCTAGGATGCATGCTAAGAAAGATTGCTTTGTAAGAGCGTGTTCTTCTAGTTTCCATGATAATAATGATGAAGATCTAAAAGTTAATAATGTATCTCCTATTAAATATTTGTTTTGCAATATGAATCTTGATAATGATGGGACTGGAGATGAGTGAACTTTAGTTAAAAGGCATCCCAATGATTCAGAGTTTTTAGATCTTGATGCTAAATTTGGTAAAAGTGGGATTGGAGAGGTCAAAACTTTACATAGCAATGAACCCACTATTTTGGATTTCAAGGAATTTAATTATGATAATTGTTCTTTAATAGATTGTATTTCCTTGTTGCAATTCATGTTGAATTCTCCTCATGCTTATAGTCAAAATAAAGCTTTTACCGAACATATCGTTGATGCTTTGATGCAATCTTATGAAGAAAAACTTGAATTGGAAGTTTCTATCCCTAGAAAACTTTATGATGAGTGGGAACCTACTATTAAAATTAAAATTAAAGATCATGAATGCTATGCTTTGTGTGATTTGGGTGCTAGTGTTTCCACAATTCCAAAAGCTCTATGTGATGTGTTAGGTTTCCGTGAATTTGATGATTGCTCTTTAAAATTGCACCTTGCGGATACCACTATTAAGAAACCTATGGGAAGGATTAATGATGTTCTTATTGTTTCAAATAGGAATTATGTGCCCGTAGATTTTATTGTCCTAGATATTGATTACAATTTTTCATGTCCTATTATTCTTGGTAGACCTTTCCTTAGAACGATTGGTGCAATTATTGATATGAAGGAAGGAAATATTAGAATCCAATTTCCATTAGGGAAAGGCATGGAACACTTTCCTAGAAAGAAAATCAAATCACCTTATAAATCTATTATGAGATCCTCTTATGAATTGAATACCAAAGATGGCAATGCTTAGATCTATTCTCGCTTTTATGCCTAGCTAGGGGCGTTAAACGATAGCACTTGTTGGGAGGCAACCCAATTTTATTTTTGTTCCTTGCTTTTTGTTCCTGTTTAATAATAAATAATTCATCTAGCTTCTGTTTAGATGTGGTTTTATGTTTCAATTAGTGTTTGTGCCAAGTAGATCCTATAGGATCATCTTGGGTGATAGTTAATTTGATCTTTCTGAAAAACAGAAACTTTTGCGCGCACGAGAATAATTTTAATAAATCGTAGAAACGTGCTTTTTAGTTGATTCTTTCTGAAGTAGATCAATATACAAATTGCCAAGGACTTCCCATTTTGGTAGTATTTTTAGAGTTCCATAATTATTCAAGAGTTACAGATTACTACAGACTGTATGTTTTTGACAGATTCTGTTTTTCGTGTGTTGTTTGCTTATTTTGATGAATCTATGGCTAGTATCGGGGGGTATGAACCATAGAGAAGTTGGAATACAGTAGGTTTAACACCAATATAAATAAAGAATGAGTTCATTACAGTACCTTAAGTGGTGGTTTTTCTTTCTTGCACTAACGGAGCTCATGAGATTTTCTTTTGAGTTTTGTGTTGTGAAGTTTTCAAGTTTTGGGTAAAGATTTGATGGACTATGGAATAAGGAGTGGCAAGAGCCTAAGCTTGGGGATGCCCATGGCGCCCCAAGATAATTCAAGGACAACCAAAAGCCTAAGGTTGGGGATGCCCTGGAAGGCATCCCCTCTTTTGTGTTCGTCCATCGGTAACTTTACTTGGAGCTATATTTTTATTCACCACATGATATGTGTTTTTCTTGGAGCGTCTTGTATGATACGAGTCTTTGCTTTTTAGTTTAACACAATCATACTTGGTGTACACACCTTTTGGGAGAGACACACATGACTCAAAATTTATTAGAATAATCTTTGTGGTTCACTTATATCTTTTGAGCTAGACAGTTTTGCTCTAGTGCTTCACCTATATCTTTTTAGAGCACGGCGGTGGTTTTATTTTGTAGAAATTATTGATCTATCATGCTTCACTTATATTATTTTGAGATTCTTTTGGAACAGCATGGTATTTGCTATGGTTATAAAATTGGTCCTAGAATGATTGGCATCCAAGTTGGGTATAATAAAAACTATCATAGAAAGTGAATTGAATACTATGATCAATTTGATGCGTGATAATTGTTTTGAGATATAAGGGTGGTAATGTTAGAGTCATGCTAGTTGGGTGATTATGAAATTGAGAAATACTTGTGTTGAATTTGGCAAGTCCCGTAGCATGCACGTATGGTAAAAGTTGTGTAACAAATTTGTCGCATGGAGTGCTCTTTTGATTGCCTTCCTTATGTGTGGAGGTCGGGATCGCGCGATGGTTAACTCCTACCAACCCTTCCCCTAGGAGCATGCGTAGTAGTACTTTGCTTCGAGGGCTAATAAAACTTTTGCAATAAGTATATGAGTTCTTTATGACTAATGTGAGTCCATGGATTATATGCACTCTTTCCCTTCCATCATTGCTAGCATGTACGGTACCGTGCATTGCCCTTTCTCACCTTGAGAGTTGGTGCAAACTTTGTCGGTGCATCCAAACCCCGTGATACGATACGCTCTATCACACATAAACCTCCTTATATCTTCCTCAAAACAGCCACCATACCTACCTATTATGGCATTTCCATAGCCATTCCGAGATATATTGCCATGCAACTTTCCACCGTTTCGTTTATCATGACACGTTTCATCATTGTCATATTGCCTTGCATGATCATGTAGTTGACATCGTATTTGTGGCAAAGCCACCATGCATAATTTTCATACATGTCACTCTTGATTCATTGCCCATCCAGGTACACCGCCGGAGGCATTCATATAGAGTCATATCTTGTTCTAGTATCGAGTTGTAATTCATGAGTTGTAATTAAATAGAAGTGTGATGATCATCATTATTAGAACATTGTCCCCTATAAAAAAGAAAGGCCAAAAAAGGCAAAAAAAAGAGAGAAAGACCAAATAAATAAAAAAGAAATGCCCAAAAAACGGGGGGACAATGTTACTATCCTTTTCCACACTTGTGCTTCAAAGTAGCACCATGATCTTCATGATAGAGAGTCTCTTATTTTGTCACTTTCATGTACTAGTGGGAATTTTTCATTATAGAACTTGGCTTATATATTCCAACGATGGGCTTCCTCAAAATGCCCTAGGTCTTCGTGAGCAAGCAAGTTGGATGCACACCCACTTAGTTTCTTTTGTTGAGCTTTCATACATTTATAGCTCTAGTGCATCCGTTGCATGGCAATCCCTACTCCCCATGTTGACATCAATTGATGGGCATCTCCATAACCCGTTGATTAGCCTCGTCAATGTGAAACTTTCTCCTTTTTTGTCTTCTCCACACAACCTCCATCATCATATTCTATTCCACCCATAGTGCTATATCCATGACTTATGCTCATGTATTGCATGAGAGTTGAAAAAGCTGAAGCGCATTAAAAAGTATGAACCAATTGCTTGGCTGAAACCGGGGTTGTGCATGATGGGAGTATTTTGTGTGACGAAAATGAAACATAGCCTAATTATATGATTTTCTAGGGATAAGCTTTGTTTAGCCATGCTATTTTGAGAAGACATGATTGCTTTGTTAGTATGCTTGAAGTATTATTACCTTTATGTTAATATGAACTTTTATCTTGAATCATTTGGATCTGAACATTCATGCCACAATAAAGAGAATTACATTGAGAAATATGCTAGGTAGCATTCCACGTCAAATTTTCTGTTTTTATCATGTACCTACTCGAGGACGAGCATGAATTAAGCTTGGAGATGCTTGATACGTCTCCAACATATCTATAATTTTTGATTGTTCCATGCTATTATATTACCCATTTTGGATGTTTATGGGCTTTACTTTACACTTTTATATCATTTTTGGGACTAACCTACTAACCGGAGGCCCAACCCAAATTGCTGTTTTTTTGCCTATTTCAGTGTTTCGAAGAAAAGGAATATCAAACGGAGTCCAAACGGAATGAAACCTTTGGGAGCGATCTTTTTGGAACAAACGCAATCCAGGAGACTTGGAGTGGATGTCAAGAAGCAGCCGAGGCGACCATGAGGGTGCAGGGCGCGCCCCCACCCTCGTGGCCCCGCGTGGCTCCCCTGACCGACCTCCTTCGCCTATATATATCTACGTAGCCCGAAAACATCCAGGAGCACCACGAAACCCTATTTCCACCGCCGCAACCTTCTGTACCCGTGAGATCCCATCTTGGGGCCTTTTCTGGCGCTCCATCGGAGGGGGAATCCTATTACGGAGGGCTTCTACATCAACACCATAGCCTCTCCGATGAGTTGTGAGTAGTTTACCATAGACCTTCGGTTCCATAGTTATTAGCTAGATGGCTTCTCCTCTCTCTTTGAATCTCAATACAAAGTTCTCCTTGATCTTCTTCGAGATCTATTCGATTTAACTCTTTTTGCGGTGTGTTTGTCGAGATTCGATGAATTGTTGGTTTATGATCAAGTTTATCTATGAGAAATATGTGAGCCTCCTCTGAATTCTTTTATGTATGATTAGTTATCTTTGCAAGTCTCCTCGAATTATCAGTTTAGTTTGGCCTACTAGATTGATCTTTCTTGCAATGGGAGAAGTGCTTAGCTTTGGATTCAATCTTGCGATGTCCTTTCCCAGTGACAGCAGGGGCAGCAAGGCACGTATTGTATTGTTGCCATCGAGGATAAAAAGATGGGTTTATATCATATTGCTTGAGTTTATCCCTCTACATCATGTCATCTTTCTTAATGCGTTACTCTATTCTTATGAAATTAATACTCTAGATGCATGCTGGATAGCGGTCGATGTGTGGAGTCATAGTAGTAGATGCAGGCACGAGTCGGTCTACTTGTCGCGGACGTGATGCCTATATACATGATCATGCCTAGATATTCTCATAACTATGCACTTTTCTATCAATTGCTCGACAGTAATTTGTTCACCCACCGTAATACATATGCTATCTTGAGAGAAGCCACTAGTGAAACCTATGGCCCCCGGGTCTATCTTCTATCATATAAGTTTCCGATCTACCTTATTTTGCAATCTTTACTTTTCAATCTTTATCATAAAAATACCAAAAATATTTATCTTATCTTATTGTCTCTATCAGATCTCACTTTCGCAAGTGGTCATGAAGGGATTGACAACCCCTTTATCGTGTTGGTTGTGAGTTTCTTGTTTGTTTGTTTAGGTACGAGGGATTTGCGTGGAGCCGCCTGTCGTGGTTCTAAGACTGACAGTAGAAAGGGGGGTAGGTATAGAGAGGCAAGATCTCAGCTATGGCAAAGGTGTACACACGGGTTTTACGAGCTCAGGCCCTTCTCGGAGGAAGTAACAGCCCTACGTCTCGGTGGTCGATTGGATTAGATGTGTGATATTAGAGGGGGTGCGAACCCTTGTCCCAGAAGAGGGGGTGGCTTATATAGAGTGCGCCAGGACCCCTGCCCACCTCCATTACAAGGGGCTTAATGTACATAAAGGAAGGGGCGTTACTGGTAACGCCAGCCTTAAGTGATGTTAATGCTTATAAAGACTAAGGGGTGAACGTCCGACCGTTGTGGGTCCTTCTGACTCTTGGTCTTCATATGGTCGAGTGACTCTTCATATGGTCGAGTGACGGTAGCGAGGAGGACTTTCAGTGATGTGGTCGTCGAGTGGATTGCACACGACGTGTTCGACGGACGCTCCCCTGTTCTCTGTTGGTCCTTTTATCTTCTAGGGTAGTGACCTTGGGTAGGGCGTATAGGTCAGGCCTATGACCCTACCCCAGGTCTGTATCCTCATCAGTAGCCCCCGGATGGATTAAGGTATGAGTGAAAAGTAGGTTGAAGTTGAATCTGCTCCAAGCTTCGTGTCTTCACGAGTGTCTTCTGCAAGACTGAACACCCGCGTCAATACTTTGGTGTCGACTCAGTCGCCTTGATCCATTCAGTGAGCTGTCGATGGAACTGGTGACCTCATGTGTCGAGTGTTGTGTTGGAGCGCGGGATCTTGGGCGCGATTGTCTGCAGTGTATCTCGGATTTCGCGGGACACGAAATTTCGGGGAAGCGCGCGGGGTGGAGAGCGCCGAAACGGGCGGGCCAGATAAGTAGCAATGCCTTGATTACCTCGCCGCCTTTTTCGACACGCACGCTGCATGCAAATGTTGCGGGATTTGATGGGATTGCCTGGTCCCATGCGTCAGTCACTCAGAGGTGGCCCTTTATAAGGCGAGGGTCTGAGGCGCAGGCACTGTGCATGCCTGTTCCTTCTTCTTTCTCCTCTGCTTCTCCACCGCGTCCAGCACCTCCGCTCTCGACGCCGCCGCTCCCCGGCCATGGTGAAGGACAAGACGATGGTGCTAGAGCGCACTAAGAAGGCGACGGGGGCGGCGAAAGGCAAGAAGCAGAACCGTGGGTCGCCATCGCGTGTGGGGCTGCCGCCTGGCTAGATCCAGGGCGATTGGATCCGGTCTTCGGTCCGGCAGGAGGATCTAGCCGAACTGGAGGAGTCCAGATTGATCGCTGTCGGTGTCAAAACCGGCGGATCTCGGGTAGGGGGTCCCGAACTGTGTGTCTAGGCGGATGGTAATAGGAGACAAGGGACACGATGTTTTTACCCAGGTTCGGGCCCTCTCAATGGAGGTAAAACCCTACTCCTGCTTGATTGATATTAATAATATGGGTAGTACAAGAGTGGATCTACCACGAGATCAAGGAGGCTAAACCCTAGAAGCTAGCCTATGGTATGATCGTTGTAATTGTTGTTGTCCTACGGACTAAAACCCTCCGGTTTATATAGACACCGGAGAGGGCTAGGGTTACACAGAGTCGGTTACAATGGTAGGAGATCTACATATTCGTATTGCCAAGCTTGCCTTCCACGCCAAGGAAAGTCCCATCCGTACACGGGACGAAGTCTTCAATCTTGTATCTTCATAGTCTTGGAGTCCGGCCGATGATGATAGTTCGGCTATCCGGACACCCCCTAGTCTAGGACTCCCTCAGTAGCCCCTGAACCAGGCTTCAATGATGACGAGTCCGGCGCGCATATTGTCTTCGGCATTGCAAGGCAGGTTCCTCCTCCGAATAATTCATAGAAGATTGTGAACGCCAGGATAGTGTCTGGCTCTGTGAAATAAATTCCACATACCACCGTAGAGAGAATAATATGTACAAGTTCAATCTGCTGACATATTTTGTGGCGTGACGTCACACCACTACCAAGCCTTTACTTGAATCGTTTTTATTATACCACCTCAGCGCGTTTAGCGAAGCGGTTTCCTTGGCACATCTTGTCGAAGCAGAGATCGTGTTCCCCTTATTCCGGGATTCCCATCAATACAGACGTGGGTAACCCAACCGTGCCCATTGCCACGCCTCCTCCATCGAAGGTGAGTTCCAAACGGTCACGGGGACGGCTCTTGGTATTCTCCCTCTTTATAATGAGACCAAGGCTTGTTTCTTTTCTTCAATCCTCAATCAAATCTGCCCCTCGCCCCGAGTTCCAACACCCAGAGCTCCAGATTCGAGCGCCTCGGACCTTCAACAATGTCCGGCTCCGACCTACAGGGCCGGTAGATGGCCTCCTCCGTCACGGAAGAGGACGTGCTAAAGCTGAGAGAAGCCAGGTACCTGACCTACGAGATTTTGCATAGGTTGCCTGCCAAAGGGAAAGTCATTCATACTCCCGAGCCTAGCGAGAGCATCGTGTTCGTGTCTCACCTCCGTCGGGGTTTAGGCTTCCCGATGGATCCCTTTGTGAGGGGGCTCATGTTTTACTATGGGTTGGAATTCCATGACCTGGCTCCGGAGTCCATCCTCCATATCTCATCATTTATTATCGTCTGCGAAGCCTTCCTCCGCACTACCCCTCACTTCGGTTTGTGGCTCAAAACCTTCAACGTGGAGCCGAAGATGATTGAGGGGCGTCAAGCAGAGTGCAGCGGGGCGGTTATAAGCAAGAGGGCCGATGCTCCATGGCCCGAGGGCTCTTTTCAGGAGGAGCTCGGCTTGTGGCAGCAGGAGTGGTTCTATATTACCGCTCCCAGGGGCAGCAGGCAGAGGCCGCCGCCCGTCTTTCTCCCGGGTCCTCCACAGCGGCTGACGTCATGGGTCAGCAGAGGGCTTGACTGGGGGCCGTACAAGGACGTACCCCTATTGCAGGGCCGGATTCGAGACCTCCAAGAGAGGGAGATCAATCTGGTCGTGGTGACGCAGGTTATGCTAATTCGGCGTCTTCTGCCCTGCAAACGTCGCTCTCTCCGCCTGTGGGAATTCAATCCGGAGGGACCGCGAGCTCTCCAAAACTTCATGGGTACGACACTCGTGGAGATGTACAAATTGTTCTTCGGATCACAAGAGACGTGTCCGGACTTGACCGAGGACGCCGGCCTAAGTTGCAATCGCCCGAATACTCAAGTAAGTAGACCTATGTCCGGACATATCGTCCATTTATTCATTATGGATTTGCCTTTTAATCAGCTATCCCTTGGACAGGAGTGGATAGCGCAAGCAAAACTGATACGGTGTCCGGCCCCCCTCCCTGAGACCACGCCGGATCCCGTGTTAGTCAAGATGTTGGAGGTTGCGCCTTCAGAAGAGGGCGAAGGGGAAAACAGAGGAACTACCGCCTCCACTAAGGAGGCTTTCAAGAAAGGGGGATCGAGAATCCCTCCTCCCAGGGGGAGAAGAGGACCGCTTCCGAAGATCCGGAGGCTAAAGCCTCAAAGCGGGGGAAGAAATCTTCACCAGAGGGTCCTGCGCCAGGAGAAGCCCCGGCCGCACTATCTCCCAAAAGGAATCAGCCCTCCAGCGAGCCGTAAGTAGAAAAAGGGGAGTTTTGTAATAAGGGACATCCCTATTTTTGCTTCTGAGGATAACCGAAGTTTTTACCTTGTAGTTCGGATCTCCGTCCTTCTCAGCTGAGCTCGTCTTTGGGGGACCTTCGTCCGGAGATGATGGAGAGCGAGATGCCTCCATCTGCCGCATCGTCAGGCGGGGCGGACGACCCTGAGGTGTCGCCGCGGAGGGTATCCCCGAGTCCGGCAGGGCCGGAGAGTTCGGCACCAACTGGTGTACGGCCGGGGGAGCTGAAGGATCTGCTCGAGAGGGCGTCTATCTCAGAAGGCCACCGTACATTAATGATTACGGTGATTGAAAGAATTTCATCCACTGAGGGAAAGTTGCATGATGCCGTCAGAAGTTTGCTGGAGGGGTTTGAGGTACGTAAAAATGACATACCTTTTGACAGTTTTACACATAAAGTGCGCCCTGTATAGATAGTAGCCCCTGAGACTCGGTATGTTGTCTAAAGCGACAGCGTGCCGAGGATCATAATCTCAGGTATTAATTCTCGCCTTTCCTACGCAGGTGGCGGATAGTCCGGTGGCCAACCGGACTGATGGGGTTGCCGAACTAAAGCGGCAACTCGACATTGCGGATGCGGACATCGCGCTGGTCAATAAACGACTTGACGAGTCACAAGGTAGGTTGTTTCTCCGTGGTCACCTAGTAAGGGAGATGATGCCCACTCCTTACAACATGTATGCTTAATGCAGATGGTGCCGCTGCTGTGGAGGACCTTTGGGCAGAGCTTGCTCGAGCCAAGGAGCAGGCCAGAAGGAGTGATGCGGCTGCCTTGAAGGCAGCCGAAGAGCTAGAAGCCGAAAGGGCTGCTCACTGCCGAAGCAGGGAGGAGATGGCCGGAATGGCCGTGAAGCTGAAGGATGTTACCAACCGCTATGAGGTTCTTGAAAAAGAACGCCGAGCAGAGAAAGAAGACCTGAAGAAGGCCACTGCCGAAGCCAAGGATGCCCGTTCTGCAATGAGCGCTATAAAGGAGGAGCTGCGTCAGGCCAGAGGCATTGCGGCTGGCAAGCCCTTTCTGCTGCGCAGGAAGTTCACAGATCAGAAGTATGCTCAGCTTGGCCAGCTGTGGGGTGCGGAGGATCCTTATCTGGATCTGGCGGCGAGTGCGACGGATGCGGTTGTGCACTTCCGAAGCCAAAAGGATCACGAGATGGAAGAGCTTTTTTGGTCTCAATTCCACAGTCCGGAGCGTTCACTTCCATTGACCGATCGGTTGGCTGAGTGGGCTGAGCTGAATAGAATGTGCGGATTCCTTGGGGCAAATTGGGCGGATGGCTCTCACCCGTGTGAAGACATACTGGACGGAGATGGATGCCACCGATGTTGCAACCCGGGGTTCGGACGAGAGCCGGTTACCCGTCGAGCACTATTTTGGGGAAGTCCTGCAGGGCGCTCGTGGAATAGAGTCGCAGTGCTCGAAAAATGTTATGTTCAAATGACATGTATGATCTGTAAAACGATATTCATAATATAAGTGCTTTTTATACTTCTGCGTTCAAGTATTGAAATATCTCTTGTGCAGCCGTTAATGTATACGTGTGTATAACCTGAAAGATGGCAGTCTTCGGCTTCAGCCCCCACGCACATGGTGCGGGGGCGTTTGCAAAATAGCGCATTTTCACACTTAATCCAACGTCTTGGTCCTGTGAAGGAGGTGGTAGCGTAGCAAACTAGGCAACCGGACTATAATGCTTTATCACTTTCACTTAGCCATAGGAGTTCGAAGGTGGGGCTACGATATAGCCCCTAGGGGCACCGCGCTCTCCGAATTCGGGGCGCATATGTGCCTGACCGGGAAACGGTCCTTCGTCAAAGCGGAGGAATTCTAGACATTCCGGTGGTCGATCGAGTGGTTGACCAGTCTCTCGCTATATCATGACAGTCAGTTTTCGGCTTTCTCTACTGAGGTGCTCGCCCAGCCGAAGTGGGGCACAATCGCAGTAGTTCTCCTGGTGCCGCGTTAGCCGATGATACGGAACGTAAGGCAGCAAAACACAGGAGCCGGGCAAACCCAACATTTGACCAAAGACATGACTCGGAGCTGATGCATATAAGGCCTAACTCGAGACGCCGAACACTCCCTGAGGTGTTCGGTCTTTATGATAACGCGCAGAACAATGCCCTAAGCCCCTAGTGTCTAGGTACGGGCGAGAACTTCTGACGCGGCCGATGCCAAAACGCCAGCCTCCTCCTCGGTTATGGTAAGAAACCGGGGGATGTGTATCAACAAGAGACAGTAAGAAAGGTTTACGCAGGGTCTTAATCTGAAAAGAATCCTTGCAACGGGTCCCTGCTGCACGTCTGTGCCTGTGTCTCCGTTGTGCTGTATCCTGGACGGGTGTAGCACGCTGTTCATCTTTTAATGAGATGATGCCGCATGGGCCGGGCATTTTAAGTGTAAGAGACGCGTAATGCGGTATGGCATTAAAGCGGGCAAAAGCTTCGCGTCCCAATAGTGCTTGATGGCTACTTTTAAATGGGGCGACATGGAAGATTAGCTTTTCGCGACGGAACTTGTCGGGTGAACCGAACACAACTTCTAGTAGTAAGGAGCCCGTGCACTTTGCGTAAGGGCCTGGCGTCACTCCTTTGAAGGAAGTGCGGCTATGGCGAATTTTAGTACGGTCTATCCCCAACTTGCGAATTGTGTCCGGATATAGTAGGTTTAAATCGTTGCTACCATCCATTAGGACTTGTGTAAATTGTAGTCCGTCGATTATAGGATCCAATATCAAAGCAGTCCATCCTGCATTTTGAATACTTCTGGAGTAATCCAGGTGGTCGAAAGTAACTGGTTTTGACATCCAATCTCGGGATTCCGCTGGGGTGGACCGTGCGACGCGTACTTTAGCGGGTGCCGCACTATTGTTTCGTATTATCACATGAAGTGAGTTTACTGTTTTGACTTCTTGTGGGAAAGTCTTTTGTTTTCCGGCGCTCTGCTTGTGGGGTTCGTCATCGTCCTCGCTTGGCGTGTCGAGCCCATTGTGTTCGGCGTTGAGTCGGTGTGATGGCCTGGCTTATTAGGGATGATAGACTACTCATGTCAATAAGGAATTCCTTCTTTTCCGGGAGCCCATTCGGACAGAACTCCAAAGTTAAGCGTGCTCAGCTTGGAGTAGTGTCAGGATGGGTGACCGACCGGGAAGTTGCTCCCGGGTGCGCATGAGTGAGGACAAAGTGCGCAGAAAAGACTAGTATTGATCTGTGGGGCCAGTCTAGATCTCACCAGGAGTAACGACCACCGGCGGGTGTGTCCGGAGCATTACAAGTTGGTATCAGAGCCGACCCTCGCGGTTACACGGATGTTTGCGGACAGGTGCGCGGTCATGTTGTTGATGATGTTTGTGACCCGTCGTGGCATCCGGCATGGCGCATGTACCGGACTGGATGCATAGACGTATGTGCCAAGAGGGAACGTTCCTGTGGCCCGACGAGGACGTCGGTTCCTCTGAGTGGGGGTGTATGTGATGGCCTGGCTTATTAGGGATGATAGACTACTCATGTCAATAAGGAATTCCTTCTTTTCCGGGAGCCCATTCGGACAGAACTCCAAAGTTAAGCGTGCTCAGCTTGGAGTAGTGTCAGGATGGGTGACTGACCGGGAAGTTGCTCCCGGGTGCGCATGAGTGAGGACAAAGTGCGCAGAAAAGACTAGTATTGATCTATGGGGCCAGTCTAGATCTCGCCAGGAGTAACGACCACCGGCGGGTGTGTCCGGAGCGTTACAGTCGGCCGGACTGCTTGAAGACCCAACAATCTCGGTGGCTGTGGTTTGCAGGCTTCCCGGGGGTACTATGGATTTGACATATCTGATCCAAAATTTTGTTTAGGTTGGATAGCTCGTCACTGTTGTCCTTAAGAGGCAGTGTTTTGTTGTTCGGCCGAGAGCTTTTGAATCCGGTGTTGACCGCCGTGTTCTTTGGGCCATTTTCTTTATTTCGGCGCTGATCTTTTCTGCGTCGTGATTTCCCATTTCCATCTATGATCTCGGATGTACTTGGGTCGCTGGTGCTGCATCTTGCCAGCCAGCTATCTTCTCCCGCGCAAAAGCGGGTCATGAGGCTTGTTAGCGCGGCCATTGTTCTTGGTTTTTCCTGGCCGAGGTGTCTGGCGAGCCATTCGTCTCGGACGTTATGTTTAAAAGCTGCTAAGGATTCGGCGTCCGGACAGTCGACTATTTGGTTCTTTTTGGTGAGGAACCTGTTCTAGAATTTGCGCGCTGACTCTCCAGGCTGTTGAGTTATGTGACTTAAATCATCTGCATCCGGAGGGCAGACATAAGTCCCCTGAAAATTTGCTCTAAACACATCCTTGAACTCTTCCCAACTTCCAATGGTATTTTCTGGGAGGCTTTTGAGCCAATGCCAAGCTGGCCCTTTGAGCTTGAGGGGTAGGTATTTTATGGCATGGAGATCGTCTCCTCTAGCCATATGTATGTGTAGGATGTAATCCTCAATCCAGACTCCAGGGTATGTTGTTCCATCGTATGCCTCTATGTTTACGGGCTTAAAACCCGCTGGAAATTCATGATCTAGTACCTCATCGGTAAAACATAGTGGGTGTGCGGTGCCCCTGTATTTAGGTGCGCCGTTATCTTCGAACACTTGGCGTGTTGTGTTGCTTCCTGGGGCCCTCTTTTTTTTGGCCCATAAATGGACCTGACCGGGCCATCCTTTTTGCGAGGATCTTTATGTGGATCGTGTGCCGGCTTGTGTGCGGCGCCGCCTGCCGCTCTTGGCCTGTCATCTGGTCGTCTATCCGGCCAGGCGACCTCTTTGTTTTTTGACTGTGGGGGTTCTACGGCCTCCTCGTCAAATTCGGGCAGCAGTTTGCGCTTCGGGTAGCTCTTTGCTTGGTGACTATCGCCATATTTATCTGCGGTCTTGAGTACTTTGCTCCATCTCTTTCTGAGTACGTCTTCCGCTGTTTTGAGCTTCCGCTTCTGCTTCTTCAAACTTCTTGCAGTGGCGACGAGCCTTTTGTGAAGGTTCTTATGCTCCGGTGATGTGTCCGGCGTGAGATCGTCTGGACTGTTGTTTTAGTCGGGAATGGGTTGCTCGCCCAATTCATCCTGTTCGGATGACTGCTTGGTGGTGTGTTCGTCGTCCACTGGTTCGTCCTGCTCTATGGCTGGGCCAGTATGGGTGCTGTTGTTATCGAGGCGGGACTTTGGGCGGCGCTTGCGTCGCCGTTTTGGTTGTTTTTCGGGGGAATTATCCTTCGCCGCATCCTGTTGTTCCTCGTTATCGCTTCGTTTTGGTGTATCCACCATGTATATGTCATGAGTTGAGGTGCCTTTCCAGTGCCCAGTAGGCGCTGGTTCTTGGTCATCTCCGGCATCGTCGTCCATACCGTTGATGTCTTCGGAGTCGAAGTCTAGCATGTCGGTTAAATCGTCGACAATTGCTACAAAGTGGGTGGTGGGTGGGCTTTGAATTTCTTCGTCGTCCGCATCCCAACCGTCTTGACCGCAGTTCGGCCAGGGTTCTCCCGATAACGAGAGATACTTTAGCGAATCTAGGATGTCGCCAAAAGGTGAGTGTTGAAAGATGTCCGCAGCTGTGAACTCCATGATCAGCGCCCAATCGGATTCGATTGGCGGGGGCGCGGGAGGTTCGGAGTCCGGCGAGGAGTCCGGCACCTCGGAGTCACAGGCTTCACAAGGGACAAGGTCAGTATTCGACTCCATCGCTGTAGGGGTGGCAGCCCCCGAGGCGGTGTCTAGCCACCCGTCCTTGATCTGGGCAGCCGGCTCCGAATTGAGGATCGGAGCGGGTTCGTGTGCGGCCTCCAGGGCACTGTCCGGCAGCAGAGCTAAATCATGCCCATCAAGACAGTGCGGCGCGCTCGGCTGTGGCTCGAATCCATCGAAGATCAAGTCTCCGCGGATGTCAGCCGTGAAGTTTAGACTTCCAAATCTGACCTGACGGCCAGGGGCGTAGCTTTCGATCTGCTCCAGATGGCCAAGCGAATTGGCCCGCAGTGCAAAGCCGCCGAATACGAAGATCTGTCCGGGGAGAAAAGTCTCACCCTGGAATGCATCGTTGGTGATGATCGAAGGAGCCATCGGGCCTATATGCAACGACACAGAGGAACTCTCAATGAAAGCACCAATGTCGGTGTCAAAACCGGCGGATCTCATGTAGGGGGTCTCGAATTGTGCGTCTAGGCGGATGGTAACAGGAGACAAGGGACACGATGTTTTTACCCAGGTTCGGGCCCTCTCGATGGAGGTAAAACCCTACTCCTGCTTGATTGATATTGATGATATGGGTAGTACAAGAGTGGATCTACCACGAGATCGAGGAGGCTAAACCCTAGAAGCTAGCCTATGGTATGATCGTTGTAATTGTTGTTGTCCTATGGACTAAAACCCTCCGGTTTATATAGACACCGGAGAGGGCTAGGGTTACATAGAGTCGGTTACAATGGTAGGAGATCTACATATCCGTATTGCCAAGCTTGCCTTCCACACCAAGGAAAGTCCCATCCGGACACGGGTCGATGTCTTCAATCTTGTATGTTCATAGTCTTGGAGTCCGACCGATGATGATAGTTCGGCTATCCGGACACCCCTAGTCCAGGACTCCCTCAATCGCCAAGGGAGCGGTGATGCTGCCGAAGGGGGAGATGGAACCGCAACCTCGACCGGGTGAGTGCGTTCTGCTCGCCACCCACGTCAACCGGGGTTTCTCGCTCCCTCCGCATGCTTTGTTTCGGGGATTCTTGAACTTCTTTGGCGCTCAGCTCCACCATTTTTCTCCCAACACCATCACATATTTAGTTGCATTTGCATCGATGTGCGAGGACTTCTTAGGGTGTCGACCGCACTGGGGTCTTTTCAAACACATCTTCACCATTCGTTCCCAGTCGGTAAAAAAGGCGAAGTCGAGTGACTCAAAAACCCACGTCATCCATATGTGTGGGGGTTTAGGTATCCAAAAGAGGAATAG
Source organism: Triticum dicoccoides (assembly GCF_002162155.2). Classification (NCBI taxonomy): domain Eukaryota; kingdom Viridiplantae; phylum Streptophyta; class Magnoliopsida; order Poales; family Poaceae; genus Triticum; species Triticum dicoccoides. The sequence continues at coordinate 226,865,106 of NC_041389.1, read as the reverse complement.
GAGTGCCTTTCCCGCCATGACTCTCCCTGAATCTGTTAGAGGCTGGCAGTCGACCTGGTTCTACTACCAGGACGTCGCAGCTCCAGGTCAGTCAACTGGTCTTCCCCCCTTCTTGTTTGACCGTGTTCAGACTCATGCCCCACTGAAAGTAACCGCTGATGAGACCATGGAGACGAGGATGTTGGTGGATAGAGTGGTCCAGCTCATCAACGATGGTGTTACCAGGATGGACTTGTTGGAAGTGTTCCTCAGTCGACGCATCCAGCCTCTCCAGGCCCGCGATCACCCGTTGTGGTTGTATTCCAGACCGGACGACACCGCTCGGGTCCATCGAGAAGAAGTGCAGTCTGAAACCGTAGCTTTGTGGCTGAGGAGCATCACAGGCAACCAGGACAACCCCAGAGGATCCAGGAGAGTTGTCCCCTTCGGCGATGGAAACCCGCCCGACAAGGTATACTTTTTGTTCTGACTGCTTCCCGCTCACGCTGACTCTCGCTCGACCGATTTGTTCTGCAGGTATTCACTGAGATGCATTCGATGCCCAACGGTGAACAAGCTTTGGAGCAGGGCTAGGAGGGGGAGGAGGAGGAGAGAGAGGAGTTAGACAAGGAGGAAGAAGTCGACTCGCCGCCGCGCTCCGAACGTCGATCCAAACAACAGCAAGATCTGGCTGGCGGGCACAGCAAAAGCATGGGCCCGAGTGTCAATACTCAGAAGCGCACTCGGACGTCGACTCCGGAGCCAACGGAGAAGGTGGCCAAGCAGCCTAAAGTTGCTCCTCCCAAGGCCCGAAATACATTGCCGCGAATTAAGATGGACGTCCCCGTTGCTTCGGGGTGAGTATCTCGTTTGCATTTTCGTAGGTCGACTGAAGATTTTCTTGTTCTGACCGACCAATTCATGTGTCTTTCCAGTCCCACCTCTACTGCCACTGACATGGACATTGACAAGGCGCCAGGAGACGAAGAGGACACCTCACGAGTCGGTAAGTCCGATCGACCAAGCTTTGTTAAGTTGAGTAGATCGTCAATCAGCAGAATTTCTAACATTTCTCTCTTTCTGTAGTTCTGCAAGAAGATGTTGTGCTTCCTGATGACGAGGAAGAAGAAGCGCCTCTACATGAGAGGAGGAAGAAGAGTGGAGGGTCTGGCAGGAGGAGGCTTGAAATCCAAGTCCCTCAGTCGACGCTGGCACTTGAGGCAGTGGTCGAACGTTCTGAAGGGCCGTTTTGGACCAACGTCACATTTGCCAACCTGCTGATGACTGATCGTCCGTCAGGATCGACTACACAGACTCCTGCTGCACCAGTGCAACTCCACTCATCCGACCCTGTAACTGCTTCAACCACCTTGGAGCCGTCACTCTTTGCTACGTATCAAACTCCAGATGACTCGCCGGGCACCGCTAGGGAAGCTCTTCGTCAGGTGAACCTTGTCATGGAGTAGGTGAAAGTGATGCATGAGGCTAGTCAGGTAGCTTACAACGCCAGCACTGCTCTTCAGACCAATGTTCAGGTCAGCAAAACTTCGACTGAACTTTTGGGTGTTGTCTTTATATCTGATCACATAGTGGGTGTTCCTTTGTCTAGAATTTAGGAAATCTTCAACTCCGCTCGCCTTGAGCTAAGTCCTAGTAACCTGTCTGAACCAGTGGGGGCACGCCAAGTGCACCCACTGGGTGTAGTCCCCGAGACCACGGTCGACTACTTGCAGTCGACTGAGGTCTGATGGTGTATCCCTTTTTTTGACCTCACGCTGAGTAGGCCTTGCGGAGTATTGATCTGTTCTAGTGGGGGCATGCTAAGTGCACCCACTGGGTGTAGTCCCCGAGACTACTGTTGGATATTTGATTCAGCAGTAGTCTTAGAGTAATTCTTCTCCTTCACTGTCGCTTATTTCTATCGACTGACATGTCTGTCTTTCTGGCTGCACAGGTATTGTGATCTTGGAGCTCGGCTCACCGAATTAAAGAAGAAGCATATCAACATTGAACTTGACCTTGAACTCGCGAACAAGAATCTCAAGACTGCTCAAGAAGAAACAGCCATCATGGGAGGTAATCATTCGACCGTTTTGTCTGCTTTGTAGCTTCACACTTTGCACTGGTTTTTCTTTCAGTCTCTTTGAACCGAGTGATTTCGCACAAGTGGATGTGTGTAGTGAAAATCGACAACTTCAGTCTCGTCTGAAGAGTGTTGTTTCTTTAGAGAGGATGAAGGAGGCTTTGGGGCAGAAGGATCTGGATCTGGCAGCTGCTCAAAAGGAAGCACGCGAGAAGATGAAGCTTGCGGACCAGAAGCTGGCTTCGGTCGGTAAATTGGAGGAGGAGAATACGAAGTTGAAGACTGCCATCTCGGACGCTAACCGAGAAGTCGAGCAGCTGAAGAAGGACAAGGAGAATCTGACCACTGAAGTCGGCGGCCTCAGAACCAAGACAGACAAGCTAGAGTCCTATCTGGAGCAACTCACTGCGAAACTTGTTCTGAAGCTTGAAGGTATGATCATTCGACTGCAATTAATTTGTTGCCGACTAAACTTTGTTGTCATGTTGTCGACTCATCATTTTTCGCAATGGGACAGAACTGTGTTAGGACTTTGAAGCTGAAACCGGGCGGGTCGAGACGGGTCTCGACCCCATCAATTGTCCTGTGAAAGATGATGTTGCAATGAATCTGCTGCGATAGGAGTCGCGCTTAGATGGTGTAGTTGCTTATCTTGCTCGATTGAAGGCGGCGATGACCCAAGTGGATACTAAACTCTGGCCTCAGGCGGAGCTGTCTCAAGACCTCGAGTACCTAATGACTCGACTAAATCAGAGTCCAGGCCGAGTGCAAGGTGGAAGAAATCTTCCGCTCGCTGTGGTGCCGATGTCGCCTTGTCTTTGGTCCAAGTGCACTGCAAGGAGGCTAAGGAAGACAAGTTGGCAGCTCTCAAAGCGGCGAACACTAAGAAGCACTCTTTCCAGGACTTCATGGACACCTTCCTCGAGGCAGCCACTCGCATCGCCGATAGCATCGACCTCGACAACTTCTGCGATCCGACCAGTCCTTCTCCCACCGAGTGATTGAAAAACCATTATGCTTCACCTTTATTTGCCTCGTAATGCCGAGTGATTTTGTAACCATTAAAACTCCTTCGGGTCTGGTGCCCGAGTACTTTTAATCTGCGGTTAGGAAACTCTGGATTTATATTTGATTATGTTGGGTTTATCTTCAAGCAAAATCTGTTCTTCACTTGGATCGGTTTCTCATTGTTTGATGCAGGTGCTAAAGAAGGATCAGTAGTCGACCCGTTGATGAGCCCTTGGCAGCATTGATCAGCTCATCAGCGAGGTACTCAACAATGGTCTTGACATTCCTATCATCAGCAAGGGGCCAATCGTTGGGTGCATACAATCTCGTCCTTCTTCTTGACGGTGCAGCCCCCGGGTGGGGGGGTGTGGTCGACCCGTAACCTCACTCACCACTCGGTATGATTTTCAAACTTAGGCGAGCGCTGGGATGCAGCTAAGCCCCCGAGTGGAAGGGTTGCTCACCACTCAGTAGGATTTTCAAACTTAGGCGAGCACTGGGCTGCAGCTAAGCCCCCCGAGTGGGAGGGCTGCTCACCACTCGATAGGATTTTCAAACTTAGGCGAGCGCTGGGCTGCAGC